>NC_028358.1:21260366-21262426 GCF_000741045.1 Vigna radiata var. radiata | reverse complement strand
AAGAAATTTACAGGGTGCAGAAGGAAACACCTCAAAAGGAGCCATAGCAGATATAGCTCAACATATTTTATAGACCAAAATCCACTGTTATAGCTCAACATATTTTATCATCTAAAGTTCACCACTTTAAAGGAGGAATCAAATACAAAATTCAAGATCTTTTTTCAAAACAAAAATCCAAAATTTATGGTGGGGGACAAGATTGTCAGAATTTGTAGACAAGAGTAATAAATATGCATGCATTAGGGTACCATTTTAATTGTAAAAGCCACAGCCTGTCTGGGTCAGGATTCAAATACTATATATACGTACCTCTTCAAATGAACCAAACTACAAAACCCCTAGTGGAAGAACCGGTACAAGCACAATAGTTTGCAAAAGAAATTAAAATTATCAACTCAAGATTTGCTTGAATTGCCCCATTTAGTGCATAAATATCATTTTGAGGCAAGCCTAATATAAGCTGATTTTTCTAGTCATTAACACACTGATTATGCCACAAGCAGAAAGTTTTATGTTATACCAGAAAGTAGGAATCAAAATCAAAATCTTATTTGTAGTACAAACAAAATATATAAAGGTAAGGCACAATACCTTGATGCCACATGCAATTTGAAGAAGCCACTCATCAGGACACTAGAGACGTAGAAAATTNCTGTTATTAAGTATTTCAAAGAAGCATGATTAATTAATTTTACTTCTAAATGGAAATTGTAAGTACAGAATCTCACCTCTGTGATTAAATCAGTGTCATATTTAGGGGTAAGAATATCCTCACAGGAAACCCAACAATGATCCCTGGCAAGAGCTACTTTACCAACAACTCTGAAAGAATAATGTAAAGTCAACTTATTCAGTTTGCATCATCTTTAAAGATCACTTCCAAATTTAAGCAAAATTTGGTGGTTTAATGGGTGATTATGCATAAACACGTTTGGAAACATGATTCAATGTTTGGAGAAACTTTTTATCATCAATTTGAAGGTGTTTATATACTAAGACAGTAAAGAATCACATTGCACTCGAAAATCACTACTTCACTTCCAAAATAAGGCAAAATTGATGGTTTAGGATATATAATCATCACCTAGCACCACTATTAAAACAGGAACTAAAATATCTATTACGATAAATGTACCAATGGTATGAAATATTAATAATCATAATGACGTGAACTATATATTTGTGATGAGAGTATGAAGATCTCAAAAAAATACTACCAACTGAAGATAAATAGACATATATATTCAACAGATGTACATAATTAAAATGAAAATAATGTTTAAAGTTTAAACAAAGAATGGAAAAAGATAATAAAAACATAAAACATGGAACTTTCAAATGCAAGAAAAAGCAAATAGAAAGATCACTAGTTATAAATAACCAAAAAGTAAAATAATATTGTAAAATGATTTCAACAGAAATCTTAATCTGAATCAGATGGTGTCAGGTATATATGTAAGTATCAAGTAGAATTAAAGAGATAAAGACTGAAAGATGTGTCAAAGATAACCACAACATGAGTAATTTGAGGAAAGAACATCACATTTCGAATTGCTGCTAATACATGATTATCATCTGTCAAGTTTCAAAATATTCATTACCATTTTATTTGATGTAAAAGGTTTCTTTAGATCTCCTTAATTATATAAACCTGAAAGATACTTGCGACCAACATGGACATGCCTATTTAGCAATTGTATGAAATTTGCACGTGTCAGTCACTCTTCCAAAATATCACTACGAGAAAGGAGCAGTTTTTCATTTGGCCAAATCAACCAATAGTACTCTTACTATTGTATTATTTATACAGTGACTTATGATTTTTTTCCAACATTTCAAAACAATTATATAATAAACCCCTACACAACTTTTAGTAAAGATGGTAATAAGAGCAATAAAAAACAACAAAAATGGCGTTTGTAATGTAGGCCAAGAGTAAGTCTGGTGGCCGAATGATTTTAAAAGAGAATTCACCAATCATCATAAACTAGAAGAAGCTGAAACATGTATTTCAAAGCATCTGAGAAGTTAAATTACCAGTGATGCACCAGTCCCAA
>NC_028358.1:21207316-21258921 GCF_000741045.1 Vigna radiata var. radiata | reverse complement strand
TTACCAGAATGTAGTGTTATTTGAAGGGGTTCAAAGTGTGATGAATCATATTTCTTCCTTAAATAAGAGTGATTCAGAAAAGTTCTTCATATCAAGAGTATAATTTACCTTTTCAACATAAGAGCGGACCATGTTTTCAATATCTTGAACAATACTCTCTTGCTGCCCCTCTTCAAAAGAGAAGAAAAACTTGGTTATACATTTGAGGTTCTAATGAGTTCTCTCATAATACAACTCAAATTGTATAAATATACTGAGAAATATATTGAGGTTTACCTACTGCAACCTTTGTCAGCCCAGGAAGATCTATGAGGGTTAAGTTTACGACTGCAAAAAATGCCACATAACTATGTCAAAAAATATACTAATGTAAAGTTCACTTTTAAAAAAAGCAGAAGACTAAATCCTCCAAGTTTTGGAACAAAAGATTTATTCAACGATATCAAAAAATGTAGCCATTCTTTAAATTATAAGCCATAAATAGTCACCACGATGAAATGAGAAATAAGATGGAAATGGTAATAAAGAGATACAGCACAGAGACACAAATTCTATAGCACACACACCATCACAGAGACAAAACAACATCAAAAACAACATCAAACACCATCAAGTACAATTTCTACTCCAAGAAAATTCAATTTTGAAAATAAAAATTACCTTGAAAACAAAAAGCACGATGATGGAAACCTTTGCAGACCACGACCACGATGATGCACCCCCACTGCCACAAATGCTATACCACGACCCACCACCCTGCCGGAAACACCACGTCACCAACGACCACACCTCCACGGGAGACTCACCCTCGACACCCAACGCAACAACCACTCGAACCCTAGCCCAAGACTCCCAAACCAGAACGCACCGTGAAGGAACCCTATTCGAGAATGACCACCACCAGGACTATCCGAGAAAGTGAGAGAGGGTGAAGAAAAGGCGGGACGTGAAAAGGGAGGGAATTTTCTGAAGGAAACGACGAACTCGACGAAGGCTGAAGAAAGTGAAATTGGGGAACGAAAACCCCAACTGAGGTTTTAAATCAGGGAGGAACTTACCGACGGCTCAAAAGCCTTCGGTAAGCATAACATTACCCACGGCCTCAAGGCCTTCGGTAATATGTCGTAGATAAATCGCGCTTTTCCTGTAGTGTTTGTGATTAATTAAATTAATTAAGTTAATATATAATTAATTTGAAATTAAGTCACACTTCATTTTTCTTGTCATCATGGTTGACCCAACGAGGCTTCTTCTTGCATTCCATTATTTTCTTTCAACACCTCCAAATTTTTCATTGTTTTCGATTTTGTCTTCTCCAAATTATATATTAAATAATTAAATATAACTCTCATCTTCTTCCTCATTCAATACTAAAACCTTTATTGATACACCTAATCTGGAAATCCTTTTTGAATTTGGCGAGAGAATTCAAATTACGCAATTTAGGTAAGGATTTTGTGCATCAGATTGTGCACTCTAGTGTGAAGCCCTAAATATGGGAGTAGGAATCAAAATACCTAATTCGGGAGATTTTTGTAATGTACAAGCAATCCATTAAATGTTTTTCAAGGGTGTAGTTAGTGGATTGGACAATCTGGTGTATATATCCGGATCCGGGGGAAAGGCTAATCATATTCATCAATCCAGTTGTCTTTTCTCAGATATAGAGATATGCACCAAATTGTCTAGTCCGATAACTACACTCCTAAAAAATGTTAATTGGATTGCCTGTTTCAGTATAGAAATCTCCAAGATTAGGTATTCTAGTGGTTCTTAATCCCAGACTCAGAGCTTCATATTAGAGTACACAATCCGATACACAAAATCTTCCACCATCAATGTTTTTTTTTTTTTTTTTTTTTTTTATGTTTGTTCTGCATGGTTCTCTTCCAACATGACGTCGTAGAGGATGATGTCAAGGGATGAGCTTGCAATTGAGCTTCTTTGGTGTGACATCTGTATGATTTGGGAAAAGATTAGGAATATTTCTGAATAATATTTGTATGAATTTACCATAGTTTAAATGTATTGGGTGAATTCATGTAATATTATATGATGTGGGAAAGCTACCAAAACAATTAAAAAAGGGTTATATATATTCGTTTTTGCATTATATATTAGTTTGGGGTGCGCTGGCCCAGTGGTGGAGGCGCTGGTCTTGCATGCGCATGCATGAAGACCCTTCCTTTGAATCTTTAGAATGACACTTAGGGAATTAATTTCCCATTTCATGTTTCTGGGCATTGGTTAATACTCGTCTGGCAGTGGCCCATAACCAAATATGACGATTTTCCAAAATGGATAATTTTCGCCAGCAAACAGAGGTGGTTTGTTTGTTGAAGCACCTTCACCAAAAGTTTGAAAACAGGAAGCCATCCCCAGGTATATAGTCAAATCAAAGAAAAACAGAGTCGACTAGTTTTTCAAATATTTTATGAAAACTAGTTCTGGTGCCAATTGTTGGAAAACAGGTAGGCTTCTTTTTACACCAAAATGAGGGGGGGGGGGTGAATTGGTGGTTTATCAGAATCAAAGTCTTTTTGCAATCTTGAAACCAAAGTTTAAAACTTTTCAAACTTTCTTGAAATGTAAGTAATGAAAATTCGTGTGTAGTGGAAAAACATAGTTGACTGCGCAAATAACAAAGTTGACTGTAAGTAAAAGTGCAGGGATAGAGAAAATCAAACACTGATTTTTATATTGATTCGGCCAAAAATGCCTACATCTAGTGTCCTTCCAACCCAAGAAGCAAATGCATTATAATGGTTGCAGTTTTTACAACAAGGAATTTATAGAAGACCTCCATGTCAAAAATATAAATCTCCTCTCTAACCCTTAACCAAACTATAGGCAACAAACACAACAAGACTTGCAACAAGATGTCCCATCTCCTGCAATCTGTCAAACACCACTTTGAACAATCCTCAAAGTGAACAAGACTCCACGAGTCTAACCCCTATAATCACAACAGGTCCAATGCAGCAATCTTCAAGGATGCCAAGCCAGAATCTTGATCAGCTAGAAACACCTTTACCGTGCAGAATTTGATAAAGCAATGTGTGCGCAGTCAGTCTCCCTTTGAATCTCTTTCAAGAAAGATCACCACGGTCTTCTTGGAGAATTCTTGGAGCTCAAAGATCAGAAATATCAATCTGAAATAGAAATGAAATTGTTAGATCATCAAAAGTCTCTGAACAAACTCGTGTTCAGCTAATTTATAGATTTCTGTTATATCAGACATTCTCTAAGTCGAATAAGCTACTAATACAATTGAATGAGTAATGAAAACTATAACAGTTCAGTCAAACTGGTAGCATTCAGTCAACCAAAATAAAAACACATTTAATACAGTTGACCTACTATTCAATGCTCAACTAACTTTTGAAAATATAGCTGTTAGAGTGTAAGAGCATAACAAAATTTCAAATCAAACAACTAATGCAGTCGAATATGTAGCACACACAGTCGACTTCGACAAGTAAGATCATTTAAAAATTATTTTCTTCTCAAAATCTCGCAAAGCACTGATTCTCAAAATTTGTACAAAGACTTTAGCATAATCAAATCAATTAACGATGAAGTCGACTTTACTGCAACTTTGTCACACAGTTATAAGTTCATAAAAGTGCTTGTGGTTTTTGTGCATTAAAGCATGTGCAATGCATCCAAAAATGATGTAACAATTACAAGCTCAATATGTATGCATTCACACAGCAATACAACACATAAACATGTTCAACAAATATATCAAACATTTAGCATAAGAACATGTAACACACCAACAACACATGTGTGTTATTAAGCAATGTGTTGTCATCATAAAACACCAGAGTGATATAGATATTGTGTTGTCAACAATCTCAACAAAGATGAAGATGGAGATATGAAGAGAACTCAGAATCGGTTTCACGTGTGCCATGAGGAAAATGGTGACCAAAGGGGAGAATGTAGATGTTGGTGCCTTTATTCTTCTCCTTTTTTTTTATCATTGTATCTGAATGATTATCCCCCTTTGTTTCTCTGTTCTGACTTGGTGTTAGCAAATGGAGATGATGAAGCTTAGGGTTTACTTCTCTATTTGATTGATGTATGTCTTCTATTGTGTGTGGTGAGCTGTAAGACAGGATTTGGTGCTTCAAGAGTTTGGAAGGAGGAAGCCAAAATGATAACGGTTTGCAGAGGTCAATGAGAAGAAGAGATTCATGTTTCAATTGTGAGAACTTGGCTTGGTGATGAGAATGAGTTTTTTGCCGAGGACCCTCTATTAGTGAATAGAAGGAGTGAATAGAGGAGTAGTAGTGTCCCCCCAATATGATAACTTGAAGATGCTTCTTTCTGTTTGTTTTTTCTTCTGCTCCTTCTGCCAAAGGCGCCTGTGACCGCTCTACAACCCCTCCACTATCTTTCATGCCCCCATGCTAAACCAGTTTAAAGCGCAGGTCCACACAATATTCGCACCTAAAAGGGGAGATGGCGTGCCTATCAAATGGTTGCTTCCTGCAACCCAACCACCTTGCTCTGCTGTATTTTTTCCTGCTTTGTTGTATTTCCTCTTTCAGGTGAGCTAGCTAGGACAATGTAGGTGCATGCATGGCGCATCAGAAGATTTTGCACCAGAATGAGAGATAGCGTGATGGCATAAAAAAGGGAAACACTGTGAGGAGAAAGTTGGCTCAAATTGGACCGTGATTCATTTTTTGTTTTGTTTCTTTTCTTCTTCTTTTTTAACATTTGATAAAACACAATAAAATAAAATGGAATAAAATAAAATATAATAAAATATAATAACAAAATCAACATAAAATAAAATCAACATAAAGTAAATAAGATAAAATAAATTTCATGATCATTTATTTATTTACCCGGACGAAATTGAGTGTTGACAGCTGCCCCTCTTTACTTAGATATTACTAGATAATATGAAAATTTGATATTTTCGTATTATCAAAGTAAAAGCTAAGTAAAGATAGAAACACTAATTTCGTCTGGGTTTCCAAGAGAAAGAGGGAGAATAGCAACCGATCCAAGTATATACATTGACCAGATTCATGAAGGAAGTTACATTGCAACAAAGAGCTTAACCAATGCCCAAAGAGAGACGATTCACCAAAATGAAAAACTAAAGGTGCCAATCAAAATTGAGCTTGGGGTGCCAAGTAAGTTGGGTTTTGAGGGCCAGTTGGGAAACTTGGCTTTAGGGGGGCAAGTAAACTGGGCTTTGGGGGGTAGTGTGGAAACTGGGCTTTGGGGCTAGTATGGAAATTGGGCTTTTGGGCCAGTATGGAAACTGGGCTTGGGGGCCAGTGTGAAAACTGGGCTTTAGGGCCAGTGTGGAAACTAGGCTTGGGGACCAGTGTAGAAACTGGGCTTTGGGGCTAGGCGAGCTGGGCTTTGTGGGCCAATGTGGAAACTAGACTCTCAAAGCCCAGTTTCACTAGTCTCAAAGCCCAGTTTCCACACTAGCCCCTCAAGCCCACTTTCACTGGCCTAGTGAAGTCGCCATCTGTCGCAACTGAAATTGCGACAGGACGACGATCCAAAAAAAGAACGGTTTTGGAAAAGAGATTTAGAGTCGCCACCATAGTTTATTCTGGAAAACTACGGCAAAACAATAAAGAAAGGTTGATGATTGATGGTTGTCAGATGGCAATGGATGAAGACCACATTTCGGATTTGGGGTGCTAGGGCTTGTCTTGGACATAAATGGGTACACCCACGTAGCTAAATTAAACAATAGAGGAAAACAAAGGATGTTGATTAAATGAATTTTGGGAATGGATGAAGTCCCGCCACTTGGAAGGATAATCCAAGATAAGGGAGGAAGATTTTACACTTTGAATTGTAAAATTTAAAGATAAGGATTGAAGTTCCGAAGAAGAACCTAGAGACTTGAGAGAAAAACTCATATTTTCATTATCGCAAATATGCCATACAAACAAAGTCAGCCCCTATTTATCGAAAGAGTCAGGTGACCTAAAAATTAAATCCAAAATTAAATAAAGTTAATTTCTAATTACAAGACACTAATTAAAAGAAAAGTGCAACATGTGTAAGCCTTCTAGAAGCATGTGATTGGACAAGCCTGTTAGGCACTATGTTGGTAGTTGTGCATATTGGAGGAAACCCCTGACTTGGGTTATGTTGGGCACAAATCTTTGTTGTTATATCATGATACATTGTCGTTGACTATCAAATTAGCAGTCCTTTGACATAAGAAACTTTAGTATTGGCAAGTTAGTATTTATCAAACTAAATAGGATTAAGTTAATTCTGAGTCGTATCCTAACAAATACGGAATCAATTCTTATAAAATCCTGAACAAGGGTTAATAAAACATGATGCACATCATAAAAGTAACTGTGTAACCTAAATTAATATTTAAGATTGATATGAAATAATATAATATGAATTTGATAACAATAAATGAAATATCAAATTAGTAACAGATTTTAAGACAATTTTAATAAAACAAACTAATTCTACTATCTTTTCAGAATAGATTCATCATCGATTATCTATATATTATTGTTTTTATATTTCAAATTAATTAAAGTAAATTCTCAATTAATTTGTTGGCATTCTCACTATTAACCAAAATAGATTCTCAATTAAAAACAAGAATTGTTTAGATTATTCATAATAAATTCAACCAATAAATCCTAAATCCTAAACCCTAAACCCTATACATTATCAATTCGTAGCAAAAATCATTTATGAAAGTTTCTACCTTTAATCTAAATATATTTTCAGAAACAATTAAAAATAATTAGACTCATATAATCAACATGTATATAGATTAAAACATCTTATTAATTAGTTATGATGTAAAAATCATTACTTTTTACATGATTCAAAGATAAAATACATAAATATATGAAAACCCAAAACAATAATAAAAAATAAATAAATATATTATTTTAATTTAATCCAAAAATTCGGCTTCTCCAATATCTTCTAACTAATTAACAAATTTGATTAGTTTTAAAATATTTGACAAATAGTTTATGTTGATATTTATATATATAAATTAAATTAATTATTTTATAAAATATCTAATAAATTCTCAAGAACTTAATTTTTTCCAAAATTCCATTCCAGCATTTCTTGTTTTGGGTTGTGTAACATATTTAAATTGTGTAATTAGAAACATTTCAAATTACAGATTATACTTTTAGTGAGAGGGAATTTTGAGTTTATGGGTGTTATGGGGATGGGGGAAGAAAAAAAAGGAAAGTATAGGAAGAAACAGCTAGAATTTCATTTTTCAGGTTAGTATACCACAAAATTCGTATGGGACTTAATTAAAAAGCAAAAGTTCTATATTACTATATCGAAGGAAGATAATTCAATTTGATTACAGGACTAGCAGGCAGTTTAATGCATACTTTCTTCAAGAGAAATATAATTTACTCAACAATTGATTTGATGAGAAAAAAAAATGCTAATACATCATTTCAAACCAAGTGTGCAGTAAACAATATCAATAAAAAGGGTGAGAACGATTTTTGACGAATTTATGAAATTGCGTGTATGCAAATGTATGATTACGGATAATAAAACAATAATTATCTACCCAAACAAGAGAAAATTACCGAAATCCGACCATCATTTTTCCTAAATTCAATTAGAGCTATGTAGTGAACATTCATTGAGTATATATAATGCTAATGCAGAACATATAATTCAGTTTCCTTCTCTGTAAAATGCCAATTCCATCTCTTCCTAGTTATTTACTAATTCGATCAGTTCACACTTTATATTCTTAATTTGATTCCTATTGGCATAGCACATTCTCAATTCACATGTATAACAATAAACTTAGGGACACATTACATGTTCAGACTCAAATTTAAAAGGGCATAAACAAATATACAAATGCATAACGGAGCTTAATCAATACATGACATTATGGTTAAAACTTGCAGTTTTCAAAGATACAAATTTAATAAATTTTTTACAGAAACAAAAGAAATGTAATGTTTTAATTCTCGTAAAATTAATGAATTGAGATTTTAATTTACTTTAATTTTTCTTTGTTTTTCATTCCTTCAAAAGTCACTATTTTTCTCTGATTTATATCCCTTAATATTTTAATTCACTACTTTTAGTTGTCAATATTCATTTTAAGATTTATGGATGACTTTTGTGTTTTAAATACTTTAAAAAGCACACATTGTACTACAGCACTAGTTTGAATCAGTGGGAATTATCATTTAACATTTTATCCAACACATAAATTTTTAATTGGTGTCACAGTACTAAAGCTCAAAAATTGGTAATTTTCAATTTTATTGGGGCAAAAACAGATGAAAAAACAATAGAGATCAAATTAAAATCCTATTTCAGCCTAAACCATATTAAGAATGATACAAGAACTAAAAGCCTATATCAGCCTAAACCACACTAAATTCACTGAACATAAGGACCAAATTAAATGCTTATGATAATTGTAACAGAAATAGTTTACCGAAAAGGAGAGAAATGAAGATTTCAAATTGATCATTCATCCAGTGATACTCCATAAAACAAAAGGCCAAAAACAACCATAATTTCTCGAAGCAACTATAGTTTTAATAAATACCCTGGAAACTATGAAGGCAGGCATCAAAACAACTTAGGTACTAAAAATTGGAATGCAGCCTCAGTGGCAAGCATCAACACCTTAAAATTTCAATACAAGTAATCAATTCTAACTTAAACTTTGATGGCATACTTTCTGAGTGGAAAGTAAAGCTCCTTCTTCTTCTCCCGTTCTGTCTTCAATGATGCCTGCACAAACCGAGAAGAGGGTGATAAGACAAAGCACAATTTGATAAAACCAAACCCTCGTTTATAAATGGATAACATATCAAGTATAAAATAACTTCTATTAAAATTCATCATTTAATTAGAGCTAAAAAAACCGTTAAATAATTTTTATGAGACCACAAAATACGGTGTGAGTCCAAAAACATGAGACTAAAAACAACATTAACAGTCTATCCATGTTTGGTAGTAATCACAGTTTAATTTAAAGATATGAGATCACAATACTACTGGAACCAATTATTAAGGTATATTCAATGCAGATGCACCATAACTCAAACTCAAGAGTAAAGGTGAAGTTGGAGTATGATGCACATGTTGTACCATAATCACAATTTAATTTATTGAGAAGACATAAAATCTAAAATTTCAAATTCTAGAAGAAAAACGACGAACAAAATTAAACAAAAACATAAAAAAATTAAAACGAGTGAAACCTGGTGTTTGGTAAGGCGTCTGCGAATGGCGCGGGTCTTCTTGGGACGGAGGTCAAGGGGCAAATACTTCTTTGTCTTGTAAGCCTCTCTGAGCGCTGCCTTCTGCTTTTGAGAAATAACCGTCAACACCTGCGCTATCGAAAGCCTCACTACCTTGCTACAAAACGAACACAAAATGCAGTTTACAAAACGCGATTCCAACAAACAAAACAATCACAACACACACTCAGAACAAGTTCGAAGAGTACATTTTGGAGAGCTTGTTAGGGGCGCCGCCAGTGACCTTAGCCACTCGAAGCAGAGCGAGCTCCGCCTTCAGATCCTTCAACTGGTTCAGCAGCTCCGCCTTCGTCTTGTTCCGCAGCTCGTAAACCTTTATCCTCGCTTCAATGACGGAAAAGAATTAACTCAGAACAGACGTGAAAAGAAATGGCACGAATTTGAATCCTTGTTCCAACGAATTTCTTTGACTTACCCATTTCGTAGATCGACGCGCAGCTCTTCCGAAACCCTAAAGTCGGAGGCACTATATTAACGATGATTCGTTATATACAAAGAGAAGCTCCTTCGTTTTTTTTTTGTTCGTAACTGGGCTCTTCTTTTGTTGCTAGTATTCGGAGAACTAGTGGGCCGAAAGCGTTGAGAAAGAAGTAGGCTTTTTGTTCCTGTACCACGTAATTTCATCACGCACCCCTATATTTTCAAAATAACAATTTCACTCTTCTAGAAAGTGACAAACTAATTACCTTTCGAAATAAGTTTTTCACAATTTACAAACTATATTTTTAAAATAAGATTTATTGAACAGACATTTTAGAATAAGATTTTCAGATTAATATTTTCAAAATATATAAAATACATTTTGTAACAAATTTTTCACAACAGGATTTTTCGACTAAAATTTTCAAAATAAATATATTACCTTCCAAAATAAATTTTCTAGATTAAAAATGAAGATCTCACGTGAAAAAAAATTAAAATTTCATCAAAATTGGCAAAAGCATTTTATAATCACTTTTATATATATATATATATATATATATATATATATATATATATATATATATTGCGTACCGTTTTTCAGTTGGTACATTTTAGTAATATGTACCGGGTTTTAAAAGACAAAAATATCCTAATATATCATAGATTTTAAGTTTTAAGGTTAAGGGTATTTTAATAATTTTCATTCTCAAAACTAAAAAAAATAAAGAAACCCCCAAACCCTTGCTCACCTCCCTCATTCCTCGCAACCCTTTTTCTTTCATCTCTCACTCCAATATTTTCTCTGTCATCCATACGCTAGTCCCAACTGAAAAAACACTCGTGGTTAAACAATTTGCTTTTGCAAAGAGTTGAGTCATTGACATATTCGCCTTTAGGAAAAGGTTCAATCAAGATATCTTTAATTTCATCATCTTCACTAACCTCTCTAATTTCATCAACTGCGCATGTTAATCATCATCTCTAAAAAAACCTTCCAGGCCAATCAACAATTCCTTCAAATGTCATTATGCTTGTAAAAATTAGATAAATTAGATAAGACAAATTTCTTATTTTACTATTTTCAACTCTATGTATTCCTTTATCTGTAGATTACATTGAATGTACAGAAATGACTATAACAGAGTTTCTCTTATTCATATTAACAACTACTCTAGGAGGAATGTTTTTATGCGGCGCTAACGATTTAATAACTATCTTTGTAGCTCTAGAATGATTCAGTTTATGTTCCTAACTACTTTCTAGATATACCAAGAAAGATGTACGATCTAATGAGCTACTACGAAACATTTACTCATGGGTGGAGCAAGCTCTTCTATTCTGGTTCATGGTTTCTCTTGGCTATATGGTTCATCCAGGGGAGAGATCGAGCTTCAAGAAATAGTGAATGGTCTTATCAATACACAAATGTATAACTCNNCAGGAATTTTCATTGCACTTTTATTCATCACTGTAGGAATTGGGTTCAAGCTTTCCCCANCCCCTTCTCATCAATGGACTCCTGACGTATACGAAGGAGTGCGGTTCGTTCGATAAATTTCTATCTCTTTCTCTNTTTCTGAGATGTTTGGATTTTTCAAAACTCCATGGACATGCCGAAGAGAAATGTTATTCCCACTCCAACCAAGACATAACTTATAAAATGAAAACTCATTATAAAATCATGTTTAACAACGAGTGTTTTTGATTTTTTCCAAGCCAATTACCAATACCTTCCGATATCATTATGCTTGTGAAAATTAGATAAAATTATATAAGACAAAAATTATGAAATGAAAACTCATTATAAAATCATTTTTTTTTGTAAGAAATTGTTTAACAATGAGTGTTTCTGATTTTCTCAATTGGGGCTACAGTAGTGATGACAAAGAAAATGTTGTAGTGAGAGAGATGAAAAAGAAAGAGTTGAGAGGAATGAGGAAGGTGAGCAAGAGTTTGGGGGTTTCGTTTTTTTTTAGTTTTGAAAATGAAAATTATTAAAATACCCTTAACCTTGAAACTTAGAATCTATGATATATTAGGATATTTTTGTCTACTAAAACTCGGTACACATTGCTAAAATGTACCAACTGAAAAACAGACGTACACAAGTTAGCAAATCCCATATATATATATATATATATATATATATATATATATATATTAACTAAATTATCTTTGGAGATCATTGTAATGTATTCTTAACTTAATGCTAAAAGAATATTTTTCAAATAGTAAATAAGTTGAATAAAATTATATTAAAAAAAACATAAGTTTATTGTATATTAATTCAATAAGTTATCATATTTTTGCATATTTTATAATATTTTAATGTATATTAAAGACATAATAAAACCATCAAAATACATTTTTTTCATATTTTTATAATTAGGATTTAAGGAAAATTACATATTAGTTTCAAATACAAAATAATAATTAAGTGAAGTATGAAAACTTTTTTAGTTTAAAATTGAAACAAAAGTTTTCATTTGATAGTTAAGATATGATAGGATATTCTATTTTACTCAGGTATTTGTTTATCTTATGAATTTTTCCATAGAAAAAGAACCAAAGATATTGTAATTCAAAAAACATATGATAAAGCTAAAGAGCAAACATTTAGAAGAATAAATCTCTTCGAGGTTCATGATGCTCCATGAAGATTGAAATTTAAAGGATATGAAGATGTTAAGACATAATCATCTGAAGAAACGAGATTGTCTAACATTTTCTATTTTGAAGTTTAACAAACATCGTTAAAGGAAATAAGTGTTTATAAAAATAAACCATTTATGAAATAACGTTTTACGAAAGGAATGTTTTCTAGCATATATCGTTTACCAGACAATGTTTAACAAATAATGTTAGGAAACGCCTAACTCTATGCTTACAAAAACACTCAAGCTCAAAATTTTATATCTAAGCAGTGTTGAACAAATAAACGTTTAAAGAAAAGATTCGTCTAGGAAAAGTTCGCTAAACGATGTAATGAAACTTACAAACAATTTTATAAAATATATGTTTAATGTTTTATATCGTCTATAAATCATATAGTAAACACTATACTTCGTAAATGATGTTTCTATCAACAAGCTGACGTGTGCTAAATTTTTTTAAACACGCAATATGCCTAAACGATTACCAACGTTTAAAACATTTATTCCATGCACGGATAATACCTCTTTACTTGTATGCTTTGTTCTATTTACTTGTGTAGATCATGAAAGGACAAAAGTTTACTCATATTCCTGCACAAGATCAATAAAGACGTTAAGAGAGAGGAAGACATTTCGAGAATGTTTCCTTAGCGCTTCATGTTATGAGAAAAGAAAGGATGAAAATTGTATATCTCATTAAATGATAAGGAGAGAGTACAACTTATATATACAGCTGTGTAAAACAATATAAAAACATAATATAAATATAAAAGCAGAATGAATAGAAATGAACAAAAAATAAACTAAATCCAATATCCCCCTTCAAACTGCAACATATATATCCTTAATGCTTAGCTTGGACAACAAAGATTGAAACTGTGCTGGATGCAAAGCTTTAGTATGAATGTCTACAAGTTGTGCTGAAGTAGAAATGGGTAAGAGCTTAATTATAACAGCTTGAACTTTATCCCTTGTGAGATGATAATCAATTTCAATATGCTTTGTACTCTCATGCATAGCTTGATTCTGTGCAATTTCTATAGCAGATTGATTGTCAAAAAATAGAGGAACTGGTTGTGGTAGAGGCTGTTTCAAATCATGGAGCATATACAGAAGCCACACTGAATTTCACATGTTGTGGAAGCTAAGGCTCTATATTCTGCTTCGATTGATGATCTAGATATAGTACCTTGCTTCTTAGATTTCCAGTTGATTAAGGATGCACCAAAAACCACATTAAAACCAGTCATAAACCTTTTAGTGTCAAGGCAAGCAGCCCAATCAGAATCACTAAAAGCCTTGAGAGCATGTTATTGTTGGAAAACAGGTAGGCTTCGTTTTACACCAAGAAGGGGGGGGGGGTGAATTGGTGAGTTTTCAAAATGAAAGTCTTTTTGCAATCTTTAAAACAAAGTTGAAAACTTTACAAGTTTTTCTTGAATCGCAAGTAATGAAAATTGTATGTAGCGAAAAAACGTAGTTGACTGCGCAAATGATAAAGTCGATTGTAAGTAAAAGATCAGGGATAGAGAAATTCAAACACTGGTTTTTATACTGGTTCGGCTTCAATGCCTACATCCAGTGTCCTTCAAATACCAGGAAGCAATTACACTATAATGGTCAAGGTTTTTACAACAAGGAATTTATAAAAGACCTCCACGTCAAAAATATAAATCTCCTCTCTAATCCTCTAACCAAAATATAGCCAATACAACACAGCAAGACTTGCAGCAAGATGTCCCCTCTCCTGCAATGTGCCAACCACTTTGAACAGTCCTCAAAGTGAACCAGACTCCACGAGTCTATCCCCTGTAATCACAACAGGTCAGAATAACAATCACCAATGGATGCTAACAGTAATCTTGATCAACCAAGGAACACCCCAATGTGCAGATATGTGATCAAGCAATGTGTGTGCAGTCAGTCTCCCTTTGAATCTCTGAGAATTAATCTGAAACAGAATTTTGTTAAACAGACATTCTCATAGTCGAATAAGCTACTAATCCAGTCAACTAGGCTGTGGGAGTTATAACAAATAAGTCAGACCAGTAGCATTCAGTCAACCAAAATAAAATCTCATTTAATACAATTGACCTACTATTCAATGCTCAACTAACTTTTGAAAATATAGTTGTTACTGTTCATGAGCATAACATAATTTAAAAGCAAACAACTAATACAATCAAATATGTGGTGCACATAGTCGACTTCAACATGTCAGAGAAAATTGAAATTCTTTCCTTCACAAAATCTCACAAGGCACTGTTTCTCAAAATCTGTACAAAGACTTTAGCATAGTCAATTCAATTAATAATGGAGTTGACTTTACTTTAGCTTTGTCATACAATAATAAGTTCACAAACGTGCTTGTGGTTTTCATGCTTTAAAACATTTGTAATGCATCCATAAGTGATATAACATGTACAAGCTCAATATATATGCATTCACATAGCAATATATCACAGAAACATGTTCAATAGATATATCAAACATTCAACATAAGAACATGTAACACAACAACAACATATGTGTGTTATTAAGCAGTGTGTTGTCATCATGAAAAACCAGAGTGATATAGATATTGTGTTGTCAACAATCTCAACAGTTATGTTTTGGAGGGAAAGAATAATCCTTGTCCTGCATTATTCTTGATGTATCTCAGGATCCTTATTGTTGCTGCATAGTGATTTTCCAAAGGATTGGAAAGAAATTGACTGAGAGTACTAACAACAAAACATAAATATGGTATTGTGTTAGTTAGATATAGTAACCTGGCAAGAAGTCTTCTATAGGCATGCACATCTAAATAGGATTTCCCTTTTGTCTTGGAAAAATTGGTGCCTGGGTTGTATGGGAGTAGAAACTGGTTGACATCCCAATAATCCTACATCTTCTAGTAACTCTAGAGCATACTTCCTTTGTGACAAAGTAATGCCTTGTTGAGATCTTGAAATTTCTAAGCCCCCTAAAAAAAATACTTAAGTTGGCATAGGGCTTTAATCTTGAACATTGCATTCAATAGAGCCTTCACAATTTGGATTTCCTAGATGTCATCACCTGTCAAGACTATATCATTTACATAAACAAGTAAGATGGTGATATGAGCGTAATCACTTTTGACAAAAAGTGAATAATCTAATTTTGATTATGTGTAGCTCAAAGAGAGTAAAGTAGTTGTCAACTTGTAATTCCATTATCTGGAGGCCTGTTTGAGTCCATATAAAGACTTCAACAACTTGCAAACTTGTCCTGACTTTTCTGTTTTTTAGCCAATAGGAAGAGGCATGTATACTTCTTCATCTAGATCCACACGTAAAAAGGCATTATTTACATATAGTTGATGTAAATACCAATGTATAAAGCCAAAACCAATCTTACTGTTGTGAGTTTGACAATAGGTGAAAATGTCTCAAAGTAATCTAAGCCTTTATTGTTAAGTGTAGCCTTTGGTTACTAACCTTGCCTTGTATAGTTCAATACTCCCATTAACATGCTTCTTTATTTTGTATACTCATTTACATCCGAAAGGTTGCTTTCCATAAGGTAGATCAGTCAAAACCCAAGTTTTGGTATTTTCTAAAGCTGCAATTTCGTGATCCATGGCATTTCTCCAACAATCACGTTTGATGGCTTGGTTATAGGTTTTAGGTTCACTAACTTGGGAAAGATTAAGGACATATGATTTATGAAGAGATGGTAATTCATGATATGAGAGATATGAAGAGATAGGATATAAGGTACATGTGGATGACTGAGTGGCGGAAGAAGTAGATAACATGTTGCAATGATAGTCCTATAGATAAGATGGTTTATGTTTTGTCCTGATTGATTTCCTTTGTGGATTAGCAATGACAGGTTCAAAAGAATCAGGTGGAGAAGAAAAAATAACAGGGTCTGGAACAATAGAAGGTGGAGATGTAGGTGGTAAAGAGGGTTAATCAGTAACTTCTGAGAAAAAAGATGGTGAAGACGAAATAATTTTGGTGAAAAATCCAAGGAATTTTGTGTATCAATAGTTGAGTGCTTGTCACTAGTAAGAAAAGGAAATATGTTTTCATAAAATACTACATTCCTTGATAGAAAAATTTCCCTAGAGTTGAAATCTAACAAAATGTAGCCTTTTAATCTTGTTTTAAAACCAAGTAATACACATTTTCTTACACGAGGTTGAAATTTTGTTCTTTAAGCTTGAAAAGTTGAAGCATAGCAAAGTGAGCCAAAAGCTCGTAAGTAAGTCATGTCAGGTTTAACATTGTCTAATAGCTGAGATGGAGAAAAATATGCCAAAACTTTGGAAGGCAAAATATTAATGAGTTGCACAACATAATGAACAACAAAAGACCAGAAAATTATGGGCAAATGGGAATGAAACATTAAAGATCTAGCAACATTGAGAATGTGTTGATGTCTTATCTCAACGACTCCATTTTGTTGAGGTGTTTCAACACAAGATAATTGATTTTGTATCCTTTTTTGTCTATAAAAATCTGTCATTGCAAACTCATTACCATTATATGATCTAACAACTTTTACATCAATGCCAAATTGTGTTTTTATATACGAAACAAAGCCAATAAGTTGTGATCTTGTATCTGATTTACTTGCCATCAATTTAATCCATGTGTATTTAGACATATCATCCACTATAGTTAAGAAATATTTGAAACCATCAACAGAAGAAGTACAATAGGGCCCCCAAATATCAACTTGAATTAAATCAAAAGGAACTTTTGAAATAATAGTACTTAATTGAAAAGGCAATTTTCTTTGCTTAGAATAATGACAAGTATCACAATGAGTGCATTTTTTATCAGGTAAAGTGGCATAGATGTTTCGTAATTTGATATAATAGGAAGAAGAATGATGCCCTAGTCTATAATGCCAAATATCTATAGAGTTATGTCTTATTATAGAACAAACAATAAAATTCTTAGGAGTAATAGCAGCTGGTGAACCAAGGGGTGTGGTGCAAGAACTATCACGATATGCAAGCCATCTCTTTCTTTAGCTTTCCTAATCATCTGCATGGTTGACTTCTCCTGTATTTCACATGAAAATTAAGTAATGTTAAGTTTACAAGATAAAGATCTAGTTAACTTTATGACCGAAATAAGATTGACTGAAAAATTAGGAACAAAAAAGACATTATGTAAAGGTGATATGATCATAGATGGGGCAACAATGAAGAGTTTTCAGAGTGACAAAAGAGCATAAAAAAAGTAGAATAGGTTTCAAATGCTTGTATTTGCCTCTTTGTTTCTTTTCATTAATTCTAGTTGAATAAACGCGTATAAACCCTTCTTTTCCTTTTAGCACAAGCAATGCGAGACTTCCCATGGCTTGGTCTTAAAAGAAAAGAAGAGTAAGTAGGCGTCTTATCTTGTAGCTCAAGGAAGCATAGCTAGTGTTATTTTTTGAACTCTAGGAGAGCTAGGAAGCTTATAAACCCGTTTGGAATGAGAGAATTAAGCAATGTGGGACTCCCATGCACCTAGGAACGTTGTAGCAGCTGCTGGACAAAACTTGGAGCCTTCCAAGTCCCACATCGCTTGAAACTCTTCACCAAAGTCATTCCAAAAGCTATATAAGCAACCTAAGGGTTCTCTTTTGTACACACCTTTGAATGAATTAAAATCTTTGAGTTGAATTGCACATTTGCATTCCTCTTTTGAGATAGTTTTCTGTATCCTTAGTCTCTTTTTGGGCAGACCTTATCTTGCGCAAAGCGAGTGGCGGTCCTTCTTCGACACTTATCTTGGAGCCTTATTCAAGTGGCGTGTGTACGAGTCATAAGTTTCCTCTTCTCTACTCTTTTCTGCTTTTTGTTTCCTTTCCATTCTCTTGTATGTCATTTAGTATATTCTCTCTAGGTATGCACTTCCCCATCATGTGGTATCATGAGCCTTAGGTTTTGATCTTCTTAGGAATTGTATGCTAGAGTAGAAGTAGTGCTTTTAGTTCAGCAAATTTTGCTCAACTATTTTCGTTCTCGCCCAGCGCATGCGTGTTGTTACAGTCAGATTGTTTGCCTTTGTTTGAATTCGTTTCTTATCCGTTTTGCATGTATTTTTTTTTAAAAGTTTCATCTACATGTCTACTTTCATGCCTAGTGTTTACTTAGTGTCAATTCGTTTTGTACTGTTCTCAATAAGTTTTTTTCTCCACTATGTTCATCAAGTATTTTGCTGTTGATATAATATTGCACTATTTTGCATTGTTGCTTGCTGTTTGGTTATTTTGGCTGTTGGAATAGATCACTGGATTGTGATAGAACATCACCACACTCTTAAGCAAGGAATCAAAGCTTCAAATTAAGGCTTGAAGGTGTTCACCGTGGCTGTCCAGAGGCTTGTTCAAGCAATTGTTTCTTCAAACAACAACAATGCTATTGGTGGTCTTTAACAAGTAGGTGTCATATTTCCTTTTGTATACCTGTTCAAGCTTTAATTCTTTGTCTTGGATGGATTGTATATGTCTTTTATTGCTTGTTAGCTTAGCTTTGAGTCATATGTTTGTTCCTCTTTAGGAGTTTTCTAGAGTAATTTTCTGAAATTGCATAGCTAGAAATGTATTCCATCTCCATGTTTTGTATGCTGAATTGAGTGCATTGTCGAGGTACACCAAACCTTCCCCTTGAGGAACGAGTATGAGAATCTTAATATGAAGATTTCCCCCTGCCATAATCACTAGTAGAAGAGGGTTTACCTCTGCCATTAAAGGTAGAAAAAGAAGGTTTAGATTAAGAAACTTGTGCTGCAATGACTGGTGGTTCAAGAATAATTCCTATTGTAATTGTCGCTCATGTTGAATTATCATCAGAAAAATTTTGGGTAGAGAAGGCAAGGGATCCATGAGAAGGATATGGGAGCGGATAATAGAGTAATTATCATTCAAGCCTCTAAGAAAACAAAGAACACAATCATTTTCATGATATTCCTTCATTGTTTTAGAAACAACACAACAAGAAGCAGAAGACTGAGATTCAGGAATTAGGCAAAAATTGTAAAGTTCATCCCAGAGAATCTTCATTTTAGTGTAATATGTAGTAACACTTAGGTCAGATTGATGCATTGAATAAAGATGTTGATGCTATTGAGAAATTCGAACATAATCACCTTAGGAGAAATGATCTTTGAGATCCTTCCATACCGCAACTATAGAATCAACCTAGATAATACTTGTAACAATCTCATGAGAGACAGAATGATTGATCCAAGATAGAACTAGATTATTGCAACGCCTCCATGCTGGAACCATGGGATCTGTATCAGCTGAACCAGGAATGGAACCATCAACAAAGCCAAATTTATTCTTCATTTGTAGTGCCATAGACATCGAGCGGACCCATCCATGATAATTTTGACCTTCAAGAATAGGAGAGACAAGCACCAGTGAAGGATGCTTGTTAGGGTGAATGTAATAGTCATGTGTTGTATCTTGCAACGATGCGAGAGTAACAGAGGGAGTAGCCATAAAAGGAGAAGAAATAGGAAAGACAAGAACAAAAAAGGTAGAAGATGAAGATCTTGGCAGTAGCAGAATTGGTTGCGGAAGAACGTGATGAATAATTAATTTTCTATTGATAACATTGATAACGGTTGAAAAACTTAATGCACCCTTTTCAACTTAGAACCTTGCTTTCTCTCGTGATTTTGCTTTTGTTTTGTGAATGAGAGAGTTGAGGATATGCTTTATGATTTTATCACTAAATTCCCTTGATTTTGTAGGTTATTGGAATGAATTGAAAGAAGAGTTAAAGTATCAAATGGTTGGAGTGCAGAAAAGTCAACCAGTCACCTAGAAAGTAAACCAGTCAACCAGAAAGTTAACCAGTCAACCAAAATGTTGAAAAGTCAACCATAATGAAGTTTCAGTATCGTAGGTGGCCCTGAGCGCCATCGTTGAATGCCAGTTTTCGCTAGTTTTGCGCTTGAGCGTCACCTCTGAGCGCTAGATGAGTGCCACACCTACCGCTGAGCGGTAAACCAGCGTTGAGTGCCATTTTTGTGGGCCTAGGCCAATTTTTTTGTTATTTTAATGATCTATTTAAAGACTGAGACGACCTAGAGAGGCTATCTTTTGGCAGAAAGAGGAGCATAAACACTCTTTTCACCCCTCAGAGGCAGATTTTGGATGCAGGAGCTCTAATATATCAAATCTAGGGTTTATCTTTTCATTCTTTTCATTATTTTCATCTAGTTTCACCATGTTTATGGTGAGCTAAACCTCCATTGTTGTTGGGGAATTGGTGTAATCCTTTGAAACTCATATATTAAATTGATGCTTTATTCATATGCTTTTATTCATTAATTGTTAGGGTTTTTCCTCTTTACTCTATGCATGCATTGTTTAACTCATTCAATGATCTTTAATTATATCTTTATGAACACATAGATAGATATAGACATGAGGGAATTCTATCAGGGGCAATATTACCTAGACATAGGGATAGGAGGACCGATTATCTTAAGCTTCTGAGCGAATATTGTTATGCATGATCAATTGCTAGGAAGATAAGACATTGTAAACTAGTAATTAGGAGTANGCTCTTTTCACCAAGACATTGGGATTAGGGTAAATTAGAAAGTGGCATTGACATTAATGAAGGAGTAGAATTCTAAAATATATGAGAGTGGATAGGATGAAATCATAAACCCTAACAAAATAATTCATCCATACATCATTTTGTGTTATCTTTTTGGTCAATTGATCAACCTTTGCATGTTTATTTTTTGTCTTGCATATAAAAACCCTAATTTTCATTTTCTCAAGTATTAAATAATCAAGAAATCACATGAAAGTCTAGGCCAGTGAGTCTCTAGGGAACGATACTTGGTCTTACCATTTATTATTACTTGATACGATTCGGTACACTTGCCTGAGTCTTAACAAGTTGTTGGCGCCGTTGCCCGGGACTCGTGGTTTAACTATTCTAGTAGTGTGATTATTGATTAACTTTGACTTGATTTTTTTTTTATGTTTGTTTTTGTTTGTTCTAATAAACGTTTTCTAGGGTTTTATGCCTAATGTTTGCAGGATGCAATGTGGACAAGAATTTGACTATATGGGCAATCAATTCTACTAAGGTGATCTCAACCATTGGTGGGAAGCTCACTCAAGCATGGCTCAAGGTCAGAATGGACAACCTGGACAAGCAGGAGGCCAATTCAATAGACCACAACAACAATCACCACTATGGCAACAAGTATATGCTTTGAATGAGAAAATCAATAGGTTGGAAGAGATGTTTCAACAATCTATGCAAAACGACATTCAAAAGGATGAAGATACAAATTGGTCACTTAATTGAGAAATTGGATTCTAGGGTTAATACTGAGGTTAACCCTAGGGAGGAGTGTCAAGCCACCATCATTGAAAGTGAGAAAATTTTTGATGAGGAAAAGATAGAAGAAAAAGAAACAGAAAGGTTGAGTGAGTAAGACAAAGATGAGGAGAAAGGAAAAGAAATGGTTGAGAAAAAGAAGAAAAGAGATTGTGTGTACAAATAAATAAAGGAAGAGAAAAGAAAGAGAGGATGGAAGGAAGAAAGAAAAGATCATGTGAAAAACCTCGTCCTTATCCAAAGAAATATCATAGGAAGGAGAAGGAATTCAAGTGCGTTATGGAAATATTCAAGAAATTGGAGATTAAAGTTCCTATATTGAGACATGGAAACAGGTGCTTGGTTTTATCAACTTTCTGAAGAAATTCAGCAGAAAGAAGAAAAAGAAAAGAGTATCACGCAAGGAGAATATTAACACTTATTGATGGGTGTTTGAGCTTACTAGGTCAAGCTAGTGATGTTAAAGAAGTGCTTGCTGGGAGGCAACCCAGTTTCTGATTTTTTCTTTTTAATTGATTATTTATGTGGTTTGGATTTGTTTTTTCCTTGTTTGTTTGAGTTTTGTTTTAGGTTATATGCTGCTTCTGATGGCAGTGATAATAGCCTCTACTGGTGGATGCTAGGAGGACTCAAATAACGACATTTACTGATGATGTTGTTATGAGGATGACACATGAAAGCATCTATTAATGGATGCTGCTACAACATCTACTGAGGGATGTTGCCATGATAAGGATGAGGAATAATAGCATCTACTGAAGGATGTTATGTGATTAAGCATCTACTGAAGGATGCTATGTTATTAGGCATCTACTGAAGGGTGTCATTAACAACATTTACTGATGAATGTTAATGAAGATAAGAAAGATTAGCATCTACTGATGGATGCTAATGAGAAAGATGTGCTTCTACTAAAGGATGCTAGAGGATTATTGGGTCAAGCTCGTGATGTTAAACAAGCGCTACTTGGGAGGCAACCTAGTTTTCTAAACCTTTCTTTTTAATTTATGCTTTATTTGCTTTTGTTTTTAGAATAGGTGTTGATGTGCTTGGTTTAAAACTTATATCTGATGCAATGGGTTGATGATGATTTGATGAGTGTGCTTGATGATGCTTTTATATTGATTGATGTTGAGATGATATATGAGATGCTATATACAATTGGTGGATCACAATATGTGTGAACAGATGCATGATGATATGATTGTGATTGTGATACTGGGAAGGATGTGTATCTATGTATTGGAACTTGACATTAGCATATGTGTGGTCTTGAACTCTAGAGTTTTTGCTGAATGATTTGCTATTACTTTGAAAACCATGAATGACTTTGCCTAGGTTTCTATGATTGAATCACTTGCTTGCTTGTGTCATATGATCAAGACCATCTTTGATTAGCCCTTTCTTAGCCAATGCATAAATTTTTGTCCCAATTAAAAAGAGCACAATGTTTTCTACCCTTTTTGAACCTAAACCTTAAACAATATGTGAAACCCTTTTTGAAAATCTTTAACTTGAGTTAAGTTGAGATTTATTGTGTGGTATTGATAAAGGTTCAACTTTGGGGTTGTTGGGAAAGTTGAAAAAGAAAAGATAAGGATTGAGCTAATGTGTTGAGCAAAGCATGAAAAAGATGAAAAAGATAGAAAGATAGAAAAGATAGAATGAAAGAAAGATAAGCTCAATGCAAAATGAGGAAAAGTTGGGAATGAGTAAGATTGGTATGTTGAAAGAGAGTTTGTGCTTGAATGAGAAATTTATGAATGACTCTCTTAACTCAAGGATTTTGTGATCTATAAAAACCAATTTTGCTTCTTAGCCCAACCACGTTACAAGCCATGAAAAGTCCTTGTGATGATAACTTGCTTGTGAGTATGATTGATTGTGGTTAAATGAAAGGCAAAGTTAATTTGTGTGACATTGTGATAGTAAAGAGAATGAGTCACCTCAATATACATCTGTGTGCTTGAGTGAAACACTTTGCTTGGTGAGGAGTAGTTCCAGTTATACATGATTGCATTTGTGCTTGGTCGAGTGGTGATTCATGATAATAACATCTATTGACAAGACTATGATTATGTGAACATCATACTAAGCTTAATTGAAGTAATGCATCTTTACATCTTGACTGATATTTTTATGATGAGCTGAGAGTTATTACTTGTCTTGGAAGAAAGAGTTTTGAAGTGTGTTAATCCATTGTATTGATTGTTTGAAAACTGAGTTACATTTTGTTTTGCTTGAGGACAAACAAATTTCTAAGTTGGGGGCTGTGATAACGGTTGAAAAACCGTTATTTTTATACTTAATTTTGATACTTAATGCACATTTTTTTGACTTAGAAGCTTGCTTTGACTCATGATTTTGCTTTAATTTTGTGAATAAGAGAGTTGAGGATATTGTTTATGATTTTATCACTAAATTCCCTTGATTTTGTAGGTTATTGGAATGAATTGAAATAAGAGTTAAAGTATCAAATGGTTGGAGTGCAGAAAAGTCAACTAGTTAACTAGAAAAGTCAACTAGTCAACCAGAATGCTGAAAAGTCAACCAAAGTTCAATTTTAGGATCGCAGGTGGTGCTGAGCGCCACCGTTGAGCACCATTTTTTGTCAGTTTTCACTGTTTTGCGTCTGAGCGTCACCGCTGAGCGCCAAATGAGTGTCGCACCCACCGTTGAGCGGTAAACCAGCGCTGAGCGCCATTTTTGTTGGCCTGGGCCAGTTTTTTTGTTATTTTTATGATCTATTTAAAGACCCAGATCTATTTAAATTGATTGGTTGTTGATGCTTGTCTGGTCCATACATTTCATCTTTATAGAAAATGGCAAAAGACTCTGCGAGGAAGAAGCGTGTGAAAACCGTGGCTCAGAAAAGCACTTGAAGAGGTTATGAATTAGAAGGATGGATAAGCGATGATGATGCCCAGTCAAAATTTCTTGAATATTGGAATATGAGGAGTCTTGTTCCTCATAAATACTTAAGGTTGAAGTTTTTCAAAGATGAAGGTTTTATGTTTCAGAGGTGGCTTAGATGTCAAGGTTTGAAAAAACTCGTTGAGATGGCTGAGCCTTGGTACCCTGACCTTGTGAAGGTGTTTTAAAGTAATTTGAAGTTGGAAAATAATATTCTCTGCACAAGAGTAAAAGGGGTTGACATCAAGATCACTGATGATGTTTGGACGAAACTCATGGGTCTAAAGCTAGGCGGTGAAAAGTGCCACCTGGGAATTGAGGGTTTCCACAAGTTCAACGAATATTAAAACTCTTTAAGGCATCTTGAAAGCTCTAAGGACTACTCCAGTTATAAAACCGGGGGAATGAAGAAGGATGACAAACTTACTGTCTTTGTTATCTCTTGGATACTGATGCCGAGAGGTGGAAACATTGCTCAAGCAACCACATAGGACCTATTCTTACTGAAGGAATTGAAAGAAAACATACAAGTGGATTGACCTGCAGCTATAATAGATAACATGTTAAAAGTAACAAGATTAGAGTCAGTCAAGCTGCCCTACTGCGTCCTCATTTCTAAAATCTTAATTCATTTTGGTGTTGACTACATCAGTGAATTTAATGAGCCCTATTACCGAACCAGTCTAATTGATAAATCAGCACTACACACGATGAAGATCGTAAAGTCAGTTAAGGGCTGGGTATACAAGGATGATGTTGCAAGTGAGGCTGAGGAAATTGCTTCTTCTCAAGCCAATCAATACAGGGCTAGGAACGAATTTGAAAGAATTGTTCTGAGGGATTTAAAATCTATGAAGAAACTGCTTAAAGAACAAAAAGACAGGGCTCAATCGAATGAAGTAAATGCTGAGTCGAGTGGTGAAGATTCTAATGAACTGAGTACTCCAGAAGAATCTAATGAAGAGACTTAAAGCGAAAATGATGATGAAAGGAGCACTGAATAGAGTGATGGATATATGACTTTAAGTGATATGATCCTAAACATTTTTTTTAATAAAAGGAAGAAGAAAAATTAAGTTGACATGTTTAGAGTCCTAGTTTGTTTTTCTCTTTCTTTTGTAATGACTTAGAATGCCACTTTTTTTTAAGTCTTGTTTTGTACCTATTGTAATATTTTTGAACAAGGAAATGAAAATCAGTGTTTGAGTCAATTCATTTGCTTTAATCTGTTTGATATTGTTTGCTCTAATTGATTGATTCGACTGTGTATAGATTGAAGTTGATTATGCATACTTGAACTGTTACTTATCTTTGCATATTCACTTCTTATCGATTATTTTTTTCTTGCATAACTAAATGCTTGATCTAGAAAAGATCTTTGAAAGGTTTTGTAGGAAACATTGCTTGAAAATCACTGATGGTCTCATTACTTTCTGAGGAACAATGAAATCGACTTGGATATTAATTCAATCGACTTAATCACAATAGGGTTAAAAATTCCTTTATTTGAATTTGGTTATTTTTGTTGATTGATTATTTTATCTTGCTTCTCTACAATATATCTCTGATTCTGATTGTGTGATTGATATATGAGATTATATTGTGAGATTGTTGATTGTATTCATGCATGTTGAATTTTGCTTCAAATCATATACATGATACAACTTTGTGTTTCATTGTTTGTATGGTCAAATGGTTACTGTACTACATTTTGCATATGAAATATTTGTGAAAATATGCATAATGACAGGGGAGCATAACAGATTTTGCACATATTTCTTCACATGCTACACTTTAGGGGGAGTTATCTTTTTCATGTGAATATATATGATAGGGTGAGCATCACTACATGTTTTAAAACTGTTACATATTTTCTTTGATGCATCTCTGCTTGTTATATCAGCATATTATATCTAGAGCATTCCTTTTTTGCTAATGCACAAAGTGGGAGAAGGTTTATGAAGCTTATGAAAGTATTGACATAATGCTGTCTGCTGATATATTAATGATTGATTGTACTGGTTGTGTTATATTCAAAGTATTGATATGTCATTTGTTTACTCTGTTTTGTATCTGGTTGTGCAAACATGGTTGATTATTAATCATGGTTGTGCATTATCAAAAAAAGGGGGAGATTGTTGAGATTGTTGACAACACAATATCTATATCACTCTGGTTTTTGATGATGACAACACATTCATTAATACCACATATGTTGTTGATGTTTTGCACGTTCTGTACGTATTGATTGATATCTGGTTGAACATGTTTATGTGTGTATATTGATATGTGAATGCATATTTACTGTGCTTATACATGTTACATGATATCTGAATGCATTTCACATGTTTTGATAAATGAAAACCACATGCGCTCTTGTGAACTTAAAACTGTGACAAAGGTGACATCAAAGTCGACTCTATTATAAATTGAATCGACTATACTAAAAGTCTTTGTACAGATTTTGTGAAACAGTGCTATGTGAGATTTTGTGAAGGAAAGAATTTCAAAATGCTATGACAAGTTGAAGTCGACTATATGTGCCATGCATTCGACTTCGTTAGTTGCTTGGTTTGAAATTCGGTTGTGCTCATGAACAGTAACGACTATATTTTTAAAAGTTAGTTAAGCAATGAATGATAGTCAATTGCTTTTACTATGAAATTAATTGGTTTGACTGAAATACTACTATTGCGTCTTAACTGTTATAACTGATTTAATTCAGTCGACTGTATTAGTAGTATAATCGACTACATGAGCATCTAGTTTATAAAAATCTATAAATAGATGAGACCTGAGTTGTTTCAGAGAACTTTTGGAAATCTAACACTTTCATATTCTGTTTCATAGTGTTCTTTGAAGAAATTGAGCTCTAAGAACTCATTAAGAAGACGACTGTGATCTTTCTTTGAGGATATCTGAAGGAGGATTATGTTGCACACACTGCTTGATCAGTATCTGCACATTGAGTTGATCAAGATTCGTGTTGACGTCCGTGGTGATTGTTGTTACCTGTTGTGATTACAGGGGTTGGACTCGTGGAGTCCGGTACACTTTAAGGATTGTTCAAAGTGGGTTGCAGATTGCAGGAGAGGGGATATCTTGCTGCAAGTCTTACTGTATTTTTGTTGCCTATATTTTGGTTAGAGGGTTAGAGAGGTGTTTTATATTTTTGACGTGAAGGTCTTTTATAAAAGCCTTGTTGTAGAAACCTTGGCCATTATAGTGCATTTGCTTCCTGGTATTGGAAGGACACTGGATGTAAGCATTGAGGCCGAACCAGTATAAAAACTTGCATTTGAATTCTTTATTCTACTCTTTTACATTCAGTCGACTTTACCATTCTTGTAGTCAACCTCGTTTTTCCGCTGCACTTAATTTTCTATTACTTGTGATTCAAGAAAGTTTGTAAAGTTTTATAAAGATTGCGAAAAGACTCTGATTTTGAAAACTCGCCAATTCATCCCCCTTGGTGTTAAAACGAAGCCCACTTGTTTCCCAACAGTGCTAAGGATATATAGCTCAGAAAAGCCTGAAAAATTGTTGGGGGAATCGGCAAGTGTACCGAGTCGCACAAGTAATATAAAATGGTAAGACCAAGTATCGTATCCTAGAGGACTCTCGGCACTGAACAGTTGTGTGAAAACAAGATTAATTAAGACTTAAAATAAAAGAGATAATCGATTTGGAGTGCAAAAATAATAAAGAAAATAAAATGCAGTTGATCAGTAGCAAAAGAGCATAGAGATGAATGAAGGTTGATTTATGTGAGATGAGTATGTTGTTGGGGTAAGATTTCACCAAGTTCCCTCTCATGTATATAAGAATTATTCTTTATGCATTAATGCCAACGTCCCTCACTAAATCACTTAAACCCGATCCCTCGGTAAATAGGCCTGTCCCTAATTACCAGTTCATACAATTTCTAGCATTCTTGGTAAGAAGATGTAAAGATCAAGAGGTTAAGACGACTAAGACTCATACCCTCATCCTTGAGCAATATAACCCTTAGGAGTAATTCAACAATAACCTGAATTGAAAGGAACCTCCCAAAACTCATGCAACTCATAGATCATGCTATTGTATAAGCAAGAATAAAAACAGATGAATTACTCTAACAATTAATGAAAAAACATATGAAATTAAGAATCAATTCAAATACATGAGAGTTTACAAGGTTACATCATTCCCCAACAACAAATAGAAATTAGTTCCCCATAGATATGGGGGAGCTTTATGAACAATGGAAGACAGAAAGAGAATGGAAGACTAAGAATTGGCTAAGAGTGTATTGCTATGCTCTTCTCTACCAGGGATGCAAAACCAAGAGCCCCAGGGTCCTTTAAATAGTGTCAGAGGCATGCCAGAGCAAGGCCTAGTCCAAAAGAATAAAAAACGAAGCAAAAAAAAGGGCCCGGTCCACTAAAATCGTCGCCTAGGCATCTAAAGAGGTCGCCCGGGCGAGAATTGGACCTCATGTAAGGTCCAAGCGCTCATTTGGACACCCAAGCTTCGAAACCCACCGCCCAGGCGTCGAGGGCCACCGCCTGGGCGGCCAAAGTCGATATTCTAGCGCTCTGGTTGACTTTTTAGCATTCTGGTTGACTGGTTGACTTTTCTGGTTGAATGATTGACTGGTAAACGATTCTGCATTCAACTTTGACTTTTCAGCACTGCAACTGTTTGGCACTTTAATTCTTCCTTCAATTCATTCCAATAGCTTACAAAATCAAGGGAATTAATTAAAAAATCATTAAGTTCCACCTCAACTCTCTTATTAACACATTTTATTGAAAAAGTGTGAGTCCAAGCAAGTTTCTAAGTGAAAAAGGGTGTTTTTAGTATCAAAATTACATCACAAATAACGGTGTTTTAAACCGTTATCAAAAAGCACCAAAAAGAGGGATCGCACGAGGCTTGGACGCCTTGTCTGGAAGCTTGAGCTACTCTGTTATTGATCCAATTACATTCATGTTTAATTTATGTTCTTGCATATGAAACCAATGATCTCTTTTTATTTAAGTCTTAATTAATCTTGTTATCACACGACTATCTAGTTTCGAGAGTCTTTTGGGATAGGATACTTGATTTTACCATTTTATATTAATTGTGCGACTCGATACACTTGTCGATCCATCCCAACAAGTTTTTGGCGCCGTTGCCGGGGATTCACAATTTAAGCTATTTTATTTGTGTGATTCTTGATTAACTTTTACTTTATTTTTTATTATTAGTTTTCTTATTTTTAATTTTTATTTCTATTTTTAATTTTTAAAATTTTTGTTTTTATTTTATTTTATTTTATGTTTTATTCTTTTTAATTTTTTTTATGCTAATAGTGTTTTCTAGGATTTTGTGTTTAGTTTGTGCAGGATGCAATTCTACCAAGGTAATTTCAACCACTGCTGGGAAGCTCACTCAAGCATGAATCAAAGTCAATTTGGGAAAACTGGTGGACTATTCAATAGACCACCACAACAACCCTTTCTAGCTGACAGTACTACAAACCTTGAGGATACTCTCCAATAGTTCATGTAGGAATCTGTCTCAATTAAAAAAAGCACTTAAGCAACTTCTAGAAGGATGGAGGCATAATTTAGACTCATAATTCAAAAGTTGGATGATCTTGGGGCCAATATGAAAGATAGCCCTAGAGAGGATTGTCAAGCCACTATCACTAAAAGTGGCAAAGTTTCAGATGAGAGAAAAGTATAGAGAGAAGAAGAGGAAAGTTTGAGTAAAAAAGAGAAAGAAGAAGAGAGAGGAAAAAAAGAGAATAAAAGGCAAGGTTAAGAGAAAAGAAGAGGGGAAAAATATGGAAGAAGAGAGAAAAGAAGAAGAAGAAGTTGAGAGATAAGAGAAAAAAATTGAAAAAAATCTTCTTTACCTTAAGTAGTGCTCTGAGGAAGAAAAAGAGAAGGAAGAAAAGAAAAAGGGAGAAAAGGAGGACGAGAGAAAAAAAGAAAGAATCATATGAAAAGCCCTTTCCTCACCCAAAGAAGTATCATAAGAAGGAGAAGGAAAAACAGTTTGAGCTTTTCATGGAAATCTTCAAGAAATTGGAGATTAAAATTCCTATGATCGAGACACTGCAACATGTTCCTGGTTATATTAAATTCATGAAGAAATTCAACAAAAAGAAAAAAATGTCAAGAAAAGAAAACAATTGAGGCATAGGGCAATTGTAGTGGGTTAAGCTAATGACGTTAAAGAAGCACTTGTTGGGAGGCAACCCAATTCCTGATTTTTTATTTTATTTTAGTTGTATGGTGTGGATTTGATTTTGTTTTGCAGCAATGATAGCATCTACTGATGGATGCCAATGAGGATGAGAAAGATTGGTGTCTACTGAGGGATGCCAATGAAGATAAGAAATATTAGCATTTACTGAGGGATGTTATGGGATTAGACATCTACTGATGGATGTTACTGACAACATCTACTGATGGATGCTATGATGATGAAGACTCGGTTAAGCTAGTGACGTTAAAGAAGCGCTTGCTAGGAGGCAACCCGATTTTTTGAACTTTTCCTTTTATATTGGTTATTTTTTATTGTACTCTGCCTGAATGAATTAAACTGCTTTTATTCAACTCTGTTGTGTTTTGTGATGAGTATTGCTTTGTGAGATTTTAGGGTATTGATTGATGTTGAGATGATGCATGATGTGATAATATAGAGGTGATGGCTCACAATGTATGAAACAGGTGCTTGAGATAAAGTTTGATTGAGATACTAAGCAGGGTGTTTTCTGAATTATGGGACTTGAGAGTTTACCTGTGTGAGAATTGGGCTTCAGATTTTTCTTGTGAACAATTGCTATTACTTTGGAAGCATGAATGATTTTGCCCAAATTTTTGTGATTGAACTACTTGCTTGCAGGTTTCAAATGGCAAACGTCATCTTTTGTTATCCCTTATTCTTTTAGCCTTCACATGATTTTTGCCCACTGAAAAGAGAAAAATTTGTTCTAACCTTTGAACCTTGAACCTTATGCATGTTTTAAAAAACCTTTTTGAAAATCTTTACCTTGAGTTAAGTTGAGAACATTTGATGAGGTACTGATAAAGGTTCTACTTTGGGGTTGCTAGGTAGCAATCCACTTTTCTGGGCAGTGAGCAATGGAAAAAGCAAAAGCAAAGGCAAAAGAAAGGAAAAGAAAAATGAAAAGAAAAGAAAAGGCTCACTGCAAGGGAAGGCTGGGAAAAAGAAAGAGAGTTTGTGCTTGAATGATAAATTCATAAATGTCTCTCTTAACTAAAGGAATTTTGCTGACCAGAAAAACCAATTTCCTTCTTAGCCTAGCCAAGTTACAAGCCATGAAAAGCCCATGTGAATCAAACTTGCTTGTGAGTATGTTTGATTATGGTTAAATAAAAGGCAAAGTTAATTTGTGTGACATTGTGATAGAAGAGTGAAAGACACCAACACTTCACTATACGCCTTTGAGCTAAGTGATACATTTTTGAGTGCTTGAGTGATAAACGTTTGAGTGCTTATGTGAAACACTTTCGTGGTGAGGAGTAGTTCTTTGAATTTCTGATTACATCTTTGCTTGGTTGATTGATCATTATTAAGGATAGCATCTATTGAAGTATATGAGCATCACATTGATTTTGATTGAATTAAGGCATCTAAACATCTTAACTCAGATCTTTATGCTGAATTGATAAAAGTGATTTCTCTTGTCTTGGAAGGAAAAGTTTTTGAAAAATGTTGAGTCATTGTAGTGATTGTTTTGAAGAGCTGAGTTACATGTTGTTTTGCTTGAGGACAAACAAAGTTCTAGGTTTGGCGTTGTGATAACAGTTGAAATTACTGTTATCTGTGATGTAATTCTGACACTAAATGCACCCTTTTCTTCTTAGAAACTTGTTTGAACTCATGCTTTTTCATTAAGTTGCGTGAATAAGAGAGTTGAGGATGAATTTGATGATTTTATGACTAATTCCCCTTGTTTTGGCAGAGAATGAAGTAATAATGAAAGCAGAGTGATAACGGTTGAAAAAAGTTATTTTCATGCTTCATTTGAGATCAAAATACACCCTTTAAGCCTTAGAATGAGCTTAGAATCAAGCAAAACACGTAAGGTAGAGAATAAGAGAGTAAAAGTTGAATTTAGAGATATTATGCTTGTTTTGCATTGTTTTGCAGGGTTTTGATGAGAATTTGAGATGAATTGAAAGAAAGGTTGAAGATCAAACGGTTGTAGTGCAGAATAGTCAACCAGAATGCAAAAAAGTCAACCAGTCAACCAGAAAAGTCAACCAGAAAAGTCATCTAGTTGACCAAAATGCTGAAAAGTTGACTAGAGTGCAGTTGACCAGCGCCCAACGGTGAAAATGATCGCCGGGCGGTGGCGCGACTCGACAAAAGCCGTCGGGCGGTGGTGCGACTGATGGGAAACCGTCGGGCGTCAAAATATGACGTCGAGCGGTTGTCTGCTGGGCTTGGGCTCAAATTCTGTTACTTTTCTTGGTTATAAATAGCCCTAGTGCGAGTTTAGATGCATTCTTTTGATAGAAAGGGGCGGCCAGACCTAGTTTTCACTCTTTGGAGAAGATCTCTTGGATGCTTAGGCTCCTTTTTATCCAATCTAGGGTTTGTTTTTCCATTCTTCCATTATTTTTCCTCTAGTTTCACCATTGCAATGGTGAACTAAACCCTTTTGTTGTTGAGGAAGAATGTAATCGTTTGAAACTCTTATTTATTTATATGCTTGTCGTATGCTTTGATTATAATTTGTTGGGTTTCTCATCTGCGCTTAATGCTTTTATCGTTTAACTCATTCGATAATTGTTGTTTGTCTTTATTGATATGGGAACGTACGATACTGTCATGAACTGGTGGAAAATTCCTTGATTAAGCAATACCACTTAGGGATAGGGGGGTAGGACGATCAATTGTTTTTGCTTCTGTTTATCATGCATTATTAATTACTAGGGAAGGCTAGGGATAACAAGCCAGTAATTAGTAATAGGCTCTTTTCGTCGAGGGATCGAGTTAAGGGTATACTAAGAAATTTTGCATGACAATTAGATAACAAAGCGAATCAAATAAGAGGAGTAGAAAAGAGAGAGTCGATAAGATAAAATTGTAAACCTCAACAACTCCATTCATCCATAGTCTTTTTCTCGTCAAATGAATCAATTGCATTTGCATGTTTACTTTTTGTTTTTGCTTCCAAACTACAAATAAATTTTCTTTACAAGTCTTACGATTTTAGTTTACACGAAAGATAAGGCCTTCGAGTCCTTTGGAAAGAACGATATTGGGTTTACCAATTATATTACTTGATACGATCTGGTACACTTGCCAGAGTGTTAACACAGAGATGAAGTGCTAAGGACATAGAGCTCAAAAAAGCCTGAAAAAGCACCAAAAAGAGGGATTGCATGAGGCTTGGACGACTTGACTGGAAGCTTGAGCATTGAAAAATCGACGTATGTCCACCGCCTGGGTGTCCTCCTGGGGCGCTTAAGCGTCGGGTCACGAAGCCTTGGCACCCAGATTGAAGGCTCAAGCCCTACATGAGGATCGTCCACCGCCCGGTCGCCCTCCGTGGGCGCTCGAGTGTCGAGTTTCGCGGGTCAGGCCCAATTTTTGCCCTATTTCAACTCTATTGGATCGGAGCCTGTTTCTACTCTTCTCCGACTCTATTTAAAGGATCTTGACACTCTAGGTTTTGTATCTTTGGCAGAGAGCAGCGCAACAACATACTCTTTCCCCAATTCTTAGGGTTTCTCTATCTCATTCTCCTCCATTGCTCATATAGTTTCTCCATGTCTATGGGGAACTAAACTCTATTTGTTGTTGGGGGATGATGTAACCTTGTGAACTCTCATGTATTTGAATTGATTCTCAAATATATATGCTTTTTCATTAATTGTTAGAGTAATTCATCTATTTCAATGCTTGCTGTGTTTAACTCATTCATTAACATGATTTATGAATTGCATGAGCGTCGGGAGGTTCCTTACAATTCATGTTCTTGTTGAATTACTCCCAAGAGTAATATTGCTTAGGGATGAGGGTATGAGTCTTGGTTGTCTTAAAGCTCTTGATCTTCACATCTTATTACTAGGAATGCTAGGAATTGCATAAACTGGTAATTTGGGACGTGCCTATATGCCGAGGGATTGGGTTTAGGTGATTTAGTGAGTGACGTTAACATTAATGCATAAACAAGAATTCTTATGTACATGAGAGGAAACTTGGCGAAATCTAACCTCAACAACATATTCATTTCATATTAAACAACATTCGTTCATTTTTGTGCTACTCTGCTATTGATCCTTCATATTTAATTTTTGTTCTTGCATATGAAACCAATGATCTCTTTTTAATTAAGTCTTAATTAATCTTTTTATCACACAACTATCTAGCTCCGAGAGTCTTCTGGGATACGATACTTTGTCTTCCCATTTTATATTACTCGTGCGACTCGATACACTTGTCGATCTGTTCCAACAGGTATCCCTAGACGCTCCCGGTATCCTTTGATACATCGTCTAGTTTAGTTTGATGATAATGGTTGAATATAACATTATCTGTGATTCAATTTTGATACTAAATGCACCTTTTTGATTTAGAAACTTGCTTTAACTCATGTTTTTGCTTTAGTTTTGTGAATAAGAGAATTGAGGTTATGCTTAATGATTTTATCACTAAACTCCCTTTATTTTGTAGCTAATAATGTTTTTGGAAGAATGCATAGAGTTTAACCAACCACAAGGAGCGAGCAGAGCTGCATAAAAAGAGAAAAAAAAAATGCAGTGCAGAAAAATCTGCCCAAGCTGCGCCCTTTTTAGGGACCCTAAGAGCTAGTGAGTCAAGCTTGGGCGTTCTTTTAGGGGCGCTGAGCGCCAATCTCATGAAAATTCGCCTGGTTGCCCCTTCCAGAGCGTTGAGCCCCAGTTTCATGTGTCGTAGCACGCCCGGGCGCCCCACTTAGGGCACTGAGCGGCAGCGTGTTGGGCTTGGACCCGTTTTATGTTATTTTTCTTATCTATTTAAGGACTTGGACATCCTAGGGATTGTATCTCTTGATGGCTATAGCATAGAAACAAAAGTGTTTCTCCTTTGGAGGTGAATTTGGGAATGCAAGAGCTCTCCTCTTCAGTTTCTAGGGTTTTTCTATCTCTTCCATTCCATTGTGCACCTAGTTTCTGCATGACAATGGGGAACTAGACTCTATTTGTTGTTGAGGAAGATGTAACCTCTAAACTCCTATGTATTTGAATTTGATATTAATTATATATGCTTCTTTCATTAATTGTTAGGGTTTTTATCCTTCGCTCAATGCTTGCTAAGTTTAACTCATTCATGGGATGATGTATGATTTGCATGAGTATCGAGAGATATCTTATAATTCAGGATCTGGAGAATTTCTCCCAAAAGCAGTATTGCTTAGGGATGGGGATATGAGTTTTCGTTGTCTTATGCTTCTATTCGTAATGCAGTTAGGGATGCAAGGGATTGTGGTCTAGTAATTAAGGATAGGCTTTCTGCGCCGAGGGATCGGGTTTTAAGTAAGTTAGAAAGTGACATTGACATTAATGAAGAAAATGAATTCTTATATGCATGAGAGTAATTAGGTGAAATCTAAACCCCAACTACATATTCATCCCATATTATCAACTTGATTCATTCATTCTAGTGTTTAGCCTCAATTGATCAAATTGCATTCATGTTTATTTTTCTGCACTTTGTATTCAAAACCCCCAAAATATTGTTCTTAAAGTCTTAATTAGTTAAGCAATTACATGATTGTTGAATGTCGTGAGTCTCTTGGGAAATGATACTTGGTATTACCATTTTATATTACTTGATACGATTAAGCACACTTGTTGAAGTCTTAACAACTTTTTAGTGTCATTGTCGGGGACTTGTGGTTTAACTATTCTATTTTATAATGGAAGAAGGCTTCAACTGATTCTGGTGCTGGAAGAATGAACCAGCTCGTCTTCTTGGAAGAATGAACGCAACAAAATTATGATGATGATTGGAGGACGCAGAAATGTGTGGAAACCACTCTGAAGAGGTGTTCGGTGGCTGGAATGGAGAAGATGTAATGATTCGATGATGAAGATAAGGATGAAGCAATGGTTGGTGATGGAGAAATTGAAGCACACTTTCAAATGGTGGTGTTGTGTGAATTGGGAAAAGAAATGGAGGCAGAGAATTGGTGCTGAAATGTGATGCGTATGGGTGGATATATGCTAGGAATGGAAGCCTAGCTAGGGAGAAAGGCTAGAGGAAACTCTCAAGCTCTCTCTCGGTGACCTTCAACAAGAAGAATGTTCTGGAAAAAATCAACAAAAATCATTTCTTCATTTAAATCAAAGGTGCTAACAATTTGGAGAAGAGTGGGATTTATAATAGCACCCAAGCTCTCTCACGTGAATACAAACAATGCTGATGATCAGCAGCATGGAATGGAGTAGTTGCCACGTGTTGGAGGTGTGGGAAGCGTGCAACAAGGCCTGGGCTGTCAGCTGAAGGCGTCACATGTAAGGTGCAGTTTCAGTCGCTAGGCTTAAACCCTCTTCCGCTGGGCTTCCTAGAGTAGCTTGCTAGTCAACTGTATAATGCACCCAAGTGGAGATTTGATTCTCCACTCCTGACATTTCCTTGCTTCTTGATTCATCAAGCTTCTTGGCTAGATCCATAATTTCCTAGCTTTATTAAACCCTACAAAACAAATACAAATATATTAAAGAAAATCCTTCTAAGACTTAGAGAAAGTTAAGAAAAAGTCTTTCTTTACTTCCCTTTCTTAGGCTTACCTTTAGTTAGTACTTCTTTGAATGGAATGCCCTAAATGGGTTTCCATCACTCGTGGTTTAACTATTCTATTTGTGTGATTCTTGATAACGGTCTAAAAACCGTTATTTTCATGCTTAAATTTGATAGTAAAACACACCCTTTATGGCTGAGAATGAGGTTTAAATCCAGTAAAACACTTAGTTGAGTCTCTTGAGAGTCCAAAAGTTGGTTTTAGAGATATTATGTTTGTTTTACATTGTTTTGCAGGGTTTTTAGATGAATTAAATATGGAAGTGAAGTAAGGTGGACTTAGACCCACGAAAGAAGGAGAAAAATGATGAAAAGAAGGGTCAAGTGAGCCGCTAAGCGCCAGAATGATCCGCTGAGCGCTTAGAGCGATTAAAGGGAAACTGCTCAGCGGCAAAACTAACCGTTGAGCGATAAACTTAGGTGCCTAGGCGGTTGTCTGTTTTTATTAGCTAGATTCTGTAATCTTTCTGTTATCTTTTTGGGCTTATATATAGCCCCAGTGCGAATTAGGAGGGGATTCTTTTGGCAGAGAGAAACATCCAGAGCTATTCCACACACCTTGGAGGAGGTTCCTTGGATGCTTAGGCTCCAATCTACCAAGTTTAGGGTTATTTCTTCCACTCTTTCATCATATTTCATCTAGTTTCACCATGATTATGGTGAACTAAACCCTTTGTTGTTGGGGAACAATGTAATCTTTTGAAACTCTCATATATTCAAATTCTTATTTATTTCATATTCTTGTCATATACTTATTTATCAATTGTTGGGTTCTCATCTTTGCTTTAATGCTTTTATTGTTTAACTCATTCATTAAAAGTTGTTTGTCTTTATCGATATGGGGACGTATAGTAATGTCATGAACTGGTGAGAAATTCCTTGATTATGCTAATACCGCCTAGGGATAGCGGTAGGACGGTCAATTGTATTTGCTTCCGATTGCATTGCATTATTGGTTACTAGGGGAGGCTAGGGATAGCAAGCCGGTAATTAATAATAGGCTTTTTTCACCAAGGGATTGAGTTAAGGGTAGACTAGAAAGTTTGCATGACAATTAGATAAATAAGTGAAGTAAATAAGAAGAGTAGATATATGAGAGTGGATAAGATGAAATTGTAAACCCCAACAACACCATTCATCCATAGTTTCTTAAAACCAATTGAATCAACTGCATTTGCATGTTTATTTTTGTTCTTTGCATATAACCACCGAATTAATTATTTTCTCAAGTCTTACACGATTTGTTTACATGAAAAGTAAGGCCTAAGAGTCCTTTGGGAAGAACGATATTGGGTTTACCAATTATATTACTTGATAATGATCTGGTACACTTGCCAGTGGCTTAACAATTATTAACCGGTTAGACTTTATCTTTCTTTAAAAAAAATTGATCTTTGTTTATTATTATTTTTTTTGGGCTAATTGGGTGCTCTAGTGTAGCGTTCTTTAGTGTGTGCATGATAAAATCCTTAGGAGCACAAGGTCATCAATATTCTTTTTAAGGTCTGGAAATAGTAGACAAAGAAGGAAGATAATGAAGAAGGGAGATAATGAAGAGAAGCTAGTTCATCAAGACTCTGTGCATGAAGATGAGAAACTCAAACCTGGCAAACTAGTGAGATACAAGAATAGGTTGTGGGTGATTAAAGATATTAAAGAGAATGGAGTTTTTGAGATGGAGGCTCCTTATTCAAGGAGAGTAAAAATGGTGACTAGGAAGCTGCTGAAGATATGTTGGTGTGATGAAAGCAAGAGGAACACCAACATCAGAAATATGGATTGAGCTTAATGGTGTCAAGCTAATGACATTAAACAAGCGCTTAATGAGAGGCAACCTAGAGTTTGAATTTTTTTTTTATTATTTGATTTAGTTGTGTGGTGTGGATTTGACTTTGTTTTGCAGTAATGACAATATCTACTGACATATGTTGCACAACATCTACTAAGGGGTGTTAGAAGGATTCATATGACAACATCTACTGATGGATGTTGCTACGATGAAGACTTATATGGTAGCATTTACTGATGGATACTACTAAACATTTACGGATGGATGCTATGATGAGCAATATTCAGATGAGAGCAACTACTGATGGATGCTACTGAGAGCATCTACTAATGGATGTTATGTGATTAAGCATCTACTGATGGACGCCAATGAAGATGAGAAAGATTAACATCTACCGAGGGAACTATGTGATTAGACATCTATTGATGGATACTAATAGAACAGGATTTATTTTGCTTTACTTTTATGCTTATTTGAATTTTGTTTGTTTTGTTTTTCTTTTAGTAAGCTATGTACATGGTTGAAAGAATAACTATGCAATGGTTGGTATTGTGTGATGAACTATTTTGTGATCAATAATATTGTCTTGTGTTGCTCTATAGTCTTGAAATGCATGGTTGAGTTAATGTTTGAATTATCTATTAAGCACAAATAGTGGTTGCTCATAATTGTTTAAAACAGATGCATGGTTTCAATTGTGATTGATATGCTTGGCAGGAGGTATATTAAAAATTGGGAACATGAGTTAAGTTGTGAGAGATTGGGCTCTAGAGTTAGTATTGATTGAATGTTATTGCTTTGGAATCATGGTTGATTTTGCCTAAGTTTTTCTGTTGAACTATTTGCTTGCATGTGTCAAATGATCAAGGTCATCTGTTCTTATCCCTTAAGCCAATGCAATTTTTGAACCCAATAAAAGAACAATGATTGTTCTACCCTTTGAACCTTAAAACTAAATTTGTGAAAAAAAAAATCCCTTTTGAAATCTTTACCTTGAGTTGAGTTGAGAATATTTGTATAGTATGGAGAAAGGTTCAAGTTTGGGGTTGTTGGGAAATTAGAAAGAATTGTGAAAATAAAAAGAAAAAGCATTGAGCAAAAAGCAAAAAAAAAATATAAAAAAGAAGAAAAGAAAGAAAAAGAAAGAAAAACTCAATGAATGGAAAGTTGGGATTAAGTTGAGAATGGTTTCATGTATTACAAGTTAACATTCTGCTTGGTTGTTGATCACTTATCAGGTTTTTGCATCTGTTGTATGTTCTTTGATTGTGTGAGCACCATAATTGAAGCTTAATTGGCTAAGACATCATTATTTCTTGAGTGATCTTTCTATAATGAGCATACATGAGCGATTTACTTATCTTAGAGAAAAATGCTTTTTGATGTGCTAAACCATTGTAGTATATATTTTATGTAAGCCAAGTTACAATTTTGCTTGAGGACAAGCAAAGTTTCAAGTTTAGGGTTGTGATAACGGTTAAATATATTGTTATCTATGATTGTATTTTGATACTAAATGCACCTTTTTTTATTTAGAAACTTACTTTAACTCATGTTTTTGCTTTAGTTTTTTGAATAAGAGAATTGAGGTTATGCTTAATGATTTTATTGCTAAATTCCTTTTATTTTGTAGCTAATAATGTGTTTGGAAGAATCTCCAATAATGGATAGAGCTTAACCAACCACAAGGAGTGAGCAGAGCTGCAGAAAAAGAGAAAAAAAAATGCAGTGCAGAAAAATCCACCCAAGTTGAGCGCCCCTCTTAGGGTCCCTAAGAGCCAGTCAGTTAAGCCTGGGCGCCCTTTTAGGGGCTCTAAGCGCCAGTCTCGCGCAAATTCGCTTGGTTGCCCCTTCTAGGGCACTAAGCGCCAGTCTCATGTGCCGTAACACGCCCTGGCGCCCCACTTAGGGCGCTGAGCGCCAACGTGTTGGGCTTGGACCCGTTTTCTGTTACTTTTCTGATTTATTTAAGGACTTGGACATCCTAGGGATTGTATCTCGTGATGGCTTGAGAACAGAAACAGACATATTGCTCTTTTGGAGGAAAATTTAGGGATGCGGGAGCTCTCCTCTTCAGTTTCTAGGGTTTTTCTATCTCTTCCATTCCATTGTACACCTAGTTTATCTATGACAATGGGGAACTAGACTCTATTTGTTGTTGAGGAAGATGTAACCTCTATAATCTTATGTATTTGAATTTGATCTTAATTATATATTCTTGTTTCATTAATTTGTTAGGGTTTTTCTCCTTCGCTCAATGCTTCCTAAACTCATTCATGCCATGATGTATGATTTGCATGAGTATTGGGAGATATCTTACAATTCAGGATTTGGAGAATTTCTCCAAAAAGCAGTATTGCTCAGGGATTTGGGTATGAGTTTTGGTTGTCTTAAGCTTCTACTCGCAATGCAACATTAATTATTAGGGATGCAAGGGATTGTGGTCTAGTAAATAAGGATAGACTTTCTTCGTCGACGGATTGGGTTTGAAGTAATTTAGAAAGTGACATTGACATTAATGAAGAAGATGAATTCTTATATGCATAAGAGTAATTGGGTGAAATCTAAACCCCAACAACATATTCATCCCATATTATCAACTTCATCCATTCATTCTAGTGTTTAGCCTCANTNGATCAAATTGCATTCATGTTTATTTTTCTGCACTTTGTATTCAAAATCCCTAAAATATTGTTCTTAAAGTCTTAATTAGTTAAGCAATTACATGATTGTTTAGTGGTTTGAGTCTATTGGAAAACGATACTTGGTCTTACCATTTTATATTACTTGATACGATTCAATACACTTGCTGAAGTCTTAACATTTGACCCACTCCTGGTTGTGGTTGTCCAATAGTAACCACCTTTACTGTGACCTTAATCGAGTTTAACCTACTCCTGGTTGTCCCTATCAACCTAATAACCACCTATTACTGTGACCTCGACTGAGTTTCACCCGCTCCTGGTTAAGTGATATTCTTCAGCAATTTTGGTATCCTTAGTTAGCGAATAACTCATGTTACCCTAGACTAGTTGAGTTTCACCCGCTCCTGGTTTCCATTACACAATCCTGGTCTGCCTAATAATCCTTAACTCGCTTGAGTTAAATAATAAGTGTTTTAATTCTCTTCAGATTTTAGATTTAATGTTCTTATATATTGTTTAGTGTTTTGACTATTTTTACTCTATAACTCTGTTCAAGACTTCTTTGTTTAAATGTTGTTTGTTTAAACTTCAAAACCAAAGATGTTGTAGATGAGTTTGTCTTATCTCAACAAGGTCACTAAAGGCTAAAACATCTCATGTGGTCTCCTCTAGCCACATTCCTCTAGAGTTGGCCTAACCTCTCTAAGAGTATTATCAAACACCACCCCACCACCATCCAACCACCAAGGTCGTGGGCCTTCTTCCCCACATCCCATTAAATTTCGCACCACCTCACCATTTTTCACCATCATAATAACTTCTCTTCTAGCTTTGGCCCAACCTAGCTAACGAGATTACTATCAACTCTTTAGTCGAGTCTAATAATAAAAATTAGATGAACCTATTAATACATAATTTAGATGAGTCCATTAGTACACATTAAACAACTATTTATTCACTAATTAAATGAGTCTTGTAATATACATTTGAGAATTTTTTTCATAAACGTAAATATACAAGTCTAACTATACACATTAAAAGATTTTATCCATACTGATTAGATGAATTTAACAGAAAACCTTAGACGAGTTAATCCTTAAATTTATTAGATTGGAATACATAAAAAATAACTAAGTTCATATACTGATTAGATTAGTCTAGCAACACGCATTAGACGAGTTTATCCATACATTGATTAAACGAGTCTTATACTATATATTAGAAGAGTTTGTCCTTACACTAATTAGATGAGTATAGTAAAAAACATTAGACAAGTCATTCCCAACATTGATTAAATGACTCTAGGAATACACATTAAAAGCCTTTGTCCATACACTTACTAGATGAGCCTAACAACACACATTAGACGAGTCATGCCATACATTGCATTAGACGAGTTTGTCCATATACTTATTAAATGAGTCTATCAATATATATTAAACAAGTTTGTCCATACATAAATTAGTCAAGTTTTTAATACACATTAGACGAGTTTGTACAAATATTGGAATACACATTTGATGACTCTGTCCGTACACTAATTAAACGAGTCTAGCAATGCACATTAGATGAATCTGTCTATGCATTATATATATGAGTCTAGTAATACACATTAGGCGAGTTTTTCATTCATTGATTAGACGAGTTTTGCAATATACAATATATGAGTCTATTCGTACATTAATTAGACGAGTCCCTCAATATACATTAGACAAGTTTTTCCATTAACTTATTTGACGAGTCTTGCAATACACATTGGATGAATTTGTTTATACACTAATCAAACGAGTGTAGCAATATACACTGATGAGTTTGTTTATAACTAATTAGAGATATTCACTAATACATATTTGATAAGTTTATGGATACATTAATTAAACAAGTCTAACACGACACTAATTAAACAAATATAACGATATATATTAAATAAATATGTCCTTGATTAAGTAGATTTATCCAAATAAATTAGTTCATTCATAAAAATACACTCAGTTTAATTATTATTATAAAGTTTACGATCCACTCATAAATCCATATCTTAAAAATTTAACTTATAATAACAAAATATCAACTTGTCCGGTATGTACATCCACCTCTGAGAGATAATGATGCATCAACTAAATTACTATTATATATTCTACTACACACAAATATATTTATAGCTATATATATCACTTATATTTCAATAATCTTCATGTTATTAGTTATTTTTTTATATTATTAACCCTTTTATTCCGATATTATGTTTACAGATTATAAACCATTATTATACATACATGATCCAAATAAATATTTTATTCAAATATAATAATAATTATATTATTTATTTTCTAATAAAAAATGTTAAATATAAGAAAAAAAAAACCAACCCATGCACGGTCTGGAAATAGTTTAACAATAAAGTTAAGAACAATTAATAGTTTAACAATAAAGTTAAGAAGAATTTAATGTCACTTTGATTCCATGTAAAGTTAATTTAGCAAACAAAAAGTTTAAGCAAAGGTATTGAGAAAAATGTAAACCATTAATTTGTGATAAAATTTAAAAGAAATTAGAACTGAGGAAAGAAAGCGGTTAATTTAAATGCGGAAGAAAAAAAGAAAATTATGGTGAGAGAGGCATTCACGTAGGAGTTGGCACACATCGATTGTAATATAGAAAAAGTGGCATCCATGGCGAGGGCAGAGTACCTTCAATTCCACGCTTTCTGATAAGTGTTCGTGTTCCATCCCTATAACAACACTCTGCATTCATTTGCATTGTGTATCATAAAAGGCAAAAAAAAAAAAATAGATCGTGTGAAGAAAAAAAAAGGGAGAAAGAAAATTCTGTTTGGCAAGGTCAAAAACACGCGGTAGCGTTGCGTTTTGTTTTTAACCGTAAGATGAAACAGCTTCACAAGCAACCCAGTCTGAATCACAGAAGGGAGGAAGAGATGGGGAGCAGTGAGACCTCACCCTACTCCCCCAAATCCATCAAGCACACCAGATCCCTCCCCAGATCCATCAACTATCTCCTCAGAGAGCAGCGTCTTTTGTTCATCCTCGTCGGGATTCTCATCGGCTCCACGTTTTTCATCATCCAGCCCACGCTCTCCCGCTTAGGCCCACCCGAGTCCCATAACTTCCTTCCCCGCTCTGGCCTCACTCGATTATCCGGGCCCCACACGGGCCGGGTCCCCGTCGGGATCACCGGCCGAAGGCCGCGGATCGTCGTCACCGGCGGCGCGGGCTTCGTCGGGAGCCACCTCGTCGACAAGCTCATCGCGCGTGGGGACGATGTCATCGTCATTGACAATTTCTTCACCGGGAGAAAGGAGAACCTGGTGCACCTCTTCGGCAACCCTAGGTTCGAGCTAATTCGCCATGACGTCGTTGAACCGATTCTCCTCGAGGTGGATCAGATCTACCACCTCGCGTGTCCCGCTTCGCCGGTGCATTACAAGTACAACCCCGTCAAGACCATCATATCCTTCTAATTTCTAACTGACTCCCCCTTTTTTCAACTCTCTTTTAAATATTGCTTTATTTGAATTTTGTTATACTTAATTGTTGGTTTACAAGACGAATGTGATGGGGACGCTTAACATGTTGGGCCTTGCGAAGAGAATTGGGGCTAGGTTTCTGCTTACTAGCACCAGTGAGGTCTACGGTGATCCGCTGGAGCATCCTCAGAAGGAGACTTACTGGGGAAATGTCAATCCAATAGGTGAGTGAGCGAGTGAGTGAATGCACCAAGCTTTTATGTTTTAACATAATCTTTCAATTTTGTGGTTTCCTTTGGCGAATTTAGGTGAGAGGAGTTGTTACGATGAAGGGAAGCGGACTGCGGAGACTTTGGCCATGGATTATCATCGAGGTGCTGGCGTTGAGGTAGTTTATGTGTTTGTTGAATTCATTGAATACTTTGAATTATTTATTTTTGATGTGTTATTCTATGTTGTTGGATGATAAGTTTAGTGTGATGTATTATATCTGTATTGTATGATGTGTTGTTTTAACTTGAGAAAAGGATCACATGTGGTTTATTTCCCTTCCATATTTTTCTTTTATTAATTTTACTTGTCATGTTAAGTTATTTAGATTGTTTGTTTGCTAGTCTTATACACTGGAAATTGTATCATACTGTAGTGTTCAGCCCTGACATTACTGAACATATTAAACTTCCGCCCATGTATATATATTATTTTCTGTAACCTTTTCTAATCAGAAGTGTAACTTGTACACGTTTATCAGTAGCTAAATGTTGAAGATTCAGTATCCCTCTCTTATCAGAGAGCAGCTGACTGTCTGAATGTTTGCAAGGAAACCAGTTCTAATTTCATTCATAGAGGAAGCATTAATCAAACTTGTGGACGATTATTAGAGAAATAAAGACCGTGGAGAGTCTCATTTTTGCTGATAAATAATTAGTGAAGTTCCTAGAATAAATAAATAAATTGATAATTTTTCTTTGTCGAGAATTTAGATGCAAAAATCAGGCATATATAATGTGATATCTATTGCTGGAAGTGATAGTAACTTCCATGAGAAAGGAGAAAAAGTTCTTCCTATAGGATGAGTTGGTTAAATACATATTCCACTTTGCTAATGTTGGATTCTGATTAAGAATCTGAAATAGGTTTTTGCTGCTACATTTTTCAACCGAATACCTATATGTTTTGGGTCATTCGTCCTTTACTTAAGCACCTCTTTTATTTTTTGTTGCTACATCTCTTACCTATTTATTTTAAAACTCATTGAAAACAGGTGCAGTTAATTTTTCTGTTGCAGTGGTATATCCTGAATGTTCTTTCAACTAGAGTTGCCAAATTTTAATTTTGGATATAAACCAGATAGTCAGCCTAGGTTTGACAGGTAGATATGCTGTTAGTTATGACATCACTTTACGTTCTTCTATAAACCAGGACAAAACATGGTTATTCAGGCTAATTAGTACAATATGATTCTGTGTAGCCCAGTAGAGCAGCAGCTGCCTACTGGAGGAAAGTATAGCATCTTTGCATTGCACAAATTTTGCCCAAATAGCAGCCAACCAAATAGTGGAGGATGGCACAACTATTCCCTGTCCTATCCTAAACCTGGGATGTTCATGTTTGTGGGTAAACTTGTTAAACAATTACCGAAATAGGAATATTTCGAAAACATTAGTAGTATCAGTAAATTGTGTTTTGAAACTAGAATTCTAATTGAGAAAATCTTGTCTTAGATACAACTTACCTGTTTTGGTAAGTATATTTAAAATTTGGTCGGTTCAGTCAATTTTTTATTTACCCAAAAATGAAAAAATTCTTCTAAACCTTTTTGTTTCTGCAAAACTCTCATATTTTTCCCAACCCATCACTTTACTGGCCAAGCTTACCTCCAACCTTTGTTTTGTAGCTCTAAAGACAGAGTAGAGATTACAGGCCTCAGCTCCTGCAACATAGCATGGCATACATGATATGTCTTTATTTATATGTTGTGTTTTCCATACTTTGCTGTCAGATATTTTTTTTTTCCTACAAATTCCATCGTTTTCCTTTTTCTTTGAACTTCATTCCTGCCTTCTTATTTCTCTCATTGTTAATTATAGCTCCAGCTAGTAGTAATTGTGTGTTTGATTGTGACTTTTTATTTGATTAATATTCCTACAATAATTGTTTTCCGTTTTGTATAATCTCAATTTTTTCCTTTTTGTGTCTCACCCTCAGCCACATCACATATCGTATTGCACATCTCTCTGTTTTCTTCCTCTCTCCCCTTTCTGTGCGTGATATTATTGTTTCAGACTTCGATGTACTTGATTATAAATTATGGATTTATCTTTAATTTTGGATGGTTCCCTATGCTTAAACATTTATTGGGGTATGGTATATAGATTCTAAATTATTTAGCTTGTATTTATAATAAAATGACCATCCCACTATTTGCTATCCTGCTTTAGTGCTTTTGGATCAGTTGTTTTGCTACTATTTGGGACTGATTACTATAACACAAAATAGTAGATTCAGATAAATTCTTGTGTGCGCAAGTGCACGTACTAAAACAAACCTTTTTAATTCTAAACTATTGGTTGCTGGCAATATGTGTTCCATGACATCTTTTGAGATGGATCACGTTTTGTTTATATGTAGGTTTTGATAGACTTTTAATTCAACGCATGACTTTATATGCGTAAAAAAGATTTTATTCAGAGAAAATTATTATTTAATCCTATACAAGAGAATTTTAAACTACCTATGGTAAATTCTGCAAATTACATGTTATTGAGACAGATCTGGTTTTGTGTTTTACAGGTTCGTATTGCCCGAATTTTCAATACATATGGACCCCGGATGTGTTTGGACGATGGTCGTGTCGTTAGCAATTTTGTTGCACAGGTTTGACTTTCTTTTCTTTATTTTTAAATTATTTTGAAGTTGTTTTCTTATACTATTCATTTTTATTTATTTGTTCACTTATTTTTGCAGGCTATTCGTAAGCAACCATTGACTGTATATGGTGATGGGAAGCAAACAAGAAGTTTCCAATATGTCTCTGATTTGGTATATAACTAACATGTCTTTTTTTATAATTATTTTGGAAAGTATATTTCACTGAATCCTTCGTCTTTGGATTATAAACAGATTTTAAATAATGAGATAAGATATATATTTGAGTTTTTTATTTTTAATTTATTTTTATTTTTATTTTTTTATCTGGGGAATGGGATTGGGCGCAGGGGTGTGTGAAGCTTGTATTTTCAAATTGTAACTCTTTAGTTTAAAATAAAACACACAACTAGCTTTGTTCGACCTGATTTAAAATAGGACAAGTTAGAATTTAAGAATGAAGGATTTGTTATGTCTGCATTTTGATATGAATTGGTGAGAAATCGTCATGATGCAATGGTAAAATAAGTTTCTTTTCCAACCCACAGGTTAATGGGCTGGTGGCTTTAATGGAAGGTGAACACGTGGGACCTTTCAACCTGGGTAACCCAGGGGAGTTTACCATGTTAGAGCTTGCAGAGGTAGCTTAAGTCTTCTTTTCTTCTCATTTCATTTCTTCCTTGTTATGCCTTTTCTTATTTCCGTCAGAAGATGGTGTGGGGCATCTGCATTTTATTTTTATTCACTCCTTAATGAATAGCCTAACATATAGCAAATTAGTTGTGGCGTTCACACTTTTGGTGAGTGAAGTGAGATTGAAATGACTTTATTATGGATATTTATCATTGTCATGATTTTATAAACACGTAGGTTGTTAAGGAAACAATTGATTCCAGTGCTACAATAGAATACAAGCCAAACACTGCTGATGATCCACATATGAGGAAACCAGATATTAGCAAAGCGAAGGAACTGCTGAACTGGGAGCCAAAAGTCCCACTTAGAGAAGGGTTGCCTCTCATGGTTAATGATTTCCGAAATCGGATTCTGAACGAAGACGAAGGTAAAGGGATGAAATAAGCACAATAGCAAAACCTGTATGTATATGGAGATGAGCATGTCTCCTGTTCATTTTTTGTTCACATATGCGGTTGTCAGCATCAACAGAAAATTCTGGTAGCACGTCACTTTCGGAAGAAAATATCTCTGCTGACCTACATTTAATCATTTATGCTTTCTTAGCACATAATTCATGTATTTTTTAAATTTGAAAGATTTTTTTTTATTAGTTTTCTTCTCTATTGTATCGATAAAAGTTGTAGTATTTGATATTTGGATTCTGGTATCACGTTTTAAAGAAAATGGTGAATATTTTCTCTTTTACTGCTATTAATACCGCTCCATTTTATCAAAACTGACTGTCCAACTTACATTTATGATTGTTGAGAAGACAATATATATTTGTTATATAATACTAGTTGGGATAAGTTATCAATTTAGTCCCAAGAAAAAAAATTTACTTTTTAATTATACACGAAAGTTATCATTTCTATGTATACAATATTTTAAATCTCGCTTAGGGGTTAATAATTAATCTAAGTATAATGATGACTAAAAATGTAAAATTTTATTTAATAGATTTTGATATTACATAACTTCTTAAACATAGAGTATCTTAAACGAGTTAAATGGTTATACAGAACATTTTATATATATATATATATATATATATATATATATATATATATATATTTGTGTGTGTTTCTGTCCATCCAAATTGCATCATGACCATCCATTGACCATAACAAATGCGTAACAAAGTTCATACTTATGTTATCTCATTTTCACTCTCGCACATTTAATTGTTGTAACATCCTTCAAGGTTTTTGATGTTCAACCTTTTCCCTCTAACACGTCAAACATGATGCGACAAACTGCGCCATATCACGTTTCATACCTAACCACTAGAAAAAATTCTTCAAATTATGATACATCTTGTTCATACTAGTATGAATACTTAGACGAATTTTGTGTCCCTCTTCTGAAACCAACCTTTTCAATTCGACATCATTAAGAATACAAACTCTGCTTTTAAACTTCAAAATTCCATCAATACCTATCATAAAATCTTTAGCCGACTTAGATTTAATCAATTTCACAATCTTCTATAAACCAGGGTCTACCAACTGTTTATCTTTAACCAAACTCATGAAATCACTAGATATTGTCATATGACTACATTTAATGACATCTTTTCTCATAACCACCTGCAACTGTATGTCTCTAAACTTTTTCATCAACTCAAGTTCTCTAACCATCATATAAGACACATGCACTGCCTTTCTGCTTAAAGCATCTACAACTACATTAGCTTTTCCCGAATGGTATAAAAGCTCAAAATCATAATCCTTTAAAAATTCCAACCATCACCTCTGCCTCATGTTTAGCTCTTTTTTATCAAACAAGTACCTCAAACTTTTGTGATCATTAAAGACCTGAAACTGAGCACCATACAAGCAATGTCCCTATATCTTCAAGGCAAACACAACAACTGTCAACCCTATATCATGAGTGGGGTAATGCTTCTCATGAATCTTTAATTTCCTTGAAACACATGCCATCACTTTCTTTTCTTGCATAAGTACGCAACCTAAACCTTGATATGATGCATCACAAAAGACCTCAAAAGATCTACTTGTGTCCAACATTGGTGCGTTAGTCAACCTTTTCTTTAACTCCTAAAAACCTTCGTCACATATTTGTCCATGCAAAAGGCTGATTTTTCTGAGTTAACTGCGTCAAAGGAGTTATTATCTTGGAGAATACTTCAATGAACCTTCTGTAATAACTAGCCAAAGCCACAAAGCTTCTTATCTCAATCACAGACTTTGGACGTTCTCATTCCATCATTGGATCCATTTTCGCAAGATCTACTTATATACCTTGGGATGATATAACATGTCTTAAGATTTGCACTTCTTTCATCCAAAATTCACACTTAGACAGCTTAGCATAGAACTATTTCTCTCTCAAGATGCCAAGCATTATTCTTAGATGCTCTTTATGCTCTTCATAGGATTTGGAGTACATAAGAATGTCATATATAAAGACTATCACAAACTTATCTAGAAGGGGCCTAAAGATCCTGTTCATATAGTCCATGAACAAGGTAGAAGCATTAGTCACGCCAAATGACATAACCACACACTCATAATGTCCATATTGGGATCTAAAAGCGTTTTGTTACCAATAAGGAGCATTGGTAAAACCTCAAGAATTGTTTTGATGATGCTGCAAGAAGTATTATTTAAAGAGAACATTAGATTTATTTAAAAAGCAACTTGTAGAATTTGGAGGTAGTAGGAAAATCTTAAACCTTGTATTTT
>NC_028358.1:21201480-21206421 GCF_000741045.1 Vigna radiata var. radiata | reverse complement strand
TTCGTTTTAACTGTGACCGAACACGCTTATACGCTACTCTAAGTTTTAATTCCGCTGCGTTATACTCTTCGAACCATACCCCTACGATACCAACAATTGGTATCAGAGCTTGCTTTGATAGTTTTTCAAAATATTTGCGAAAATGGCCGGTCACAATNAANACCTTGTATATGCTGAGGGTGCTTCCATTAACAGACNTCCACTTTTTACTGGTGATAACTATGCTTTTTGGAAAGTTAGAATGGAAATTTTTATGGGGTCTATTGATAGAGGCATCTGGGAAGCTGTACAAAATGGTCCTTATATTCCTATGAATACAGTTGATGGTGTAGAGATAGAAAAACCATATTTTAATTGGACTGCTGAAGAAAATAGACGAGCTCAGTTTGATATTAAAGCTTGCAATATAATTTCATCTGCTGTTGTACTTGGTGAGTTTTATAGAATTTCAGTGTGTAAGACAACACAGGAAATGTGGGAAGTCCTCAGAGTCACTCATGAAGGAATAAAGGACGTGAAACACGCTAGGAAGAACACTCTCATTCAGGAATATGAGATGTTCAGAATGCAACCTGGAGAAACAATCTCTGATGTTCAAAAGCGTTTCACTCATATTGTGAATCAGTTAACAGGGTTGGGTAAGAATTTTGATACTGATGAACTAAATGTGAAAATTTTGAAATCTTTAGACAGGTCTTGGCAACCATAGGTGACTGCTATCTCGGAGTCTCAGAACCTCACTCAGATGTCAATGCCAATTCTATTTGGAAAGCTCCGTGAGCATGAGCTTGAGTTGAGGAGACTAACTGCTGAAGATGATCAAGGCAAGAGAAAAACATTAGCCTTCAAGTCCGAAATCTCTAAAGGAAAGAGCTCTAAGAGGATCAAAGATGATGATTCTGATGTTGAGGAAAACATGAGCCTCATGATAAAGAAGTTTGCAAAGTTTATGAAGGCAAAAGGAAAGGACAAAATTCGCAAAGAAAGGAGAGAAAGTCAAGAATCTCCTTCAAGTGTGAAATGCTTTGGTTGTGGAGAAAGAGGGCACGAAAACTGAGTGTCCAAAGAACAAGAAAAGTGAAGACAAGAAGGAAAGAAAATTCCAAAAGAAAAAGAAAGCTTACATAGCTTGGGAGGACAATGCTTCTAGCTCAACAAACTCAAGTGACTCAGAAGAAGAAGCCAACTTATGCCTTATGGCGGATTCTGAAGATACAGGAAGCCAAGTAAGTGATTCCAGCTTTGAATCTAGTGAATTAGATTTACAAAAGGCTTTCTTTGATTTGATGAACGAATCTGAAAAACTTGATGCTGCTCATAAAAAGCTAAAAAAGGAGCACAATGAATTGAAACTGAAGTATGATAAATTGCTTGATGATGAAGTTATTTTAAGAAATAAAGTTAGTACTTTAGAAATAAAATTGTCTGATGCAAATGCTGTTGTTGAGCCTGTTGAATGCTTGTCATGTAAAAGTCATATGTTTGATATTGATATACTTGAAAATTTACTTGCTAAGGCAACTAAAACTAATTCACATGCTAAAACAAACTTTAACAAAAGCAATGTTAAGAATAGAAACATGCATCAAAATCATAAATCCAAAGTAAGAAGAACTCAAAAGATTTGGGTTGTTAAAGGAACTTTTGTGAAAAATAAAGTGAGTGATGTGTGTTGTTTTTACTGTATGAAGCATGGTCGCACATCAAACAAGTGCAATATTAAACATGTTGGTGTTCCAAATGGTAAATATGCATGGGTTAAAGCTGTGAAATGATATATACTTGCATAAACTAACCCTAAGGACCCATATTGAGATTGAGGACCTAAAATTCTTACTAATTTGTTTTGTAGGAACCAACTAAGTCAAAGTAGTCATTGTGGTATCTTGACAGTGGTTGCTCAAGACACATGACAGGTGACAAGAAAAGGTTCATCTCTTTTGTGAAGAAGAAGCAAGGATTTGTAACTTATGGGGATAACAACAAAGGCAAAATAATGGGAACCGGAGACATTGGAGGAGGAAACACATTGACAATAAAAGACGTCTTATACGTTGAAGGCCTCAAACATAATCTTCTAAGCATAAGCCAGCTATGCGACAAAGGTCTCAAGGTAACCTTTGAGAGTGATAAATGTACTGTTTACTTTAAAAATTCTGCTGAAATTTCTTTGCAAGGTGTTAGGCACAATAACATATATTTGATTGATATTGAAAGTGCATCTAGTCATAGTATAACATGCTTAGTCGCTAAGGAAGAAAATCCTTGGCTATGGCATAAGAGAGCTGCACATATTCACATGCAACATTTGAATAAATTAATTTATAAGGATCTTGTGATTGATTTGCCTAAACTAAAATTTGAGAAAGACAAACTTTGTTCTGCATGTCAAAAGGGTAAACAAACCAAATCTTCATTTTCATCTAAAAGCATGATTTCAACATCAAAACCTTTAGAACTTTTGCATATGGACTTGTTTGGTCCATCTAGAATTAAAAGNTTTGGTGGNAATTACTATGCTCTTGTAATTGTTGATGATTATTCTAGATTTACTTGGACTTTCTTTTTAACTTTGAAGAGTGAAGCTTTCAAAGCATTTAGAACTTTTGCTAAACGTATTCAAAATGAGAAAGATTTGAAAATCAAAACTTTGAGAAGTGATCACGGTGGTGAATTTGAAAATGAATCTTTTGGAAAATTTTGTGATGAATATGGCATTGCACATAATTTTTCTGCACCTAGAACTCCCCAACAGAATGGTGTTGTTGAAAGAAACATAGATCATTAGAAGAATTAGCTAGAACGCTTATGAATGAGTTTAATGTGCCAAAATACTTTTGGGCTGATGCAGTAAGCACTGCTTGCTATGTGTTAAATAGGATGCTTATTAGGCCAATTCTAAAATTAACTCCATATGAATTGTTGAATGGTAGAAAACCAAATATATCTCATTTGAAAATTTTTGGATGCAAATGCTTTGTTTTAAATAATGGAAAAAATAATCTTGGTAAATTTGATGCAAAATCTGATGAAGAAATTTTTCTAGGATACTCTTTGACTAGCAAAACATATAGAGTTTTCAATAGAAGAACATTAATAATTGAAGAATCAATGCATGTTGTCTTTGATGAGATTGTAGACCTTGAGGTAAATCCTCTTNAGTCAAATAAACCCATTGCAGGTGATGAGGACTACTTGAGAGAAGCTCTTGAAGAGATGTATCTAAATGAGAATTATCCTCCGGAATTTCAAGAAACACCCTAAGCTGTTGATTCTAAAAACTATCAACAACCAAGAGGACTATCTTTGGACAACATAATAGGAGATATATCAAAAGGNGTAACTACTAGACACAATCTAAATAATTTTTGTCTAACTGTTGCTTTTGTGTCTTAGATAGAACCCAAAAACATAAAGGAAGCTCTTCAAGATGATAAGTGGTGCATTGCTATGCAAGAAGAGCTAAATCAATTTGAAAGGAATGAAGTTTGGGAACTTATTCCAAAACAAGATGAATTCCAAGTCATAGGAACNAANTGGGTNTTCAGGAANAAGCTTGATGANGATGGAAACATCACAAAGAATAAAGCAAGGCTAGTTGCAAAGGGCTACTGTCAAGAGGAAGGTATAGAATATGATGAAACTTATGCACCAGTAGCCAGGTTAGAAGCAATTAGATTATTACTTGCATATGCATCTTTGATGAAATTTAAACTGTATCAAATGGATGTCAAAAGTGCTTTCTTAAATGGTTTTATAAAAGAGAAGTGTATGTTAGTCAACCTCCTGGCTTTGAAGATTTTAAATTTCCTGATCATGTTTACAAGTTGAAAAAGGCCCTTTATGGTCTTAAACAGGCACCTAGGTCTTGGTATGAAAGACTTAGTACCTTTTTGATTGACAATGAGTTTTCTAGAGGAAAGGTTGATTCAACCTTATTCATTAAGAAAGTAGGAAAACACATTTTAATTGTGCAAGTTTATGTAGATCATATTATTTTTGGGTCAACTGATGACTCCTTGTGTGAAGAATTTGCAAAAATAATGCAAGGTGAGTTTGAGATGTCTATGATGGGTGAGTTAAATTTCTTCTTAGGACTACAGATAAAACAAATGAATAGAGGTACTTTCATCTCCTAAACTAAATACTGTAGAGAAATTCTTAAGAAATTTGGTATGGATAGCTGCAAAGAAGCCAGTACACCTATGGGTACTTCATGTTACTTAGATAAGGATGAAACTGGAAAAGGAGTGAACGAAACTATGTCTAGAGGCATAATAGGATCTTTGTTGTACTTAACTGCTAGTAGACCAGATATTATGCAAAGTGTTTGTGTATGTGCTAGATACCAAGCTAATCCTAAAGAATCACATTTAACTGCTATTAAGAGAACCTAAAATATCTTAAGGGAACCACTTCCTTTGGACTTTGGTACCCCTCTGATGCCTCACCTAGTTTAATAGGTTACTCTGATGCAAATTATGGTGGTTGTAAAATTGATAGAAAAAGTACTAGTGGAACCTGTCATTTTTTGGGATGTTCCTTAGTGTCCTGGCACTCAAAGAAACAAGCATGTGTAGCCTTGTCTACCACTGAAGCTGAATATATTGCAGCTGGCAATTGTTGTGCCCAAATTTTGTGGATGAAACAACAACTGGAAGACTTTGATATTTTCCTTGAAAATATTCCTTTAAAATGTGATAATACTAGTGCTATAAATCTGACCAAAAACCCCATAATACATTCAAGAACTAAGCACATAGAAATTAGGCACAATTTCTTAAGAGATCATATTCAAAAGGGGGATTGTCAAATTGAATATGTTGATACTTTGCATCAATTAGCTTATATTTTCACCAAGGCACTACCTAAAGATAGATTTTTTGAGCTTAGAAGAGAGTTAGGAGTATTAGACATGTCTTAGGATCAAAGCCTATGCAA
>NC_028358.1:21191853-21194370 GCF_000741045.1 Vigna radiata var. radiata | reverse complement strand
TGGTCTTCTTCCGGTTCGTTCGTCGAAGGAAGGTTTATCTATCTGATTTTCATTCACTTAATTGTAATCTGAGAAAAATATTTTTAGTGAAACTGCTAATCACTTTTTATAGTGATGAACGACTGGACGTAGATTCTGTTGAATCGACGTGTGATTTTTCTATTCCCTACACTCATTTTATTTTACGCATATTAATTGTTTGATAAATTTTCTGAAAGAAATTTTTTTTTTGAAAAAGGACCAACTTCGTTTTAACTGTGACCGAACACGCTTATACGCTACTCTAAGTTTTAATTCCGCTGCGTTATACTCTTCGAACCATACCCCTACGATACCAACACGGTTTTCTTCAAATCTTCAAATTTGACCAATATCTGATGATACACCGATCTCAAGTCAATCTTAGAAAATACCATTGCCCCATGGAACTTATTCATTAGATCATCTATCTGCAGTAAATGATATTTATTCTTGATGGTCAACTTATTTAACTGCATGTATTCCACACACAACCGTGAACTACCATCCTTTTTCTTTACTAATAAAATTATTCTCCTCAAGGCGACACAATGGGACAAATAATTTGTTTCTCCAACAACTCCTCTATCTACTTTAACTTAGCTAGCTCAGTTGGAGCCATACGGTAAAGAGCTATTGAGATTAGTCTTACTCTAAGCACCAACAATTGAGAACTCCATATCTATCTTAAGAGGCAAACCAGGCACTTCATCAGGAAAGAAATTCGTCCCGAAACCCGAGGTCGTTCACCCCTCTTCTGCTGCTAAACCCTAGCTACTCGCTTAGAAGTACAATCTCTAGCAATATGTTCATCCTTTTCGCAATGGAAACACCTGATGGCTCCTTTCCCGCTCCTTTCAACTGAGGGCATACATTCTTATCTGTGGTCCACCACAATGGTAACATTACACTGCACCACTCAGATTTTGTTGTTGGGAAAAGACACCTCTAAACCCATGCAAGGGAGGCTTGAAGTAAGGCTTCTTCCTATATACATATCCGGTTTGGACCCAGATGGTCCTCACACTCTCTACAACTGCCCTTGTTGTTTCTCCACCTTATTCTTCATTTTCTCTAATACTTTTGCTCTCTCTACCAAGGCAGAAAATTCCTTGATACAAAGAGCAGCCACCATCAATTTAATATCGACTACCATTTTCAAATTTTCTACATTTCCACTTGTTAAAAAAGAAGGGCTTAGTTTCTTACACCAAAAGGGAGGGTGAATTGGTGATACATAAAAATATAAGCTTTCAAAATCTCTTTTGCAAAATAAGATGTCTTAAAACTTTTCTTTAAATGTAAGTAAAATGGTATGTAATGCAGGAATTCACTTAATCAAATGCAATGATAGGTTAATCGACTGTAATAAAGAATGTAGGGATCAGAGAAATCAAACTTTAGTTTTTATACTGGTTCGACCAACCTGCCTACATCTAGTGTCTTTCCAATCACAGGAAGAAAATGCACTATAGAGATCAAGGTCTTTACACAAAGGTTTTTACAACGACCTCATGTCAAAATGTAAAACATCTCTCTAACCCTCTAATCTAATATAGGCAATACAACAAACAAGACACGGAGCAAGAACACCCTTTTCTGCTATCAAACCCTTTGAGACACTCTCAAAGTCAAGAACACAATTCTTCTTCCTGTAATCACCATAGGGAATACCAGCCAATCATCACGATTGCAAAGTTCATGATCCAGTAGAATACACCTCATTGTGCAAAGAGATTAGACGTTCAAATCCAATAAACCTTGCTGCGCAAGAAACCTTCAAGACTCTAAATCACCTCGGTAGATCTTGGTTCTTGGAGCTTTTCTTTCCTCTTTAAGATATATAATATATCTCAAAACTTCTTACAGAAATCAAGTCAGGCGTCAATATATATCACAAAACAGACACGTTTTAATCGATTAGGCTATTAATCTAGTCGAATGCATATCTCAGTTATAACAGAGTAATAGCAGTCAAACTCATTAATTTAAAGAGCAATTAATGTAGTCTATTTGTCATTGATGATTGGTCAACATATTTAAAAATATTACCATTGTGACAGTTAAGGAAAACATTGAAACAATTTTCAAATCAATAACTATTAGTTGAATACAAGTTGCATGCAATTGATTAAGTAAAATCACTTAGTGTCGCACCCCATTAAATACCCCACTTAAGTGGAGTACACTTGTCACACCCTTCCAAATTCCCCATGTTAGTGGGAGGCAAAGTTGTCAGCCCATTTAATTCCCCGCCCTCGGTAAACGTGTGGCAGCAGAGGGAATGTGGATTTCCAGATAGTGGAAGACATGTGGCAGACAGGGAATGGACCGAACGTCCTTTTTGGTGGCCATATTTAAAGTGAGATTTTGAAAACTGGCACCACTTTCTGCATGCAACCTTTTGTTACCAATAAGGAGCATTGGTAAAACCTGAAGAATTGTTTTGATGATGCTGCAAGAAGTATTATTTAAAGAGAACATTAGATTTATTTAAAA
>NC_028358.1:21189974-21191043 GCF_000741045.1 Vigna radiata var. radiata | reverse complement strand
CATTCACTTAATTGTAATCTGAGAAAAATATTTTTAGTGAAACTGTTAATCACTCTTAACAGTGATTAACGACTGGACGTAGATTCTGTTGAATCGAACCAGTATAAAAATACTCGTGTGATTTTTCTATTCCCTACACTCATTTTATTTTATGCATATTAACTGTTTGATAAATTTTTTGAAAGAAAATTGTTTTTCGAAAAAAAAGACCAATTTCGTTTTAACTGTGACCGAACACGCTTATACGCTACTCTAAGTTTTAATTCCGCTGCGTTATACTCTTCGAATCATACCCCTCCGATACCAACAATTGGTATCTGAGCTAAAATCCTCTCTATTTCTCTTCACCTTCTTAAAACTTCATTTCCTTAAAATTTCTCCATGGCTGAGTCAAGAAGGCATCGTCGCAGAGCTACTGGAGCATCCTCTTCCTCTCAACCACGTCTTGCAAACATGGATGGATGGATTTCAGATCAAGGGAAACATGTAGACATTGTAAACTCTTGGCAAGAAAGGAAAATCATGGCGGTAAAGTATATCCGTCTTGACTTTTTCCGTTTTTATGGCTTTCAATTTCCAGAGATTTTTGCTGAGCAAGGACTAACGCATCTGGTAGAGCAAAAAGGATGCATTTATCCCGATCTTATAAGAGTCTTCTACTTCAACTTGCGCTATCNAGATGNGATTATATCCACTAAGGTAAAGGGCGTGCNCATTATTTTAGATGATGACGTGTGGACAAATGTTGCTCAACTNCCCATCTGGGATGATGCTGTCAAAGTTCATTTAGGACTTGAAGATNTCAACAGGATGATGACTTTCCAATCCTTCCTGNGTCATCNTGAACGACAAACAAATAGAAGGCANTTACTNGTTGGTGGNTTCAAAGTTGAAGAAAGGATTATTCACTACTTGATTGTCTGGATTTTATGTCCTAGAGCAACCATCCATGCTCAATGCTCTGAGCAGGATTTACTTCTTTTGTATGGGATTCTAAATCACATACACATCGACTGGCCTGCTCTCATTGCTGACACGATGGTAAAAGCCAAGAAATCCCATTCATATC
>NC_028358.1:21165104-21185969 GCF_000741045.1 Vigna radiata var. radiata | reverse complement strand
TTGGGAGCTGACCTTTGGCATTCAGTGTACTTGGCTATATATTTGTGATGAGTCAATATTTTATTGATTTCACTGAGTTTATTGTGCTAGGATTAATCAGGGAATTGTGCTTAATTGTCCAGTATTTTCCCGTTTTTCCTAAATATACTTAATTTGACCGGAAATTCTAATTTTAATTAATTTGAATTTTNTGAGCTAATTATTTGCATTATTATTTGTAGGGAAAATTTTGGAGATACAATTTGGAGCATTGGGAAGGAGACAAAATAAATTCATGACTCTCATATTTGACATTTTAAATTTTAGTTATCTTGTAATTTAATTGTTTAAACTTTTTTAGACAAACTTTTACACATTGGGTCATTGTTGGCAAAAATATGAGGGCCCAAAATTGTACGACACTTGGCACCCTAGGGTTTTATTTTTTTTAGGATGGACCCCACCCCAATTTTAGGACACATGATCCTAGGGAGATAAAAAGTCCAGTCGTCACTTTTTGGGTGCTGCCTCATTCTCTCGGCAATTTCTTGGAGGCCAGCTGCTGGAAACAATTTTGGAAGGAGCACTTCTTTTTCTCAGAACATGTTCTCGTTAAGAGGCATTGGATGAAAGTGGAGAACTTTTCTTTTCTTTTATTTACTTGGTACATTTATTTGAGCTGGAACGNGTTTTNCTTCACATCCAGCCGCTGCACCTTNGGTTTGGTCTTCCTTTGAACAAAGCTTTTGTTTTATGTTGTTTTCAATTTTCAACGAATGAAACTTTTGCTTTAGTTACTATTTATTTTCCTTTCATTCCAGCTCATGTCACGGTTAGGAGGTACTTCTAAGCAGCACGTGTATTTAATTTCTTTGAGGAAAACACATACTGATTCTACCTTGGTTGAGAGAAGGGAACAGTGATATTTTTTTTTATTTGGAATAGTCCACGCTGATTGCATTGCATTGTAGGGACGACGCTTGATAAATCTAGAAGGGATGCTACTTTAATTTAATGTTTGGTTCATGGTGCATATAGGACCGCTGCATTTCTAGAAGAAAATTGAGAATTGATGGTGATTTACTTACTCCAGCATCTGCGTCTTATTATAATCATTTTCTTTTAGAAAAAATGGAGAAAAAGGTGTTGATTGAATATAAGAAAAGTATGACGCTGCTGGGAGAGAAAAAAGTTTCCCATAATTTTGGTGCACGGTTATTTAAGGCTTGGTGGACTCATGGTGATAAACATTTGGATGCAGCACAATATCATGATCATCACATAGTTTCATTTATTTAATTTTCAATCAGAAATTTAAGTGGTGCACACGTGATTTTTCATTTGGAGAAAACCGCCTCTTACTTTTATTTAGCCTTCATGCTTGAACCGATACTAGTCTTGCAAATTGCCATCTTGAATTTACAATGAGTAATTCATATTTTTTTTACTTTGCATTTAATTTAATTTAACTGTGTTTAGATATTTGTTTAGTCTAGTATTTGGTTTAGCAGTTTCACTCTCTGGACTCGATTTTAAAAAAATAACTGCAACCATACCAGAGGTCCAATTGCTACGTTTTATATGTCACATGAAAGATAATTGAGTCTACTTTCCAGGAAAAAAAAAAACCTCATCTCATTTAGAGCTCTGTAGAAAAAGTTATGGGTAAAACATTGAGCAAAGGTCAGAGTTGTCCAGTTGCAGCGTGAATTTTCGTATTTACTGTAGCAGTTTCGTTTTACTGTTTTAATTTCATTTTCATGCATGGTGAAATGTTTTGTTGCATTTAATTTCGTTTTAATTGAATTTAATTACGTTTTTACATCTGCGTTTTAATTTAATTTCATTTTAAAATTTCCGCATTCACCACGCAAACCTTTCACAAAACCCCCCCACTGTGTGTTTGACTTGATTCTGAATCGCAAAATTGGTCTTTGGGAGACGACCTAGGGGTCATTCCCTAGCTATACTGCATTTCTCATATGCAATTAAATTTGTATGGGCCACGACACCCATCAATTTGGCTTCTGTAATCTTCAGAAGCAACGTTTTTGAACTGAGAAAGCTTAATAGAACACTGTTTGTCAGAGGAAAGTTCTCAAAAGCTTTGTTCATATTTCCCTTTCTTGGTCTCGTGAAAGGAGAGGCTCGCGTATCGTGTGTCGATAGTCGGAGCAGACTCTCTTCGAGTTAGCAAGGTGCTCTGCCTAGTCTTGTGAAAGGAGAAGCTCGCGAATCGTTGGTCGATTACCGGAGCGGTTTTCTTCAAGTTGGTAGAGTGGTCTTCTTCCGGTTCGCTCGTCGAAGGAAGGTTTATCTATCTGATTTTCATTCACTTAATTGTAATCTGAGAAAAATATTTTTAGTGAAACTGTTAATCACTCTTNACAGTGATTAACGACTGGACGTAGATTCTGTTGAATCAAACCAGTATAAAAATACTCGTGGGATTTTTCTATTCCCTACACTCATTTTATTTTACGCATATTAACTGTTTGATAAATTTTCTAAAAGAAAATCGTTTTTCGAAAAAAAAGACCAATTTCGTTTTAATTGTGACCGAACACGCTTATACGCTACTCTAAGTTTTAATTCCGCTGCGTTATACTCTTCGAACCATACCCCTCCGATACCAACACCTCTCTTCTTCCTCAAACTCAGTTTCCAGAAACCACCATTTTCTCCTCCTTCTCTCTAAACCTTCAAAACTTCTCTCTAGAATTCTAACCACTTCTTATCCTCTGATCATATACCTCCTTTCAGATTAAATACTCCCGGTGTCAAGAGCTTCCATTTACACCGATCAGATTTCTGTTCTGAACCGGTAAGTGTTTTTTACTTCTTGAAGTTCTTTGTATTCTTGCATGCATGCACACTTTCAGCTTGCATGTGATTATTAAGCCATATCTCTGAATCCAAATTTTGTGTAATCAGACCTTGGACCTTGAAAACCATGGAAGTAGTTGCTGTCAATAAACTAGAAGTTTAGCTGGAATTAGAGGTAAGGAAAGCTTATAAGATTTAATTATGACTACTTTGTATGTAGGGATGCATGATTTAATGTGTATATGTTTGATTATTTTAATGGTATGTTGAAATACTGTATGGTACTGTATGATATGTTTGATCTTGGTTCTGTACTTAGTATAAATGTATTAAACTTAGTGAAATTCTAGAATCTGTGACCGAAGGTCATTAGGACCGTTCGGTCCTCCCCTAAACCGTTCGGTCTTGACTGAATCCTCTTCTACAGAGAACCAGTTGATGACCAGTCGGCCTTGTGATGCTCATATTGATTGTTTCCTACTTTGCTTAATCTAGTCCTTTTAATAAGTCAAGGGAGCCTTTCCTCTCGGTTTTAATATATATTGTATGTTTCAAAACGTTCGGTCATAAACCAAACGTTCGGTCATACAAGTGCTCGGTCTTAAACTAGCACTTAACTTATGAAGTATTTGGTTTCATGTTATTATTATTCATCTAAAGAACGTTCGGTCATGTGAAGCACTCAGTCATAGATCTAGTGCTCGGTCTTATGAGATGGTCAGTCATAAACTAGTATTGCTACGATTTAAAGTACTCGGTCCTACACCGAGTACTCAGTCTTGAAGTGCTCGGTCATAGACTAGCCTTTGGTCATTTTAGTGCTCGGTCTTGTACTATCACTTGATCTTTCAAGTACTCGGTTTATAATATTATTTATTTGTAAAATTGCTCGGTCTTATACTGATACTTGTTTTCCCAAAGAGTGTTCGGTCTTGTACTAACACTCGGTATATTGAAGAGAACTCTTTAGATTTTAAAGACATTTGGTCTGAAGTATATAATACATCGTTTTATTAAAGTTCAAATCAGTTGTTGAGCGTTTGTTCATTTTCATAAATCATTTGTATTCTATAAGTTTTACTTGGCCTTGGATAGTACTCGGTTCTTCTTAGTGTTTGGCCGTTCGGTCACATACTAAAGTATTCTTTAATACTCCGTTTTCCCCTCGGTGTTAGACCGTTTGATCATCCTCTTAACTGTTTCTATTTTTCTGAATGTGATAGTATGTACTTGTCTGAATGGGTTGAATTTGGTTAAGTAAGGGAATTCCAAGGGAGAAATGTCTCATGATTGCTAATGATTGGTAAAGTATGAACATGGTCAGACTCCGTTGTTGTTTTGTTCCTGATATTCCATGATGATGCTTGCTCATGTAGAGAAAGGTTATTCATGCGTGGGAATGGCAGGAGGTCCGCGGTCATAAGACCAGATGATCGTTTTAGGACTAACCTCGAGTGGCAGCTGATGAGTTATGCCAGTTACTACACCACACTAGGTGCTAGAAACGTCGAGCTACATGGTTCATATAGTCCGGACAGTGTCTAAGTGGTCGGTTATGATGGTTAAACGTTCGGTTTTTAGTTGTTACACTTGTATGATGATTGTATGGTTGAGATAATGTTTTGAACATATTACTCTTATGTTAAAATGTATGTGAGTCGGATTAATTAAATTGCATAAGCTTACCTTTATTATTTTCCTGTCTTGTCCATGTTTCGTTTGGTCTTAACCGTTTGGTTGTTCTCTTTACTGCAATGATCATCCATTGGATTTGAGCAGAAGGTGTTATCGAAGATTTGTTGGAGGACGTCCTGCAGACAAATCCGCCTATAGATAATTTGCCTGATGACAGTGTTGGACTGTCCGGTCCTTAGTTAGATTTTAATTACCACCTTATGTATATAACCATTCGGTTGTTTAATATTTTGTAAAACTGTTCGGTAAACCTTTTGTATTAGACCGATCGATTTTATTTTGTGAACCTTGATTGTCCGGTCTCTTATGTGTACATTTTATTCTAGTAAAAAGTTTTAATTCCATATGATATTTCATATTTCTTATCCATCTAAGTGCTTATTCACCACTGTTCTCCTCTATTATTTATGTTAACTCCTAGAACAAATTATAGCTTTTGTTATATATTTATTGGGACATTACACTTAGCACATTTTTGAAAACATTTCTTCTCAAAATATCTCACAGCACACTTGAAAAGAATTTATGCAAACCTACGAGTTTTGATCGATTTGAACAATAATGTAATCGACTTAAAACTGTTGTTTTGTCACACTTTAAAGTTCAACCATAGTGCTTGTGGCTGCTCATTTCCAAAAACTTATCTTATGCATACACAGATAAAAACACATATTAAAGACAATGGTATGCAGTAAACAACACAATTATGTTCACATATATGCTTTTACAGGTATAACACAGTAAGCATAAGCATATAACATGTATAACGCAATACATACATGTGTTATTATTAATTATTTGCTGTCATCATCAAAAACATAATTATCACTGAGATTGTAGGTTTAGCTAAACTTGTGCTCCCTCTATCAATAATCTCAACACCACTTTTCATCCATCTTCAAAGTATGGAACCTAATCAGATGTTTAAACTCTTTTGCAAGAACTCCACCTATTTTGCAAACTTCACACTATCAGAGAAGTATTATGCATAAAACTTCTTATTAAATATCTCCCAGGTGATAGTTTCTCCACCTTCCTCCAACAACATCTTCATACTAGCCCACCAATGGTTGGTTTCCCCAGTAAGTATATATTCAATAAAACACCAACCTATTGTCAGTTAGGCATCTCTTTGCATAAAAAATTCATTCCATATCTCTCATCCACTGTTCTTCCTCATATGGACTTGTCTTACCATTAAACATAGTTGGACGATGCTGTAGAAATATTTTTAAACTCCATTTTCGAGTTTGAGTAGGTGGAGGGTGAGATTATAATTGTTGCCCTTGTTTCACCCAACTACTGTATAATTGCCATGTACTGACGTTGTGATGCCTTCGTCGATAGTCTAATAGCTTCCAACAACATAAAAGCTATGATATTTTGCTTAACTAAGGAAGTACTTTATTGTTGCATTGCTGCCATGAATGATTCCATCATCCTAACCACATTAGGTACATCTTGATTTTTGGAAGGAGGAGGAGGAGGTCTAGGTGCCATAACTCTGATCAAACCGAGAAAGGAACCATCAATCCACCCATAAGATAATCTCACTACCACTAACACATCGAGTATACACAACATAAGCTAAGGAAACCTTTATCGTTAAAGTTATCCAAAGTAATAACTATACCAATAAAAAAACGCATTTATAGAACCTCCTAAACACAAAGTATCTCAAAAGAGTTAAATTGTTATACAAAACATCCATGTGTATATCCATATCTATATATATGTTTATATACTTCACTCAATGTATCACTCAACAGTATCCTCTGGCTCCATCAAAGGCAGGATATCACCTATAGCATCTTCAGCTCACACCAAATGATGATCATTGCCAAAGAGATTATAACACACACAAATAGACAAACAAAAGCAAAGGTAAGATAGTATACAAAGAAATAAACATATCATAATTTAATATAACAAATCATAGATCAACACTCACAATAGCCCATCAAACACATGATCATATCACAATTTAACCTCTATACTCAATTATCTGTATCTGATCCTGACATAAACTTCACTAAAGACATGCACCCATGTTAGTATTTATACTCTGCAAAGTCATAAACAAGGGTAACTTTACCTACTTGCCCAAGAGGCTAATCTTCCCCTCCTCGGATCCAAAAGGGCTAGGGTAAAAACCTCATGTCATTCTCTCAGGATACATTCACTCTAAAGTCTCACTATAAACCATTCACCACAACTTATTTGAACATAAAATCTTTCCTTAAGATTCTTCTCACAACACACATATTTCATTCTAATAAATATTCATACAATTTCAAAAGAATAAAAAATTATCAAAAATATGCACTATAAACCAATCACACAATAACACAATTTTCTTCACAGCAACTCAGCACACACACTAGGAATGGAAAACTACTCGGAAATCCTCTCCAACAGCTCGGGTAGGGTCTAAAACCACCAAAACGACCTAAAGAACATCCAAAACTAATGTCTAAAACCCCGAGTTCGAGATCCCAAACCACATAGTTATTGTCAGACAACCCAAATTCACCAAACGCTCTCCACTAGACGTTTACCACCAGACGCTTACCACCAGACGCTCTCCACGAGACGCTTACCACCAAACGCTTGGCACCAGACGCTCTCCACCAGACGCTTATTACTATTTGCTTACCACTAGACGCTCACCACTAGACGTTCTTCACCAAACGCTTTGTTAGAGTGGTGGAGCAGAATGGTAGCATGATAAAAAAAAAAACCAAAAGGGGGGGGGTGAATTACTTCCCTTTTGCAAACATGTGCCTTTTATATTTTTCCCTCTAAAAAATCTTACTTAGTAGATAATTTAAAAAATAAAATAAAGTAAGGAAAGAGAGAAAACTGCACAGATGATTTAATACTAGTTCAGATCATAAGAATCTTACGATCAATTGTTAATCCTAGAAAGAGATTAATCTTCAACTATCACAAAACCAATAAACTTTACGGTCACATAGAAAAACAAGTTTAAGGTTTAGAAAATAGCTCTCTTGCTATCACAAGAGATGATACTCAGTTCTCCTCAACATCACAAGGGATGAACAACTCCTCTGAATGCTTCACGAAGTATGACAGACTTCACTTAGTAACAACAGTAGCACTCAATCACATCTACAATGAAAGTTCTCGGTCTTGGCCACACCAAGTTTCCAAACCATTTTATAGAGTTACAAAAACTCTAGTTCTCACTTTACTTGTGTTAAAAAACATGTAGTTGTGTCTTAAAACGAGAGTCTAAAACATCTTTATAATAACTTCACTCAAGGACACCTTCAAAAATCTGTTATCAGACTTTACTCGTTGTGATAATTGGTTATTCCATTTAGGTAATCAATTATGTATTTAATGAATGTACAACGAGAAAAAATGTGCTCAGAAACTCCAACGACTAGACGTGATAATCAATTATTGTAAGTGATAATTGATTATGGATAATCAATTATCCATTCCTGGTAATTAATTATTCCAGAGCCAAAAAAAGTTTTTAGCATTTTATAAAACCTCTCTATGATAATCGATTATCTAAGTAGCTAATCGATTATTGTAGAGCATTTTTTAATCCAAAGACATTTTAAAGCATACAATAGATGAAAAAAAAAATCTATTATACGTCATATACAAAAACTACTTATTGCAAAAGCTTTTCACAAACAATACAAGTCTTCATCAAAACTTCTATGTGTTCATCGTTTTGCTAACAATCTCCCCTTTTTTGTTGATAAAAAGTACTTTTATTTATAGCCTTTTATAAGGAAGAGAGGGTAGTAGTAGACTTAGAGATAAACATTAGTTTAAAGCTTTAAACAAAATATTTCTCTCCGTTTTTTATCATTGTAAAAAAGTTGTGCAAGAAGATACTTCCCATAAAACAATACTCCCCCTAATATAAGCCATAAACAAAAAAAGGAACACATCAAATTTCATTAAAGGGAAAAATGAAGCATAATATAAAATTGATAATGTACAAAGGAAATAAATAAAAAGAAAAAACCTAAAACTCATCACTATCCTGGCCATCCATAGGATTGATGTAATCTTTTAAGACCAGGTGGTTGCTTAACATACACATATTTTTTAAGAAAACCATTTAGAAAAGCACATTTCACATCCATTTGATATAGTTTAAATTTGATAATAGATGCATAAGCAAAAAGTAGGCGTATTGCCACTAACCTGAAAATTGGAGCGTATGTTTCATCATTATCAATACCTTCTTCTTGACTATATCCTTGTGCCACAAGCCTAGCTTTGTTTTTGCTAATATTTCCATCTTCATCCAGTTTGTTTTTTAACACCTATTTGTTTCTATAACTTGATAAGTGTCTTTTATAGGAATCATTTCCCTTACTTAATTTCTTTCAAACATGTTTAATTCTTCTTGCATTGTTATACACCATTGATCATCTTGAAGAGATTCTTTTACATTCTTAGGTTCTATTTGTGAGACAAAAGCCACAGTCATGCCATAATTTTCTATATTTCTCCTAGTACTTACCCCTTTAGAGACATCTCTGATCATATTATCTAGTGATAATCCTCAGGGTTTTTGCCAAGTTTTTGGTTAAATCTTCCAGTTGAGGATTTTCATTATCTTTCTCTTCATTTGTTGTGTCTTTTACAAGTCTTCTTCTTCACCTACATTTGAGTTATTTGACTCGAGAGGTTTTTCCTTAAGGTCCATAATTTCATCAAAGACAATATGCATAGATTCTTCTATTTCAAATGTTTTCCAATTAAAAACTCTATAAGCTTTACTTGTAAGAGAATATCCTAGAAAAATAGCTTCATCGAATCAAATTTTCCCAAGTTTTGTTTTCCATTATCTAATACAAAATATTTACATCCAAATATTTTCAAATATGAAACATTAAACTTTCTTCCATTAAACAATTCATAAGGAGTACATTTCAAACTAGGTCTAATAAGCATTCTATTTAAAACATAACAAACGAAACTAACAACATCAACCTAAAAATATTTTGGAATTTTAGATTCATTCAACAAAGTCCTAACAAGTTCTTCTAAGGCTCTATTCTTTCTTTCTACTACTCTATTTTGTTGAGGAGTTCTAGATGTAGAAAAGTTATGAGAAATGCCATATTCTTCACAAAAATTTTCAAAAGATTCATTTTGAAATTTCCCTCTATGATCACTTTTAACAACTTTTATTTTTAAATCCTTTTCATTTTGAACTTGATTTGAAAACTTATTAAATAATTTGAAAGTTTCACTTTTAAAAATAATAAAGAATGTCCATGTATATCTTGAATAATCGTCTACTATAACTAAAGCATAATAATATCCTCCAAAACTTTTTATTTTAGAAGGATAAAATAAATCCATGTGCAAAAGTTCTAAGGGTTTTAAACTTGAAATAATATTTTTCGAATGAAAAAAAATTATTTTACTTGTTTTCCCTTTTGACATGCAACACATAATTTATCTTTTACAAATTTTCATTTTGGTAGACCAACTACTAAATATTTATATATAAGCTTTTTCAATTGTTGCATATGAATATGAGCAACCCTTTTATGTCAACCATTTATTTTTTTTCTTTTACTACTAAACATGAAATATTTTTACTAAATGCATTTTCTAGATTAATTAAATAAATATTGTTATACTTAATACCTTTAAAAAGCAATTTCAGAAGAATATTTTTCATGAGTAGTGCATAATTTTTGTTCAAAAGGTTACCTTGAGTCCTTTATCACAAAGTTTACTTATACTTAGTAGATTATGTTTCAATCCTTCTATACACAATACATCTTTTATCATCAAGGTATCTGCACTTCTAATACCTCCTATTCTGAGGATTTTTCCTTGTTGTTGTCACCATATGTGACAAAGCCTTGTTCCTTTTCCTAGAAGTTTGTAAATTTCCTTTTATCCCGAGTCATGTGTCTTGAACATCCACTGCCAAGATACCACATGAATTTCTTGGATTTTGAAAGTACATGCAAAATAAAAACAAGTTATTTTAGGTACCCAACAACTTTGTATGGGTCCTTTGGGTTAGATTGAAAATATTGAATTATTTTATAACCCAATTAAATCTTCCATATGAAACACCATAATGTTTAATTTTGCATTCATTTTATGTATGACCATTTTCGTGCAATAGAAACAAGTAACAACATTTAGATTCCTATAAATAGTTCCTTCTTCTATCCAAACTCTACGAGTTTTTGTAGTTATATTTTTATATTAAGGAACATACCTATTTTTAACGACCTTTTTCTTTTCTATAACATTTTTACTACATTCACCATTGGTTGTTTTATCTAGTAGTTTCTTATTGTTTTACAAGAAATACATTCATCACTATTAGTATATTTGCCTTTTTCTTAATATAAAATTTTATTTTTCAAATTTTTATTTTCTTCAAAAATATTTTCAAATTTCAAATTTAATTCTTTGAAATCATTTTTCAATTTCTTATGAGCAATATCTAATTTTTCATATTCAATCAATAATTCCTTATAGGTATCACGATATTCATTATTACTATATTCATCAGAATTATCAGAATCGCTAAAGGAACTTACTTGGCTTTCAGGTTGATTGTTGTTTGTCATCAAACAAATATTTGCTTGCTCATTAGAATCACCTGAGCTTGAAGTTGATTCATTATTATCATCCTAAGCGATGTAGGCTTTCGTTTTCTTGAAGGTTTTCTTTTGACTTCTTTCTTCACCCTTCTTTTGATTTGCGCAGCTAGCTTTCAAATGTTTCTTTTCTCCGCAACCATAACAACGGTAATTTGAGGAATGTTCTTGATTTTCCTTCCTACCACTTGCGAACCTTCTTTTACCTTTAGACTTCGTTATCTTGCATATATTTTTGATGATGAGACTCATGTTTTCTTCTTTATCATTTGAGTCCTCATCCTCTTTGGTACTTTTTCCTTTGTCCACCTCGAATTTGAAGGCTAAAGTCTTTTTCTTACCATTTTCTTCATCTTCCTTCAGCCTTTCGAGATCAAGTCCATGTTCTCTCAATTTTCCAAATAGTGCAGCCATAGACATGGTACATAGATTTTGTGACTCACTTATCGTAGTCAATTTGGATTGCCAAATCCTGTAAAAAGATTTAATAATTTTTATGTTAAGCTCATCATTATTAAAAGACTTACCTAATCCAATGAGATGATTCACAATGTGAGTGAAACATTTGTAGACATCAATAATTGCTTCTCCTTGCTTCATTCAAAACATCTCACATTCTTGGATCAAGGTGTTCCTTCTTTCTCTTCTTACATCATTTGTTCCTTCGTTAGCGACCCTCAACATCTCCCGCATTTCTTAAGAATTCTTACAGATAGAGATCATGTAATACTCATCAATAGTTAAAGCAGATGAGGTTCCTGCATATTGTTAATAAACATAGAAGAAACAAAAGGATCATTTGTGACAATTTCTAAATTTTCACTATCAACAAATTCCATAAAAATATGCATTCTGATTTCCAAAAAGCATAGTTTTCACCCGCAAATGAAGGAGGTTTGTTGATAGAAGCACCCTCAACAAGGTTTGATGTTGCCCTGCTATTTGAATTACTATTAACGCAAGCTCTAATACCAATTGTCAGAGCGGTGCAATGAAATGGTAGCATGTTAACAATAAACCAAGAGGGCAGGTGAATTGCTTCCCTTTTGAAAATGTGTCACTTATATAATTTTCTCTCCAATTAATCTTACTTAGCAGATAATTTAATAAATAAAATAGAGTAAGGAAAGAGAGAAAATTGTACAGATGATTTTATACTAGTTTAGATCACAAGAATCCTACGTCCAGTTACTAATCCCACAAAGAGATTAACATTCCACTATAACAAAACCAATAAACTTTACAATCACACAGAAAAACAAATTTAAGGTTTAGAAAAAATCTCTCTTGTTACCACAAGAGATGATATTCACTTCACCTGAACACCACAAAGGATGAACACCTCCTCTGAATACTTCACGAAGGATGATAGGTTTTACTTAGCAACACCGACAACACTCAATCACATCTACAGTGAAAGTACTCGCTCTTGCCCACACCAAGTTTTCAAGCTAATTCATAAATTTACAAAAATTCTAGTTCTCACTTCACTTTTATTCAAAAACCTGTAGTTGTGTCTTAGAATGAGAGTCTAAAACATCATTATAAAGACTTCACTCAAGGACACATCCAAAAATATGTTGTCAGAATTTTCTTGTTGTGATAATCGATTATCACATTTAGGTAATAGATTATGCATTTAATGAATGTACAACGACCAAAAATATGCTCAAAAACTCCAACAACTAGTCGTGATAATAGACTATTATAAGTCATAATCGATTATGGATAATCGATTATTCCAGAGCCAAAATGAATTTTTAGCATTTTATAAAAACTCGTACGTGATAATTGATTATCTGAGTAGGGAATCGATTATTGCATAACATTTTTGAATCCAAAGACATTTTTAAGCGTACAATACACAGAAACAAAAATCTACACTAAGTTCTACATAAAAAATCTACTTATTACAAAATATTTTCTCAAACAATACAAGTCTTCATAATGATCTTCTTATAGAGTGAGTTTGTGAGACTTGATTTGGACATCATCAAAACTTTTATGCTTTTATCATTTGCTAACATAGAAGACTTATACATGACATGAAGTATTTAAAAAAATACATTGTAAAAACACACAAAACATATATATTTACATATATGGTAAAAAAACTGAAGTCATAATTTCTCCTAAGATGGTACTCATATACTTATCTTTATATTTGCTGATGTACATAACATAATCATAGCAAGTCATCATATGAAAACAACAAAAAAGGGTATGTTATTTTGAAAATAAATTCCTAACACAAAAGAATGATTTAGAATAACAAATTTATTAACAATTAATATTTTAATCAATTTTGAATCAAACCCCAACATACAAAAAACATATAGACTACAGATGGATTTATATGTCGAAACATATTTAACAAATGAAATATTGGCCAAAGTCTCATCTATATGTCGAAACATATTTAACAAATGAAATATTGGCCAAAGTCTTTCAAAGACTTGTATTATGTGTGTCTTACTAAAGACTAACATATAATCAAATCCAAGAGGTAAATTTATAAGTAACCATGAAGTTCTTATGGGTTAGGCTACCGAAAAGCCTAGACTGCCCCCACACATCAACACGAGGCTTTCCAATGTGCTTTGTCCTCACTCGCACACTTTCTGGGAAAACTTCCCAAAAGGTCACCCATCCCTAAATTACTTCAGGCTAAGCACGCTTAACCATGGAATCCTTATGGGTTAGGCTACTGAAAAGCAAATGCATTTGTTGATATAAGTAGTCAAATTAATTACTTTAAGCTATCCTTCAACCGTATAGTCTCATACCTATACAGTCTCTAGATCCCTCTCATTCTGGTGTATGTTCGATTCTTCCATGTGTCCCTTCCACTGGAAGCCTACCAAGAGCTGCTCCTTGTCCGTGCCTCTTGCACCAACGATCACTCCCCACCCTCGTCAGTGCCCGAGTATCACATTTTTCACCACCTAATATATTAGTCTTTGTGACTTATATCAATAGTGAAACAAAGAATCTCTATTACCACGTATGTGCCAATACTTAATACACAACTCAAACAATGGTTCACACACTATCCAAAATGTCAAACCTTAAATTTACACCATTCAATAAATCCGTATAAGCTTTATAATGCAATATAATTCATTTAAATAGAATAATGAATCAACCAAATAATGATAAAATAATTAATATTCATGTTACATTTAAAAAAAAAACACACGTTAAATTAGTTTAAGAAAATAAGCTTGAATGAAAATATTTTGCTTGAAAAACAACCCTCACTTGAAAAAATTTCTTCATTTGAGCAAATTTTGAACATGGTTCAATTTGCAGTGTTATTTTCACTTAAGAAAAAAAAATCTTGCATCTGAGCAAAAATAGGGTTGAAAGAATGGTTGATTTTGAGCTCTATTTTTACTTGAGCCAAAAATGTTTTTTCTTGAGCCCAAAATGTCTTTGCTTGAAAAAAAAATAAGATAGAGATTATGGTTTAGATATTTGTTATACTTTTGCTGGGTAAAAATGTCAGAAAACAACTTTAACAATGTAATCCAACCAATTTTAAAAATCTTTTTGAGAAATAATTTAATCACAACTTTTAAACGGTTAAGAATAATCAATTCAAACCATGACTAGTTCAAGCATCCTTCATTCAACAATACAAATAATACACAACTAGCAAAACTTAACATGCATCAAATGAGCCTTTATGTTCAAAGATTTTTTAAAATCAATTGTCCAAATTTCATTGCCATATACTACATTTCTCAAATCATGCAAGGTGATCATCTCATTCCTATATTATATTCCATTTTACAATTCATATCACATATAAAACATGTACAACAACTATCTGATGGAATCCGTTTTGGGAACTAAATGGAGATCAATGAAGGGAGCATTAACTTAAACTAAGGCTAAGAGATTGAAAGAAGAAGAAGGACTTTCAAGCTTGTTCTTGCTTTCCCTCAAGCCTTAAAAGACATTTGACCTCTCATAAAGAGTCATGGTCAAAGAAGATGGAAGAAGAAGATGGGGCTTTAAGGATTCTACTCTTGTGGAGGATCACATTTTAGTCTTCTTCTTTATTTTAAAACACTTTTTGTAAATATGTAATATAACTCATTTTTAGGCCTTGAATTTGGCCAAGACATTGTTTGACTTTGTTTAGAAGACTTGGAGGTTTTAAGAGAGAGCTAGTGCACCATTATGTCCTTATTTAGAAAGTAGCACCTAAAATGGGTTAGAAATGAGTTAAAAATGGGTTTTGGAAGGAGTTAGTTGCAAGGAGCATTTGCATTAAATGTTTTGACTAAGTTAACTAAAAAGCATAAGGTTCCACACATTTAATGTTTTAGCTCTTAATTTAATGCTCAAGCTTATCATTTAATTCTTAGGCTCCTCATTAAATGATGGAAAGGCTCCTAAGTACTTCATGTACTCTAGCCTTCTCCTTCACCTATAAAAAGAGAGACACCCTTTTGTAATCTTTGAAACTTGATTGAATGTAAAGTCTTTTTGTCAAAGTTGCAAGGCTTTTCTTCTTAAATTCTTACCATATGAAATTGTTTTCTTCTAGACTTCTTCTTATATACAAATTATCTAACCTAAGTTCTATCAAAATGTAAATAATTACCAAAAATGCTTAATTTCAAAGAAAATATTTCAAATTCAAATAAAAGAATTAACCAAAATTTTGAGACCTCAAACAATATATCCAAAGATTAAACAAGTAATGAACAGAAGAAAAGAGAGTGAAGAGATTTTTCTATTGTTAAAGAGAGTAAAATCCATGTGTGTGTGTGTTTTGTTGTATTGTGTGGGTCACAGTCTCATTGAATACGACTAAAAAAATTGCTATCCCGATCTTGATTTGCAAGAAGATTTGTTTAAGATGCTTTTTCATTTGGCTTGTTTGAAGTGTTGATTTGGATTGAGTTTTTTATTTGAGTAAAATGAAAAGGTTAAATAAATATAACGAAGAAAACTGAAATTCATTGTCCTCAGCATTTTGACAGGAGGTGTGATCATAATTTTTATATAAGTTGCTTCTTAAAATTTGTTTGATAAATCTTTTCACTCTATTCATAATCTGGCAAAAGTTAAAACATTTATAAATTAAATTTAAAGTTCTATATTTTAATATTTTTTTTTTTAAGAAAAAATATCAAGAGTTATGTTTGTTAATTATCAGTGTTAATTGATTGTATAAAATTAACAAACACATAAAAATAGAAATTTATTTACTATATCAAATAAACATTTATTTATAAAAAAAAAAAAACATAAAAGAACCAGGTCATTATTATATATTATATAATTAAAAATGAAAGGGATGAATTAATATTACATAAAAGAACTTAAATAAGAGTTGTTATTAAGTTTGATTAATATATTTTGGAGTGCAGTATATGGTACGTTGGTCCATTATGGGTCCTCGTAGTCTGCGTCCACCAGGCATACTGCAGTTGTTGTTGCCAATAATTTCTTCACAAACCAGAAATTGTTGATTCTACGATCTTAGCACATGAATTGCTGCAAATTTATAGCCGTTGCTCTGTTTTCATCTGACCAACCTTCCTACCTATTTAAACACACTTTGTCTAATTCACAATGCTATATTGTTTTTTGTGTCAATTATTTTTTTCACTTAATCTTAACGTCAATCCAAAGTGGGTCTTTTTATATATGTGGATATCTGACAAGTATCCTAGTGTTAGTTAGATATTTTATTTTTTAAATTTTAGATAAAATTATATAAAAATAAATCTTTAAAATTTAAATTTAAATAAAAGAAATAATTTTTAAATATAATATAAATCAAATTATTCAAAAAAATGTTAGTGCAAATATTTGGTATTCCTAAAAAGTAAATTTAAAGAATTATGTCAAAGTTTAAAATATTATTCCATTACAAAATAATCTCAATACCATAAATCTAAGTAAAAATAATATGGGACAATTTTAAATGATTATTTCAATATTAATAAATTTTTAATAATAATTTTATTTTGATTAATTAAAAAAGAATATTTAAATAAAATTTAATAATAATCATTATGTCAAATAGCATGGCATATCTATTCATCAAAAAACGAATAATTAAATATTTATTCCGTTAAAAATTTCTATTTAATATCAGGTTTTACCTATAGTAAAATTCTTTTATTGTCGTCCTAATTATACTGAACTTATAAGTAGTTCATATTCAAGCATAAAAAGTGTCATGCAATGGGTAAATATGAGATCAATGTCACTACTAATGGAAAAAAAAAAAAAAAATCTCGATTAAGGTCGTAGACATGTTTGAGTTGAAATTGGGTGAATAAAATTATAATCAAAACCTAGTTAAGAATGTTCCAACTAAAATCTTATGGTTGTGATTGAAAAATAAGATAAGAATGAATAACCAGATCTAAAATTAAAAATGTCTCGTCCAAAACTAACCCAGCAGTATTTTAATCCGATCTTAAAATAACATTTTAAATTTAACAAAAAAAAAAAGTTTTTTAGTGTCTTCGACTATGTTCAGGAAAATATTTACTTCATATTTTTAAAATAAAAAAAATCCATATTCCATTTTTTTCATATTAACTAAATTGGACTTAAAGCCTAAAATCATAAATTTGAATTTGAACGAAATACATTAAAAAAATGTTGTGTAGGAGTTAAAATCGCTACAATTTAGGCATCCTGAAAAATTATATAGAAATAAAGATCTGGAATAAAGTATAATCGTGACTATACAATAAAAAATGAATATTTGAGATGATGATATATATCATGTCTGACAAGTCAAAAACTATGAAAAGTTAATTTTTCAATCAGTATAATTGCAGTATATCTTTTGAAAATCTGTTACAACTTTTCTCGAGCGAAAAAAGAAATAGGTGTTAGTCGAGGGTGATAGTTTAATTCAGTGTACTTATTATACATCATTTTCATCCTTTAAAGCAATAGAAATGTTGGTTGCATCTCATAAAGGTGATAGATAGAATTGGCACTGCTTCAAACAACACCAAAACATCAATAAGGGTACATCCATTGAGGACATTCTTCCTTTTCCTCACAAACTTGTCAAATTCTTCATTGATTAATTTTTCATGCCATATGCTTCTAATGCACGTGTACCCTTTCCTATTGCCATGCTATAACCATAGACAACTACATCAATACCCTTAATATATAGATCATATTTTGGGCATCATATTTATGGTTGAGGTCCCCACGCCATGCCACCCATGTTCCAAACTGATACCACTTTCAGCTCTGAAACAAAACAAACTAATGCATGTTTCCATTACACTGCTAACTCTATCTTTTTTCAATACTAAAGTAATCATATATCCCTCAAGTTTATCAAGTTCTCTCTCTCTATAACTCCCTCTTCTTGGAAGAGAGATTCTGCAAACCACTAGTTTTCTAAAAGATGAAACGTATGGATATCTTCTGTGCGTCTGAAGCCTCAACAGCCATATGCCTCAGCACGGATCTAGCCTCATGCTCGTCATCTTCTTCCAACACCATTCTGCTTGGAGGCAGAGTCATTGACCGCCACAACCCCATTATCAATGACTCAAGAAGGAGCACTTCCAAATCTCTCACTGCCCCATGTTCCTCTTCTCACTCACCCATCAACCCCAAGCCTTACCATGAGCTCCACAAGCCCAACAAAAACTCTTCTTCCAAGGGCCATGAAAATCACAAGAAGAAAAACACACCACAAAACCCCACCCAACATCTCACCAACTCTTCTAAACCAGTTGATACCATTGTGGGTAGGAGTTCGCTTAAGCCATCTTCTGCTTCAACTAGATCTTTGCTTGCTGCCTCCTCCTTATTGGATTCTTCTTCACATTATGATCCAGTTTTGGGTCTAACCAGAACTTCTCAAGTTGTTTATCAAGATGAAAACGTTCCTGTTTCTAAACTTTCTACCTCTTCTCATCCAAAATCTCGTTCCTCAGACCAGGTTAGTTTTCTCTCTCTGCATTTGCCTCAGAGCTGTGAACAGGCACACTTCTTGCAACTTTATTGTATGGCTAGTGTGAAATTAAATATTTGGAACATCATTTCAGTGAATCGAATGAGTTTGAGTCTCCATAGGTATCATTGAGCAACTAGAACTTGCTTGTGAAATAGTTATTTTGCGCAGTGAATTGCATTGGAGGAAACTCTGCAAAGTAACTTCAATATTTCAACAATTGGTTTGAGTAATTTCTTTTAGCAGGTTGTGGTATTGAGAGTATCTTTGCATTGCAAAGGCTGTGAAGGGAAAGTGAGGAAACATCTTTCCAGAATGCAAGGTGAGAAACCTTATTTCTGGCATGAAAATTGAAATTTTTTTCGCAGATTAACTTTGAAAGCCATTTCCTTAATTGGGGATCTTAAAGTTGTTGACTTTATGAGCAGGAGTTACTTCCTTCAACATAGATTTTGCTGCAAAGAAGGTGACAGTTGTTGGGGATGTGACTCCATTGAGTGTCTTGGCTAGCATATCAAAGGTGAAAAATGCACAATTATGGCCAGCAACTGCATCAGCTACTGTTGAAACAAAGTAATAAAGAGGGAACTAGAATATTCATATTCATGTATCCTTCACCCTGCAATTTAATTATTGTAAATGCAAATGTTAGCAAGGTAGGAAAAACCAAGATAGAATTTTGGAGAAAAATTATCAAGTTCACCATTTCTCTAATTACAAATAAATTTAGCAATATCTCAACATTTATTATTTTCAAGTGTGACTTGTGAAGTTCACATGTTAGTATTCATGGACTTCACATGTAAGTATATATGTTTTTATTATTAAGAAGTTAACTGTTTCTATTTTTTTATGCATATTTCCGTACTGTTTATTCTAACATTTCTTTAGCTGCTATAATTTTTTTTTTTAAAATTATTTTAAATGAGCGAATGAAATACTATGAATTTTTTTTAAGGGTTTGCATCAGGACGAGACAACAAGAAATTATCTAATATATGATAGTTTCTATTGAATGGTTAGTGGATACCTTTATTGTTTTCATTTAAGTGTAATTTGTTACTTCAATATGCTAATTTTTTAAAAAAAGTTTATTTTTATGTGATGTCAATGTACGCATATTTATACATTAATCAATATAAATGATCTAAATATGATTTTAAACTGATTATTATATAACTAATAATTAGATGATAAAATTATATATATAATTTGTACACTATATGTACTATAGGTGAGTTCAATTTAAACACAATCTAGTGTCATACAACATCCATGTATTTCTTTAACTTTTGATCTAATCTTATTTTCCTTTTGTTTTATACTTGGGAATCTAAGTGAAAAACCCATCCTAAAATATAATTTATTTAATATAATTAAATGCATTTTTAGTATCATTTTACTGCCCACTCTATTTCTATAAATAGATTATTTTTATTATTTTCTTTGAAATAATATTTTGTATTCATTATATCTACAAGTATGGTGCCATTTCTTATTTGTGAATCTTTTAAGAAAACCTTTTTTTTTTTTTTGCATATTAGGTTTCCTTTTAATAGGGACGGGTAACGAGAATTATGCTTTTCGAGGTACCTGGAACAGAGGTCTCTTAATATTAAGTCTGTTAAAAATAATTAAGGCCTTTTAATTTCTTTTAACCTACTTTTAAAGTACTTATTTACAAATCCTTTAATATATAATTACAATAAATTATATATATATATATATATATATATATATATATATATATATATATATATATATATATAT
>NC_028358.1:21158085-21164375 GCF_000741045.1 Vigna radiata var. radiata | reverse complement strand
ATTCTACACTCTATCTACCACTCAAATTTGTTCATTATTCCACTCAAACTTCTGGACCAGAGCTTCATCTACACATTTAACAACTCCTACCATCTTACCTTTAAAATTAAATGTGTTATTTGCTCGAGAGCTTTCTCTCCATCAACCACTTCTCTGTGTCGGACAAAACCCACAACAACTATGCGTTATNAACCAATTACAGGGTCAATATAATCAAAACAAAACAGCACCAAGGTGGACATCTCGAAACAAAATTACGAAACACGCAGAGAGTAATTACGAAACAAAAACCCTTACCTCGAAAGGGGAACGAACACGCAGCTACACTTGCAGCATCAGCCACATCCTACCTAGGTTAGCTCCTACCTACACGGAATCACTGCTTGACCGGAACAAAGACGGAGGAAACCGATTTCAATCGGTGAAAAATGAAGGAAAAAGCAAAAAACAATCGATCAAAAGGTGAGAAAATGAAGATACAAAGAAACCCTAGCAGTTGAGGGTAAAAGATGCAGGTGAGAGGCTGAGAGGTAAAGGAAAGTGCTTACCGCTTGAACTGCGGCGACTGAGAACTGTGACGAGAGCCTTCGATGATGGAGACGAGAGAAACGTTCTCGAGGGTACGCAAATGGAGAATTGTGGTTGATTGAACTGCGAATGATAAAGGGTGAAGAAGAGAGGAAAAGAGGAGACGGTGTAATAGGTCGAACGAGAGTGAGAGAGAAATGGGAAATGAGAGTCAGAGGGACGAACATGAGAAGGACGGAGTGAAAAAGAGAGATACGAATTTCTAAAAATCAGTCATAATATATTAAAAATTTTATGACAAGTGTCCAAAATGCGTAGTAAAAGATTTTAAATTTTTTTATATTATAATTGATATGTAAAACTATGTCATAATATGTCTTAGACTTATTTACGAGTTTGCCACCGCATTTCATATTATGACAGATATATAAAAGTGCGTTATAATATGTCTCTATTATGATGGATAATTTTTATCCGTCATAGTAAAGTCGTCATAAAATGCAATTTTTCTACTAGTGAAAGAAAGAATGAAGATCGTGTCTTGCAATTTCTTCAAGGGTTTATTGAGAAATATGGTAATATTCAATTCCATGTCCTTCTAATGGATCTCATGCCCTCTATTTCTAAAAAATTTTCATACGTTGTGCAACAAGAAAAATAAGTTATGAATAACAACTTTCTTAATTCATTAGAAACAAAAAGTGTTGCTGCTTATAATCCTGTTTCATGTTCATATTGTGGTAAAAATAGGCAAACTGAGTTTATTTGTTTCAAGAAAAATGGCTTATGTGCGAACAAAAATATACCAATCGAAAGACTTGCTCTCACTATGGTAAAGTTAGCCACACCATTGACATTTGCTACAAAAAAACATGGGTTTCCCCCAATCATAGACTTCACAATGGAAAAAGCTTCATGACCAAAGATCACGAAACCAAAACCAAAAGTCAAGACGATGCTCCTCATCATGAAGTTCGGCTAACTCAACAACAATATCAAGCTTTAATGGATCTTATCAAACCCACCAATGATACATGGTCTGCATTCATTAATCAAATTAGTTCTATAGTCTCTACCTCCACTACTACAGGTAAAACCATTTTTGGTCTTAATTAACACAAAGAAAAAGGTAATGTCTCTTGGATTTTAGATTATGGGGCAATAGATCATGTTGTTTCTTCTCTTAATCATCTACAATCCAATGAAAAGATTACCCCAATTACTATTAATTTACCTAATGGCATGCAAACAAAAGCTACTCATAAAGGAGTTATTCAGATCTATGACAAGATTATTCTAAAGGATGTCCTTTTCATTCCAAATTTTTGTTATAATCTTATCTCTATATCTAAATTAGTTGTACACAAACATTTATGCCTTACCTTTACTAATACCATTTGTTCTATTCAGGATATGACAACAAACAAGAAGATTGGTGTAGTTAACTCTCACGTTGGTTTACACATCTTTCGTGACTACAACAACATCAGGCAACACTCAAACAACCCTACAAATATTCACCAAATATGTAAAGTTGGATGTAATAATCTTTGGCTCATATGTCTGGTAGACGATTAGATATCTTAAAAGAAAAATACCACTTTATTGACTCTAGATTTGATAAATGCAATGCCTGTCATGTTGCTAAACAAAAATGTCTCCCTTTTTCTTCCAGTACTTCTTATGCTTTACATCTTTTTGATGTTATACATGTTGATATTTGGGGACCATGCTCTATTGCTTCTTTACACTCTCAAAGATATTTTCTAACCATTATTGATGATCATATTCGATCTATTTAGGTGCATTTGAAGAAAACTAAATCTGAAACCCGCCAACATCAAATTCATTTCATTGCATATGTTATAAAATCAATTTAAAACTAGCATAAATGTCATTAGGTCTAACAATGGTAGTGAATTTACTATGCATGATTACTATAAGATTGTTAACTCATTGGCAAGTGTACCAAATCGTTCAAGTAATAAAACTGGTAAGACCAGGTATCGTTTTCCCAAGAGACTTGTGCAACACATGACAATTCTTCCTTTCATAACTCAATTAGACATCAAAATGCACAAAAACACAAGAAACTCTTTTTGGTATTTTTATCAAACAGTTGGTGTGCAAGGAATTTAACATAGTGTAATTACAATTTGTCAAGACTAGAGTTCATCCACTCATTCTCATGCATTTACAAACAACTCAATTCCATCAATTAAGTGTTCAATTTCAGTTCTAAGTTCAAGTCATATTTTCCAATATATCAAGAACNATATATATATATATATATATATATATATATATATATATGTTCCAATATAATATATAAGAATTTAAAATTTACTGTTATTAAAAATCAATTTCATTCCATTTAAAATAGTCCGATTTATACTTCTTACAAGATACCGGTATCACGGATGCTTTATATTTGACTTAATCTCCATTTAAAAAAAAAAAAAAGTCATTTGAATTTGAGTCAAGCTTAATTTAATTCGATAATATATTAAATTTTATCAAACAAAAATTTACACATTTAAAAAAAAATAAAGAAATAAAATGATTAATTAAATTAAGATGTATGGTTTATATAAAAATGATAACTATATATAAAAGTAAAACATAGGAAAAAAAGGAAAAGAAAACAAATTAATTAATTACAATATCTATTGCTCAATCAATTTTAAGTTTACCGAATAACATAGTTAAAATCTCAATTTCGTACTATCTACTTTGAAACTAAAATTGACACATTTAAAAAAAAATAAAGAAATAAAATGATTAATTAAATTAAGATGTAAGGTTTATATAAAAATGATAAATATATATATAAAAGTAAAACACAGGAAAAAAAGGAAAAGAAAACAAATTAATTAATTACAATATCTATCACAGTTTGTTCAATCAATTTTAAGTTTACCTAATAACATAGTTAAAATCAATCACTTTTGTACTATCTACTTTGAAACTAAAATTCTATCATGATTTTGTTATTAAAAATCGTTTTAAAAAGTAAAAGAAAAAGTTAAAAAAATATTTAAATTATTTTTAACTTCAACTTCTAAACGATAGAAAACTATTAAACATATAGTAGAAACACATCTCAATTTAAAAAGTAAATGTTATGATTTCCAACTTGTCAATGTTAAAAATAATAACAGAGAGAACATTTTTTAATATATGTTTTATTTGATACTTAATTTTTACATAAATCAAAGTTAAAATTGTTTTTGAACAAGTTTCAGTGAAGTCTTAGTCAATATTTATATGTTTAAACTTTTTATTTAGTGAGAAAATAAAAGCTGGTTTCTTTAAAAATTTTCAAAATGTACGAATAATTCTTGTAGTCATGAGAAATATAACTTACGATATTTTAATGTCATCAAAGACTTCGATAAGGTACTTGTTTAATAATCAAAGAAATTAGATAATCAAAGGAAAAAAATCAGTAATTGATTTTCTAGTAATTAAACAAACTAACCTATAATGCACGAATATTATGGCCTTAGACTACATGTAAAGCTCATGCTTAGTTGCCTTATAATGTTATAATAAGTCATGCATTTTATATATATATGTTGACATATATCCTAAATCCATAAAATTACATGATTTAACTGCATATGTAGATCACATTTCTAGTATTTTTAAAAATATGGTTATTCATTTAGACCATTCTTATAATATTTTTAAATTGTATTATACTTTATGTCGCATTTTATAACTTTAAAACATGACTAACTACTTTTATACCACAATATAATTATTGTAAAATATGTTGTAGAGGAAATAATTGGATAAATAATTAAAAGAAATAAAATTCAATAAAGTTAATTTTTTAACCCTTTAAACCAAGAACAATCTAATATTTAGATTTTAAAATGTCGAATGTATACCATACTAAAATTTGTAAGTATCCAAACTAACACTACTTGAGAATATATTTTTTTATACCGATTTTTGTCAAAATACTATTAAAAATTGCTTCACGTGCATTGTACCACCGTTTCTTTTCTGTTTTCTTTTTCCTCTTTCTGTTTCTCTTCCTGTTTCTTTCTTCCCTCTCCCTTATATAAACTTTCTTTGTGTTGTACAATACACATTATTCAAATAATACGAAAGTGGGTTTTATAATTTTCTTTCTCTACTTTCTTCATGTTCACTTCTCTGGGTTTATTCTCTTCTCTTTCCACAATGCATTCACTCATACAGAGATGCGATTTCATGAACTTTCACAAATGTCTAGAAGTTTCTGTTGTTGTTCTTCTATGATTTTTCTTTGAAGAGCTCTCTTGCGCCAACCTTAAATGTCCTTTTATTTACTTTCTTTTGCTTTCTTTCACAATTTCTTACATAATGGTAAAAGATTATAATAGTTCTTCTAGATTTTTGTATCTTCCTCCTAGTGAAAACCCAGTTGTTTCTCTTGTGTCTCTACTCCTTAAATCAAATAATTACCATGCTTGGAGCAAATCCATGTTTACTGCCTAACTGCCAAGAACAAGGTTCAGTTTGTTGATGGGATTACTAATGAACCACACAAGGAGGATGTCACTCACAATGCCTGGAAGAGGTGCAACAATATGGTGGTCTCCTGGATTGTCCACTCTGTTTCACCTTACCTACGACACAACATTCTTTGGATGGACAATGCTCAAGCCATATGGGATGACCTCAAATCCAATTTTTTTTTTTCAGGGAGATCTTCTACATATCTCTGCATTGCAAAATGACGCAGCTTGCTTGCGTCAAGGAAAGCATGAAGATCGTGACTATTGCCCAAACACTAGTGGAAAAAACATTTTTTATGACGGGTAAAAATGACCTATTATGACGGATAACCTGGCGTTATAGTTCTGGGTGTCATAATAGGTCTGTGCATTTTTATGACGTACATAAAAGTCCATCATAATAAGTCCAGTGTATTATGACGGACTTTTTGTCACCTATCATAATAGGTCCAGTTTATTATGACAGATTTTCACTTATCAGTCATAATATAGCTAATTTATTATGATGCACCTAGATTTACCTGTCATAATATGTAGTGTTTTATGACAGATATTTTTTCACCTATCATAATATGTAGAACATATTATGACAAGTAAGTGTTCACCTATCATAATATATACCTTTTAGAAATAAGCTTTTATTACATACATTGTTCACCTATCATAAAAACTTGTTTTGTAAACAAAAAAATTCATTATTACATTTGACATATTCATTCAATTTACAATTAATTTGCTGTATTATAATCTCATCAATCAATTTATAATCAATATAATATAAACCGATTCAATTAAATTAACATAATGAAATTCATTTCAAACATTAAATTGTGTAATAATATTTAATACATAATTTGTACATCAAACCATATATTAAATCCAACTATAACATTAACCTACACTACATTATAGTCAAGTTTCTACAATCTACACTTGGAGTCGTCGCAGGTGTAGGCAGTGCCAACGCAATGGCCGCTGTAACTCCGTCGAGTTCGCTCCACCACCGTTACACCTTTCGCCCAAATCGCGAATTCCACCATCGGAAACCGCCACGAGCCACCACCATTGCGTGATTTCGCTATCCCCCACTAGCTTCACCTCTTCGATCGAAGGGATGAGAAATTAGGGAAGAGAACGTTCGAAGAGATGATGCAGAGAGACTGTAAAGAAAGGAAAGATTAGGAATTATTGGACAATTGGAGTAGTAATGATGATGACAAAAACAAATAAACACTTGGAAGTGGTTTCTTA
>NC_028358.1:21136580-21157134 GCF_000741045.1 Vigna radiata var. radiata | reverse complement strand
CTCCCCTTCGCATCTTCATCTCCAATTTGTGACCCATCTTCTTCCTCAACCCAAAAGGGGCAAAATCACCATTGAAGAAGCTTGAAGACCCAAGGAGGAGTGGGAGAGCTTCCCAACACCCCAAATAGCCTCCAAGGGCCTCTCCCAATCTCTCTAGGTGAAGAATGAAGTGTATTTAAATAACCCAATTTTGCCACATCAGCGAAAAATCGCGCCCAGCGCCCCCTTCTGAGGCGCCCGGGCGCCATAAAAACACAAAACAGCGAGTCAAAGGGCGCCCAGCACCCCCAGGGGCGCCCAGGCGCCAAATCTGCAGAAAAACAGCAGCCAGGGGCGCCCAACGCCCTTCTGGGGGCGCCCAGGCGCCATTTCTGCAGAAAATCAGCAACCAGGGGCGCCCAGCCCCCTTTTGGGGGCGCCCTAACCCGGACAGCTTTGACAGCATTCTAAAATTCAGGCTCTTGCGCGATTCCGAAGGCGTCCAACATGGGTATTTGCTTCAAATTGATCAATTATGGTCCCAAAACATGTTCTCTTGAGTTCTTGCTTGTTTTCCCCCATTAGAATTGCTTCCTAATCCTTTATTTCACACACTCAAACATAGAGATTAGAGGTAAAAACAAGCATATACTAAATAAACACAAGAAAACTAGAAAACACACTAAATGTGAGGATAAAACAAAGTAAAAGCTATGAAGGAGTTGATTTTGCCACTAAAATGATGCTTAAATAATGGTAAGAATTAGCATTATCAAAGACTAAAGGCAAAGTTCGTCAAACATCCTATAATGAAACACCCCAACAAAATGGTATTGATGAAAGGAAGCACCAACATCTTCTAAATTTCACTAGAGCTTCAATTTTTCATTCTATTATTTTTGTTTAGTTTTGGACTTATGCTCTTAATTATGCTACTCTCCTTATTAATATCATGCCTACACCCTTTCTGCAAAATAGTTCTCCTTATGATGGAATCCTACCTGAAGTAGTCCTCTTTTTCGTATTTTAACATTTTATTGTACACGTAGTTTAGCTTGCAAGGAGCATGTGTTACTATAAATACCCAACTCTTCTCTTGTATTTTCACTTTTGAGATGACTGAGAATTGAATTTTTGAACCCCATAATTAATTCTCTATTGAAAGTCACAGGCTAGAGAGTCCAAAGACTCCCTCTAGCCACCTTCCAAGCACACTCTCTCACTTTCCAATTCCCATTACCACCGTGCTTCTCTCTTCATCACGTTGCATCACCATTTCCTCCAATGCACTTCAGACGCATCATCAGTGGCATTAGCGTTTCTTAGCGCATGCGTCAGCGCTTCAATACAATAGCGCATCATTTTTCCTTCGCAACACGACTCATCATCACTTTTCATTCTCGCGTCTCCACCATGAAACAGAAACCTCATCTGATAGGGTTTCCTTTCCTAGGAACTCTACTCCATTTCTCTTTCACAGATTCACCTCCTCATCATCGATAAGCTTCATTCTCCTCACAGATCTTCATCCTTCTCATCATTTTCTTTGTTTTCCACCGATTACTTTTCCATTTTTTCCGTTTATTTTCCTTTTCACTGATTGATCTAGCACTTTGACTGATTAAACACTTCTCTTCCCTTGGATCTTCCATTTTCACTGTTTAAAACAACATTTCCACCGATTAATCGGTCAGTTTAGTGATTCCTCCCCGTTTATAGGTGTTTCCACCAATTAAACCTAGGTCTTAGGTTTTCCTTGTGTTCGCTCTCGATTTCTCTATCAATCTAGATTCCGTTGCGTATTTCTCTCGTCGGAGAAGCTTGAAGGAGCTTTACCTACTTTTGCGTCGTGCCAATCGGTCAACTCTTCAGGCATCTTCAATCAAACATGTTCTAAATGTCACTAGAGCTTTAATTTTTCATTATATTATTTTTGTTTAGTTTTGGACTTATGCTCTCAATTGTGCTACTCTCCTTATTAATATCATGTCCACACCCTTTCTGCAAAATAGTTCTCCTTCTGATAGGTTTTATCAGAATGATTTTCATATTAGTAGACTCAAAGTGTTTGGTTGTCTATGCTATGTGAGCACCCTTCAAGCTAATAGGAAGAAACTTGATCCCCGTGCCAAGCCTAGTCTCTTTCTTTGGATCCATCCTACTACCAAAGGTTATATAACTTATGATCTTGACAAGCATGATATTAAAATATCTAGAAATGTTATTTTTTATGAAACTGATTTTCCTAATAAAAACTCTACCACTACTGAAAATCTGTATGTTCATTTACCTTTGAATAATAATCAAATGTCTTATGATCATGATCAACCTTATGAAATTCTTAATTCCAATAATTCCTCTGATTATGAAAATAATGATGAAGACAATATAAAGAATGACACTCATTCTCCAAGGCGGTCCACTAGAGTAAGAAAACCTCTTGCATATTTAAAAGACTTTCAAATCTCTTCCTATAGCAACACTAGCACTAAATATCGTATTGATCATGTTCAAACTTTTGATAGAATATCTACTGCATATATAACTTTTATTTCTTCTTTAGAGCTTTGCTGATCCATAAGACTACAAAGAGGCCATATAATACCAACATTGGCAGTCGGCCATGTAGGAAAAAATCATTGAATTGGAACAAAATCAAACGTGGACCATCACTACTCTACCCCCAAATAAAAAGACTATAGGATGCAAATGGGTTTACAAGACCAAACACAATACTGATGGCACAATAGATAGATTCAAGGCCGACCTTGTTGCAAAGGGGTACACTCAAATGGAGGGCACACTAGTGCAAAAACGTTGTTTAACGTCGGTTATTTTCTGCTTTTAACGTCTATTTAACAACTGACGTCAATACCGGTGACGTTAACGGGACATCGAAAATCCATATAACAGACGTCAGTTAGTGCAATGTCCGACGTCACTAAACGTCGGTGTAGGCGTAATCCGACGGCTAAACGCAATATATAGACGTCGGATCAAGCAATAACCGACATCTAAGAGCACATAAAGACTTTGAACATGTAACTAATCGACATCTAATGTCACTATAGACATCGGTGTATGCATTAACCGACGTCTAATACAGTCATTGTGTTTTAGTGCAGTTTTGTTCCTATCTTTAGATAGCCCAATAGTACACTCTTTCTTTGCTAGTTTCCCCCGAAAAAAAGCTTGCCTCTTTTGAATTTCTCATGACATTTCAACCCAAAACCGAACCTGCGTTTTTGCTTAGTTCCATTTTCAACAGCAAGAGGGAAAAATTAAGGTGAAATGATAACTAGGCAACGACCCAGGGTCGTTTTTGGGTCGAAACGCCACGAGAAATCCAAAAGACGCCGCTTTTTTTGGGAGGCAGCTAGCAAAGGAAGAATGCGGTACTGCGTTACCCCAAGAGAGGAACAAAACTACACTAAAACACAACACAAGGAACGCAATGCCGCAAGAGAGAAAAAGGAGAGGAGGAAGATGATGATGTTATCAGAAACTAGAATGCAATGGCGCAAGAGAGAAAAAACAGAGGAGGAAGACGATTAAATGAGGCGAAACTGGGAGTCTGCGAGGCGAAACTGCAATGCCACGAAACTCCTCCAAGTCTACGGTTTATTTAACATGAAATAAGGCGTCGGTAGACAAGGGGCGCCGATACTGGACGTCGAAATGCCTGCGATTTTGGTGAATTGTATTAATTATAGGCACATAGACGTCGCACCCCCAGAAGTCCGACGTCTATGTTGCAGAAATTGACTATCTTCCCGCCTTCCGGACAGGCCCATTAACGTCATGTTAAGAGAGTACAAACGTTTATCACATTATAGATGTCAATTTTTGACTACGTAACGTCTAATCGTCTGAGAATCAGGTGAAGAGCATTAATTGCAGCCAAGTAGACGTCAACCCCCCATCACAACCGACGTCAATGGAGGCCCTTGGACGTTGGTTTAGGGCACAGCCGACGTCTACTATATAATAGGCGTCGTTTGCTCTATAAAGCGACGTTGTGTTTGCCAACTTATTTACGCTAATGCCACCGTCCGCTAATATACGTCGGGCTACCCTCCAACCGACGTCTTATGGGTGACGTTAAACAACGTTTTTGCACTAGTGGCATTGACTACTTTGACACTTTCTCACCTGTGGTAAAACTTACTAGTGTGTGCCTTATCTTATCTCTTGCCTCTACTCAAAACTGCAATCTAAGGCAATTAGATTTCAATAATGCCTTCTTACATGGAGACTTGCATGAAGAAGTCTACATGCAATTACCACCAGGAGTCACTGCAGCATGTCCTAACCAAGCTTTCCTCTTCCACAAATCTCTCTACTGTTTGAAACAAGCTAGTCGTCAATGGTATGATAAATTATCTTTTTTTCTCCTCTCTCAAGATTTTACACAAATATCAGGTGATCATTCTCTCTTTACCAAACATAATGGTGATAACATTATTATCATGCTTGTCTACCTAGATGATATAATATTGACAAGAAATGACATCAATGACATTAATCATATTACCAACATGCTTAGTGATCGTTTTAAAATTAAAAATCTTGGTAACTTGTCTTACTTTTTGGGTTTTGAGGTGCTACGAAGTAGTGAAGGTATCCATCTCTCCCAGCACAAGTATACTTTGGATTTTCTCAACGAGACAAGGATGATTGATATTTCTTCTGTCAGTACACCAATGAACTTCTTTAACAAAGTTTCTTCTCAAGGTGATCCTGTTGATGATCATGCTGCCTTTAGAAGATTACTCGGGAGACTTATCTACCTCATCAACACTTGTCCCAATATCACCTATCTAGTCCACCATTTAAGCCAACACGTTGCTTCCCCAACTAAGCTTCATCATCAAGCTGCTTTCAGAATCCTGCGCTATATCAAACAAACACCAGGTCAGTGTATTTTTTAAAAGCTACTAACACTCTCACTTTAAAGGCTTATAGTGATTCAGATTGGGCTGGTTGCCTTGACTCTTGCAAATCTATCATGGGATACATTGTTTACCTAGGTGAATCCCCAATATCATGGAAATCCAAGAAGCAATCAATTATCTCGCGTAGCTGTTTCGAGGCTGAATATTGTTCTCTTGCTCAAACTGCCTGTGAAATTCAATGGCTCACCAATCTTCTCATTGATCTTCGCCTTCTGTTCTCTAAACCTGCTACCATCTTCTGTGACAACCACTCTGCAATCAAAATTTCTACTAACCAGGTCTTCCATGAAAGAACCAAACAAATCGAGATAAATGTAGTTGACTGCATTAAATGTAAATTTGACTGTAAAGTAAAAGTGTAGGGATAGAGAAAATCAAACACTGGTTTTTATACTGGTTTGGCCAACAATGCCTACATCCAGTGTCCTTCCAACCCAGGAAGCAAATGCACTATAATGGTTGCGGTTTTTACAACAAGGAATTTATAGAATACCTCCAAGTAAAAAATATAAGTCTCCTCTCTAACCCTTAACCAAATTATAGGCAACAACAACAGAAAGACTTGCAGTAAGATATCCCCTCTTCTGCAATCTGCCAACCACTCTGAACTATCCTCAAAGTGAACTATCCCCTGTAATCACAACAGGTCAAAAACAGTAGTCTTCATGGATGCCAAGCCAGAATCAATGCAGCAGTCTTCAAGGATGCCAAGCCTCAATGTGATCAATCTAGAAGCACCTTTTCTGTGCAAAATATGATCAAGCAATGTGTGCGTAGCTAGTGTCCCTTTGAATATCTTTCAAGAAAGATCACCATCGTCTTCTTGGAGCTCTCAAAATAGAGAATTCAATCTGAAACAGAAATGAAAATTGTAGATCATCAAAAGTCTCTAAACAAATTCGTGTTTAGCCTATTTATAGATATCACTTTATCAGATAGTCTGACAGTTGAATATGCTACTAATTCAGTTGACTAGATTATGATAGTTATAACAGTTCACTCAAACTGGTAGCATATAGTCAACCAAAAATAAAACACATCTAACATAGTTGACCAAGTCATCAATTCTCAACTAACTTATGAAAATATAGTCGTTGGAGTGCAAGAGCATAACATAATTTCAAACTAGACACATAATATAGTCGAATGTGTGGCGCACATAGTCGACTTCAACATGCAAAACATTTTGAAATTCTTTTCTTCTCAAAATTTCACAGAGCACTGATTCTCAAAATCTGTACAAAGATTTTAGCATAGTCGTATCTATTAATAATGGAGTCGACTGCACTATAACTTTGTCACACAGTGATAAGTTCATAAAAGTGCTTGTGGTTTTCAGCTTTAAAACATGTGCAATAAAACATATGTAATGATGCATTTCACATAACATATAAAGCACATAAACATGCTCAGCAGATATATCAATCAATCAACATAGGAACATGTAACACAGTACATAAACATGTTCAACAGATATAATAATAAATCAGCATAAGAACATGTAAATCATCAACAACATATGCGTGTTATTAAGCAATGTGTTGTCATAATAAAAAACTAGAGTGATATAGAAATTATGTTGTCAACAATCTCAATAATCTCCCCTTTTTCTTATTATGCATTACCATGATTAATAACAACCCATGTTTGCACAATCAAATACGAAAAAGAGTAGCAAAAGATATATCACAGTTCAAGTACTCATCATGTAACACAATTAAACAGCAAAATTCTCTCTTTATGCATTAGCAAAAGATATATGAGACAGAATAATCATTCTCCCCCTTTCATAAAGCTTCCATAAATTCTCTCTCCCTTTGTGCATTAGCAAAAGAGGAATGCTCTAGATATTTATGCTGATATACAAACATATATGCATCAAAAAGTATATGCAATTTTCAAGATGCAATGATGCTCTCCCTATCACATTTAATCACATGTAAATGATAACTCCCCCTAAAATGCAGGCATGTGAAGAAAAATGTGTAAAATGTAATACTCCCCCTGTCATTATGCATAGATTTCAAAACCAAATCATATGCACAAAGCAGTATATCATAGAGTATACAAACAGTATAGTACAAAGTTGTATCAAAGACAAGATATCAAACAGTTTAGTCAAGCAATGATACAATCATCAACAATCTCACAATATTATCTCAACCAAGATATTTAAAATCAATTTAGATCAGAGATAATAGCAGATAATCAAAATAAGCAATCAATGAAAGAAAAACAAATTCCAGAATTGGAATTTATAACCCTGTTATGATCATTCGATTGCATTATTTTCTCAGTCAAATGCATTGCTTCCCAAAGTTGTTGAATTCCATTTGTAGTTTCCAAAGCAATGTTCTTCCTGCAAAACCTTTCAAGGAACTTTTACAGATCAAGCTTTTTAGTTATGCAAGAAATATAATAAAAACAAATAGAAGTCAATATGTAAAGATGTGTAACAGATTAAGCATAATCGACTTCAGTTATATTACATTCGAATCATTCAACATTCAGCAAATCAAATTTCAATTAAACAAATTTAAAGTAGCTGAAATAGATTCAAACTAAATTTCATTTCCTTGATAAAAGATGTTACAATGATGGGAGCAATCAAGAAACAAGAACAAACAAAAGATGGCATTCTGAGCCATACTAACAGAAAACAGACTCGAGGAAACACCTAAGACAAACAAGGAACATATGACAACAAGTTTCCTAGTTCCCTAATCTAGTCAGAAGGTTTCAGTTGAATCCTTTTCATCAGACTTTTCTTTGTCCAGTTGCGGATTAGCATTTTTCATCTGTCTAAGATTCTCAACTTTATCATGCAAAATCCTTATTTGTTCAGCAACATATTTCTCAAAGTTTGTTTCAGGGAAGAAATTTGTTCCTGTTGGTGTCAACACTGATGATTTTCCTGTAAAATTCTCAGAAAAATTTTCTCCCATGAATCTTCATCCATTTATTGTCTTTACTAATCCAAGAGACAAAATAGAGTCTCTGTCAAATACATTTGAGGAACACCAGATGCATTCTGCTCGTTACTAACATCAACCCCTAGAAGTACCAAGATTTTGCTGATAAGATAGTCGTAGGGTAGATACAACGACCTTCTCAGAGCAGTATATTCCATATGATCTTTCACCACTTGCAACCAGTTTATGGGAATGTTATGTTTGATAGCATGAAGCAGATAAATGTCCTTTGTCGTCATTCGGTCTTTCTTGGTCCTGTAGGGCAAGATGATATTTGCCAAGAGATGTGTAAGAATCTTCTCTTCTTTCAATAACCCTTCATGCGCAAAATGCTTTCAGTAGAATATACCCATGGAAATCTCAGCCAATCTTGATAAACCCGTTTCTTGCTCAGCAGGACATTTACTTCAATTATAGGTAAGTGTGAATACCTTCAAACGACAGATTTGACACGATGTTCCAAATGAAATCATTAATATGAACAGTAATCCCTTTCACCATAGAGAAAATATCACCATTTTCAATTCTAAAATTGACTAGGTCGAGATACTAGCTACCCTTCATCTGAATGAAATCGGATAGTCCTTGCCTTTCTAACCAATATGGAAACATGAACCCTTCTCTTTTGGACATCTCTAAATTGATGCTCATTGGGGTGACAATAGTTTTGAAGGAATTACACAAAAATCTTTGGCGCATGTCTTCATCATTGATCCATCCCAATGGATTTATTTCCCTGATCAAGTTGGTCTGTGATGGGTGTCGCACCCCATGCAAGTTTAATGTGCATAAAGAATGCAGTATAGACTAGGAAGTGACTCCTAGGTCGTCTCTCAAGGACTAAATTGTGGTTCGAGAATCATGTCAAACACGAAGTGGGGGGGTTTTGTGAAAGGTTTTGTGAATGCAAATGAACTAAATTAAAACACGGATGTAAACAGAAATGTGAAAACAAAAATGCAAAACAGAATCAAATATGGAATAAAAATGGTTGGTCATTAACTCAATTACTATGCTTCCAATCACAGATTAACGACAAGTACACACCACTCTAATCCAAATCCAACACGAATCACCCAACTAAGCGAAGGCTAATTCGGTCTTCAGAATTGCAAACTAAGCGAATGCAATGCACAAATCTAACCAGTCATGCACCATACAGTCTAATCAACTAGGTGAAGATTAAACACCGAGTAGGCAACTAAGCATATACCTAATCGTAGGAACACAACAGATTAAATATTGAGCTAAATCAGAGCATTAGTATGACAATTAAAGTGCAAGAGTCTCATGAATAAACTACTCTAACCTCTAATCCAGCATAGTTAACCGACTAAGCGAAGGTTAATCATGCTATCATAATTGCGAACTAAGCGAACGCAATACACCTATTCCATCTGATGTGTTCTATACAGATTGATCAACTAAGCGAAGATGCAATCACCAACTAGGCAACTAAGCGTATACCCGTTGCAAGAACATAGTCAGATTTCATAGAATGTCAGGCAGAGCAGAATAAACACAAGAATAGTCCAATAAATCTCAAGGAAACAAAGTAATATTGCTAACGACCAACCCGACTATAACCTAAGCTAACATCACAATTAAATTAACACAATCGGACAAAATAGACAACATTAAAGTAAATGAAGATGCTAAACCTCTAACACTGTAATAGACAAATATCCAAACATAGTTAAAATAGTTAAAATGCAATACTAAATTAAGAAGATAAACACTACCCAACAATTAATGAATTAATTCTAAAGCAAAACAATTAAAAAAAATAAATTAATTCTTCTTCCACGTGACACATGTGCTTATCTAAAGAAAATTAATTTCCTTAACTTGTAAAAAAGCTCTTGGCCGTGAATGTGAAAATTGGAAAGTGATGTGTAGCCATATGCAAATTAAATGCATGATAAAGAAAACTAAAAAAATAGAAGCCGTGAATGTTAGCACTCCACCCGTGACATGGTCTTAAATGAAACTTTAATTGAAAAGTGCCTGGAATGAAATCGGAACACCTAATAGTAAATTAAAAGTTGAAATATAATCTTCAATGCTAGACATGCTACACCAATCAACGCTGCTACCCTACTCCTAATCAATTGAAATCAACATGCTCTTAATAAGAAATGAAATGAAGTTTTCGAGTGACATCGTGCAGCTTTCTTCCAATTGAAATCAGCAGAGAAAATAAATTCCCATTTCTCCAAAGAAAAATGAATCCGTGTGTGCACATTGCACTTCCAACTCCCATCAAATCAATTGCTTCATTCTCACAATAAATAAAAGAAAGCTAAATGACATAATCACACAATGATGAAATAATTTTCAAAGCAATGAAAAGGCTCGGTCTTTCTAAAATTAAAAACAATCAAATCACTATTTCTTCATCTATTAGAAAAGTAAATGCAGTTGCAGCCAGAATAAAAATGTGCTTCTCACATTCCACAATTCCCATAACAGTGTGCTTCATTTCTCATTCATCCGTGGTCCAAAAGCGTGAACATGGTTCAAGAAAACTTTTCTGTAAAAACGCTTCCAGCCAAAGAAATCTCCCAGAGAGAATGACAGTTGGCTCTCAATCCCTAGGGCCGTGTGGAATAAATGAGAGGGTGGGGTCCACCCTAAAAAAACCTAGGTGCCATGTGCCATCGTACTCTAACATTTGGGCCTAAACTATTTGGCCAAAAATTGGCCCAATGTTTACAAGTTTAATTAAAAACTAACTGTCAACACCCAATTTCGTCCGGGTGGCTAAATAATAGAACTTGTTTTTTTATTTTATTATTTTTTATTTAATTTTACTATTTTGTTTAGTCTTAAAAAAAGAAAAAAAAAGAAGAAAATAAAAATAATTGCAAACAAAAAGAAAAAAAAGGGAAAACGAAAAAAGGAAAAAAAGGGAAAAGAAAAACTAAAAAAAAAAGGAAGAAAAAAATGAAAAAGAAAAAGAAAAGGAAATAAGGGAGAAGGAAAACAAAGAAAAAAAAAAGGGGTGCACGTGAGTAAAATGGGAGAGGTGTTGCACGTGATGAATTGGATTTGATTTCCTTGAAAAAATGCCCATAAGCAATTAATATTAATGCATGATAGATCACTTTAGAATTTTTTTGGAATTTTGTTTTATTTGGTAATAACTTGAATCAACATTATGCCAATAATTCTAAGCAATAATTAAAAATAATATATTGATTGCTGCATTCAGTTTCTTCCTAAAAAGAAAAATATGATTTCCTTGATAATTTTATGACAATTATTATAATTTGAATTAGACCATTTCTTTCCCTATTTTGTTAATTGTCAATTAATTCGTCATTAAGGCAAGATCACAATAATATTACAATGTGTGTATATAAATACGCACTTTGAAGAGAAAAGGAGGGGGGGAGAAAAATCCAATTTCGGAAAGAGAGCATAAGGGAACAAAGAAAAAAGGTTTGGGACAAAGAGGCACGTGCACAGATGAATGAACAACTCTCTGTGGAAGCTTTTTGTGGTGTAGAGGAGGACCTTTAAGGCAACTTCAGAAGGGTGGAGATCAATTTCCTGGTTACATTTCCTTTCCCATTCTTATTGGACTTTTTTGTTTTCATTTTATTTTCTTTGCTTTTATTTCCTTAGTTTTGGTATATTGTTTTATTATTGATGGTTTGTTGTACTCGGTTTTTAATAAAAATACAAAATATAAGAATCATATAAATAAACAAAAATGAAAAAGCAAAAATAAAAAAGCATATAAAATATTAAAACCACGAAAATTGTTATAGCGTTTAGCATCTTTCTTTTTAAATATTGGTTTTTAAGTAAAATAAATAAATTGTAAATTGTAAAAATGACCTTAGCGTGCTTTTAACATTTAGTAAATACTGTTTTAATTTATTTGTTAACTTTTCTAGAAAATGGTTACGTAAATAATTTTGTTGTTTATTTCAATAATACAGTTTTAAATATAATTTTCATATAATAAAATTACATAAAAAGATAAAATATAAAATAAAAAAAATAAAAAAATAAACAAACCAAAAAGGTAAAAGTATAAAAATAATAAAAAAAAATTTTAAGGGTTTAAGCACATGTGTGATCGCACGCATCGTCCTTGTGCTAAAAAACATTTCTTTCCTTTTCATAAAAATAATTAAAAATGTTTTAAGGGTTTAAGCACATGTGTGATCGCACGCATCGTCCTTGTGTTAGAAAACCCTTTTCTTTTAATAAAATTAAAAAAATTATTTTAAGGTTTCTAGCACATGTGTGATCGCACGCATCGTCCTCGTGCAAAGACCTTTTCTCCTTTTAATAAATTATCAAAAGTGTTTTAAGGGTTTAAGCACGTGTGTGATCGCACACATCGTCCTCGTGCTAAGACCTTTTCTCCTTTTATAAAATTATCAAATATGTTTTAAAGGTTTAAGCACGTGTGTGATCGCACGCATCGTCCTCGTGCTAAGACCTTTCTTCCTTTTAATAAACTATCAAAAATGTTTTAAGGGTTTAAGCACGTGTGTGATCGCATACATCGTCCTCGTGCTAAGACCTTTTCTATCTTGAAAAAAAATTAAAAAAATGTTTTAAAGGTTTAAGCACATGTGTGATCACACGCATCGTCCTCGTGCTAAGACTTTTTCCCGTTTCATAAAATTATCATATATGTTTTAAAGGTTTAAGCACATGTGTGATCGCACACATCGTCCTCGTGCTAAGAACCTTTTCCATTTTTTATAAAAATGCTAAAATATAAATGTTTCCAAACAACAAACAATCTGGGCCAGAACTACGTGATCCTTGATTCTCCATGCAAAGTGGAGATACGTAGGAGCAATGCCAGTCCTTGTCAGGTTCACTTCCCAAAAATCGAAATCTTTTCCATACAAATTCTCTGAGAAATTTCGTAAAAAACTAAAAAATATATTTTGTTTCTTTATAATGTCTTTTTTGGGGATCGTTAAACATTTTGAAAACCACATCAAAGTCGCATATTTAATTAAAGGTATTGCCTTCAGGCAGGTGTTGTAGGGTGCAAATACCTTCCCTACACGTAACCGACTCCCGAACCCAATCTTTGGTTTTTGTGGACAGTGCTTTATCATTTTATGGTTTTTTCGTAGTTTTCTAGAATAAACTATGGTGGTGACTCCAATCTCTTTTCAAAACCCGTTTTCTTTTTTGGATCGTCGTCCCATCGCGACACTGGTTGCGACACTATCTAAACTACTAAGTTTCAAAGTAATTAAATTTAAAAAGTCTTTGTGTAGAGTCTTGAATGAAATGATGTCCTCTCTAACGTCCAAAATTGTATCTCCAAAATTTTCCCTGCATTTAATAATGCAAATAATTAGCTCAGAATATTCAAATTAAATAAAATTAGAATTTCTGGTCAAATTAAGCACTATTAACAAAAACCGAAAAATACTGGACATTTAAGCACAATTCCCTAATTAAATTCGGTACAATAAACTAAATGCAGTTAATAAAATATTGACTCATCAGTCTGCATTTCTTTTTCTCCATTTCCAGTGCGACTTGAAGAACCTATGAAGATAAGATTCTTTAAACCTTCTTTCAAGGATTAGAGAATTTAGGAAGATAACAGGACACAAAATTGAACATTTTATTTAAAACGTATAAGAGGAGCGCGAAGGAGTAAAATTCAAAAATTATCCATTTAGATGGAGAACAGTGAATAATGATGATTAAAAACCAAGATATAGTCGAATGGATTACTAAAGTAGTCGACTAGGACTTATGAAAATAGAGTTTTAAACTCAAATAATCAATCAAACATACAAACAATGCATTCAAGCAATCACATATCAACAACCAATCAAATTTAGCAATATGCAGTAGATTGATACAATTTTACCAATTGTAGATACTCAAGATTTTGATTGTTCCAGATTGATTCATTCTTGAGATCATGCTGCACCTATTGTGTATCCTGCAAAACAATTTAAGTTTTGGTTGTTGGTACCCATTTAACTTTGGGTCCATGATTGTCAGTCGTTCTCGCTTGTTCCTTTGGTCTCCATACACACAATCCTTTAGGAACAACAACATTTCTGTAATAACAATTTCTAACAGTATGGCCAACACAATTACAATAGAAACATGCATTTCTAATAGGTTTACTTAAATTAGTAAATCTCTTAGCATTGGTTATGTTAGATTGAGCTTTGTATCATATTCCTTGCCTGTATATAGCTTTGCCAGATGATTTTAATAGAGCATTTAAATTGTCTCTACCTTGAGTAAACTTAGCTAGCGTGCTAGTCAAGTAATCTATCTTTTCAATTTGTGCAGGACAATTTTCACAAGCTTTTTCTACTGTAACAGTTTCAATTTTAACATCCTTAGCAAATACCAAAGCTTCATTTAATTCTTTCTCTAATTTTTCATTTTCAGCAACAAGGTTGTTAATCCTATACTCATAATCTCTTCTCTCAGAGTTTAGTCGATTAACCTTGTACTGTAGTCGCATTGTTTCAGCATGTAATTCTCGAAAAGCATTTTGCAGCAGATCATACTTGATTTCCACTGGTTCATTTGAGATGTCTACATCACTGTCGTAATCGTCCCATGTTACTTCAGTCATATAGCACAAATTGGATTCCTCCTCTTGATCAGCATCTTCATCACTTGAGCTTTCAGAATCTGTATTTTCCCAAGCAATGTATGCTCATTTTCTTGTCAAGTTTCTGCTTTGAGGGAATCTTTTCTTTCCTTTTTGCTTAAGCTTTAATTCAGGACAATCAGACTTGATGTGTCCTTCCTTTCCATATTCGTAACACTGGACAACATTTTTACTGAAGCTATTCTTTTTGCCTTGACCTGCATGGTTAGTCAGTTGACTATCATTTGTATAAGTCGACTAAATTTTCTTACCATCAAGTTCATCAATTCTTTCTTGTCCATGTCTGTTTCTGAGTTGTTCTTGCTTGTATCCTTCAGAGCAATGGACTTTTTTTCTTTAATCTCCTCTTCATCCTTTAATCTACCAAGTTCCAATTCATGTTCGCGTAACTTGCCAAACAAGATAGCCATGTTCATCATTGTGAGTTCTTTGGATTCAGAGATTACTGACTTTTGGTTGCCAATTTCTGTTCAGACTTTTCAGAATCTTGATATTGATTTCTTCTTTGTCAAATACCTTCTCGAGAGCCATGAGATGATTTACAATATGAGTGAATCGTTTCTGCACATCGTAGATTTTTTCTCCAGCTTTCATTCTAAACAATTCATACTCTTGTATCAAGGAGTTCTTTATTGTTCTCTTTACTTCATTTGTGTCTTCATGAGTTACCTCTAAGACATCCCACATTTCCTTTACAGATTTGCATTGAGATATCCTGAAAAATTCATCAATAGTCAGTGCAGAGGCAATAATATTTCTAGCCTTAATATCATACTGAGCTTTTCTATTTTCATCAGCAGTCCACTCAGTAAAAGGTTTTAAAACAGTTTTCTCTTCAACAGTTTTGGTAGGCACAAATGGACCATTTAAACTGGCATCCAAAATTCCTTTATCTTGCGATTCAAGAAAGATTTGCAATTTAATTATCCAAAACTGATAATTTTCACCAGCAAACAGAGGTGGTCTGTTTGTTGAAGCACCTTCACCAAAAGTTTGAAAACAGAAAACCATCCCCAGGTTTATAGTTGAATCAAAGAAAAACAGAGTCGACTAGTTATTCAAATATCTTATGAAAGCCAACTCTGGTGCCAATTGTTGGGAAACAGGTAGGCTTCATTTTTACACCGAGAGGGGGGGGTGAATTGGTGTTTTATCAAAATCAAATTCTTTTCACAATCTTGAAATCAAAGTATGAAACTTTTCAAACTTTCTTGAAATGCAAGTAATGAAAATTCGTATGCAACAGAAAAACGTAGTTTACTGAGTTAAATGTAAATTCGACTATAAAGTAAAAGTGCAGGGATAGAGAAAATCAAACACTGGTTTTTATACTGGTTCGGCCAACAATGCCTACATCCAGTGTGTTGAGATTGTTGACAACACAAAATCTATATCAAACTAGTTTTTTATGATGACAACACAGTGCTTAATAACAGTACACATGTTCTAGTATTATATGTTCTTGTTCTGAAGTGTTTGTTATATCTGTTGAACATGTTTCGTTGAATTGTAATGTATGTTCCTATGATTGATTGTGTGCAAAACATTTTGAAATTCTTTTCTTCTCAAAATTTCACAGAGCACTGATTCTCAAAATCTGTACAAATATTTTAGCATAGTCGAATATATTAATAATGGAGTCAACTGCACTATAACTTTCTCACACAATGATAAGTTCATAAAACTGCTTGTGGTTTTCAGCTTTAAAACATGTGCAGTAAAACATATGTAATGATGCATTGCACATAGCACATAAAACACATAAACATGTTCAGCAAATATATCAATCAATCAACATAGGAACATGTAACACAATACATAAACATGTTCAACAGATATAACAATCAATCAGAATTAGAACATGTAAATCATCAACAACATATGTGTGTTATTAAGCAATGTGTTGTCATCATAAAAAACTAGAGTGATATAGATATTGTGTTATCAACAATCTCAACAAGCCCTTCCTCCTTCCATCTTCCATACCATCAATTCCAAGCTTGGCACTCTGAACATTTATGCCAAGCTTGAGGGGGCCTGTCAAAACACTATTAAAAGCACCTCAACTGCTTCTCATCAATTGCTCCATGTGCACTGCACCACCGTTACTTTTCTGTTTTCTTTTCCCCATTTCTGTTTCTTTTTCTGTTTCTTCCCTCTCCCTTATATAAACTTTCTCTGTGTTGTACAATACACATTATTCAAATAATATGAAAGTGGGTTTTACAGTTTTCTTTCTCTGCTTTCTTCTTGTTCACTTGTCTGGTTTAGTCTCTTCTCTTTCCACAATGCATTCACTCATACATAGTCATGATCCACAAATGTACAGAAGCTTCTACTGTTGTTCTTCTATGAATTTTTTATATCTGATAAAATTCACCAGGTATGGAAAGTGGAGCGATGGCAGTTTTGTAAATATGAGAAACTTTTCTACACCGGTTATAATAAAAACAGGTATGGAAAGAGGTGTGGTGGCAATATCGTAATAAAATAAAAGTATTTTTATACCGGTTGCAATCATAATAGGTATAGAAAATATTTTTTTGGTACCTATTAACCTTAGAACAAGTATAAATTATTGATTTATACTGGTTAAATATTATACAAGTGTCGCAACTAGGATCATGACGGGGCGACAAACCGAAAACAAACGGGTATAAGAAAAAGATTTTGGGAGTCGCCACCATAATTTATTTTGGAAAAATTATGGAAAACCATAAAATAAGACATGGTCTATGCAAACTAGATTTTTGGTTTGGGAATCTGTTATGCTTAAGGAAGGTATTAACACCCTACTGCGCCTGCCCAAAAGAAGTACCTTTAATTAAATGTATAATGTTGACGACGTTTTTCATAATATTTACTTTTCCCTGAAAATAATTATATGAAGAAACTATTAAGAAACAAAAGTATTTTTTATTTTGTGAACCCGACAAGGATTGGCCTTGGTCCTACATATATACATTTATGATGAAAAATCAAGGATCGCATAGTTCTTTATCTAGAAAAAGTTTTTGAATTTGTTTGAAATTATTATGGATGATTTTAGATTTTTGAAAAGTGAACCCGACAATGATTTACCTTGCTCCTACGTATCTTCATTCATGGTGAAAAATTAGGGATTACGTAGTTCTGGTAAAAATAGTTGGTTTCACATTTTTTGGTTTTAAAGATTTTGTATTTTTTTTTTAAGAATGGTGGGAAAAAGGAAAGAAACCAGTCATAGGCCAATGTGTACTGATACCCTTTATTTTTTGATTTATTATTTTTTTAAAAGAAAATATGCGATAAGAAACTACTTTTTATTTTTGGAATTGTTTATTTATTATATATATTTTTTAAAGTAAAATTTAAAATAAATATAACGTGATGCAAGGGATGTAACCCATACCAAAAGAAACGAGGGAAGATATTCTTTTTATGATTTAAAAAAAAACATGTTATTCATGTGTAGTAAAAAATAATACTTTTAGAACAAAACTTCAAAGCACAATCAAAAGAGAAGAAAAAAAAGGTGTAGAGGTGACACACCTTTTCAGCTTTTAGTACTTCCCTAGTTCTTCCTTGGTAGTTATGTTGATAAAACCCCTCTTGCGTGAGAACTGATTTTCCTCTATATTTTCTTCCTTTCTATTATTTCTTGGCGTGTCTCTCTATTTTTTTTCTTAACCTTTTTCTATGACAAGGTACGCATTTATACACACACATTGTAATATTATGGTAATCTAACCGTAATTTTGAATTAGATGACAATGAACAAAATAGGAAAAGAAATTATCTTGGTTGCAAGAAAAACAAATCAAATAATATCAAAGACACTGATTCTAATTATTGTTAGAAAATTTTGTTCATTTTTAAATCATATTTTTCTCTTTAAAAAGAAACTGACTCAGTAAATTATATCAATATATTATTTTTAATTATTGCTTATAGTTATTGGCATAATATTGATTCAAATTATTACCATATTAAACATTCCTTTATCTAGAAAATAATATTTCAAAAATATTTTCATGTGATGTGTCATGTATTACGTATAACTTTTTTTTAAGGAAATTTATTTTATTATTTTCTTCTTCCTTTTCTTTACCCATCATTAATTATTATTCTCTTATTCTTTATTTTTATTTATTTACTTACCTGGACGAAAATGGATGTTGACAGTTGTAAGACCCAAAAAAAAAAAAATTGTAGGGCTTAATTATAAAACTGTATCTTGGTCTACCTTTAAGATTAGTGGAAATTCATGTCTGTAGCCCATTAGTGATAGCTCCTTTTGGAGTTAATGATTTTTTGGTGCTCTAATTTTGCTGAATAAATAAATAAATTATTTGTTTTATTAATTTACTTTTAATGTATATAGTGTGGCCTGTATTTTCATATATGTTTTGTTTGTTTNGCTGTTATATTTTAAATATTTATTGTAGGGCCACTTAGCTCATTTTAAAATTTGGGTAACAGTATAATTAAAATATCTTAGGTGAGTTTTGGAACCACTTCCCGAAAAGAAAGGCAACAAATAGGGGTTAGTGGATTGGGTGGTTTATTTAAGGGAGGGGCTCTGGAAAAATTGGGGGAATGTAAAGTTTAACGAAAAGAGGATAAAGTAGTGTGTGTAGTAGGAGATAGTAAAAATCAAAAGAGTATTTTGGAGTTTTCTTGGAAGCAAGAACGGTAACGTGAAGGAGGTGAAAGTTTTGGGTTCTCAATCTTGGGCAAAGAAAGAAAGCTAGGATTTATCTAAGGTAAGAGAAGCTGAACTTGTTTTATGTTTTACGAATTGCGACTTCACAAAGCATGGGTGGTTAATTGTGCATATGATACTGTTTGGATTATATTTGTTTTTGGGTTGTTCCGGGTTCTTTGATGAATTTTATCTGTTGTTATTGGCTAGGTCGAAGATAGTCTGACGAAAAATCGTATGCTTGTATTGGTATAGGACAGAATTCTACTTTTTCTGTCTTCTTTAAGTTTAAACTGAATGCAAAAATAGCTTAAGCATGCATGTGAATTTCGATTCTAGTCTGGGAAATTTAAGTTCTTTGGTACAGGATGATAGTTATTAATGGTACTCTAATTTTTTTTGGTTGATCATATATGTTGTTCTCGGGTGCTGTATTTAACTTACGTTTAGAAGATTAATACATGCAAGAAGTAAATATGCAGTGACTGATATTGGGTAGTGTAATGAAGATTCTAGTTTAGTTGTGGGTTCATATTTAAGACCTGTATGTACAACAGTTTTGAATAAGTAACTTTGAATTATGTTGAGTGATGATTTTGGTATAGTGTTTGCTGTTCCAGTTGGTCTCTAGAGTATACGTAAGGAGAATGGTTTGTGGAAGTAGAGAACGAAAAGAAAAAGAGAAGAAGTATGGTGGATGGTGGGAGTTTATAGTATTGAAATTTAAAATAGTCGTAGAGAGGATTTAGGAACGTTGCAGAGGAAGGGTTTAGATAAATTATGGTAGGAAAGAAAGTGTAATATTCATATACATAGGAGAGAAAAGGGTTAGTTTTATGCCTGGGATTAATGAAGAGTGAAGAGAATAGGGTATAGGTATGTTGTACTGTAAAATAGAAATTGAAGAAGGAATTAGGTTTAGAGTACGTGCATAGGATGGGAGTGGGTTGCGTTTGGTTTATTTCGTGAACTTCTAGGATAATATTAAAAATCAAAGAAAGACGAAAGAGAATAAGAAGAGGGTTGGGTGACTGAAAGTTGTTTATTTGATGGTTCGGTGATTTACAGAGTATTGATTCATACGTTTCTTTTAGTTATACATGAAAGAAAGATAGGGTTGCAGTGAGAGGAAGTTGGAACAAGAATATAGGTGGGAATGAATTTTAATAGAAACTAATCTTTATGATAAATGGTTAAAGGGTAGATGTTGCATGGTTCTTTTCTGATATGGTTGGTTGAGATACAGTGAGAAGTGACTTGATGGGTTACTCATTGAAGAAAGAAATCTAAGTTTGGCATTATTATATATATATATATATATATATAT
>NC_028358.1:21060583-21136339 GCF_000741045.1 Vigna radiata var. radiata | reverse complement strand
CCAGAAATTATTATTTTGTTATTTTAAGTTGCCACGTAGGATTAAGTGAATTATTGTAGAAGTGTTTAATTTATTTAAATATAAGTTAATTTTAGGAAGGATATATAAGTTCATAAATGGGAATGAACTTTTCTCTGAACCCGTGAAGCTTAGGAGTCCTTTGTTTATTAAATGCATTTCACGTATATGTATGTTACTACTGTTTCGATTATGTAATGAAAATGACGTGAGTTTCAATATTAAATATATAAAATTATATATATAGTTATGATTTATATTTTAAGCCGTTTAGAAGATGTTATGTTTCGACTGTTTTTAGAATTTTAGTTTTGAATATTGGGGAACTTATTCCTAGTGTTCTATTGGTCATTGCAGTAGAAAATTCTTAGAATAAATTGACGAAGAACATTGGCTAAGGTGTTAAGTGTAATTCTGAACTTTATTATATGGGACGTGTTCGTGTGATGAGTTTTGTTTTGTTACAATAACACATATGTTGTATTTTTTTTTGTGTACTTTATAATACCGGATATGATACCTTTCGTTTATAAGAGACGATAGCAGAGTTCGACTGTCCTGTTTTGGTGAACAGGTTTATGTGTCCTGTTTTGGTGAACAGGTTTATGTGTCCTGTTTTGGTGAACAGGTTTATGTGTCCTGTTTTGGTGAACAGGTTTCGTACAGTCGAATATCAAGGGACAACGTGTCGTATTGGATTGGTTGAGATGTGATGGATACTTGATTGAATGTGTTATGTTACAATATTACTGTGATGATTTCCAACTGTTATGTTGATGTTTTATTATGTGATGAATATGGTAGCTTACCCTTATTGTTTGTGTATGTGAATGTGATGATCGTGTAACTCGTGTTGTTATACGGGAGCAGACGTTATTACAGATGTTCCAGTTGATGATTAGAGCGACAAGTAATTGGGAGAAACTGGGAAAGATTTATTTATTTATTTATTTTCTTTCTTTTTCTTTTTCAAACATTTTCAATTCATTAAATTGGTTGAGTTGGATTTTACAAGTTTGTAATAAATGTCTTATATTTGGATGTAAAGGACTAAGAGTTATTCTCCCTAGTATAAGATCTATAGTGATTTTCCTATAAGTATTTTCGCTTAGAACAAGAGGAACTGTTTTTCACTTGTGATATAATATAAAAATGGGATGTTACAACAGTTTTCCCTCTTTATTTAGATTTTGCTAGATAACATGAACCTTAGAGTTTTTGTGTTATCATAGTAAAAGCCAAATTAAGATAAAGACGTTAATTTTGTCCAGGTCTAAAGAGAAGGAAAAAGATTACCTCGAAGAGTACTTGGTAGAGAATGTAACAACCTTGTGGATCTGACTGAAGAGGTGTGTGAAACTTGTGGAGGGTGTGTCACCATTGATTTCGCTTAAGAGGTGAACATACCCTATGGATTTCGCTGGAGAGGTGTATGAACCTCGTGGAGAGGGTATCACCTTTGATTTCGCTTAAGAGGTATACTTACCCTATGAATTTCACTAGAGAGGTGTATGAACTTCATGGAGGGGGTATCACCTTTGATTTCGCTTAAGAGGTGTACTTAGCCTATGAATTTCGCTAGAGAGGTGTATGAACCTCGTGGAGGGGGTATCACCTTTGATTTTGATTAATATATGTACTTACCCTATTAATTTCGCTAGAGAGGTGTATGAACCTTGTGGAGGGGGTATCAACTTTGATTTTGCTTAAGAGGTATACTTACCCTATGAATTTCGTTGGAGCTGTATGAACCTCGTGGATGGGGTATCACCTTTGATTTCGCTTATGAGGTGTACTTACCCTATGAATTGAACTTTGTTATTTTGAATTGATCTTCTTAAAGCTCTGGACTTTCTTCTTTGAATTTTATTGATGTCTGAGTGAGAATTCATGTGAGACCCTTGTTCACCCTCTTTTGTGAATTCCTGTTGGGCATTGGTAATGCATGGTGTGTTATGCTTTTCTTCTTTAAACTACTATGATAATACATGCATGATGCTAAATGCATGAATGTATGGGTGAAAATTTGTGTGAGACCCATATATTTTTATTACCTTTTCCGTTTCACTTAAACTAATTCCATGACATCCATTAAGAACAAACTCGCACCCCGTGAACCTGTCTGTGCTGCTATTATTTTCGGGAGGATTTTCAAAGGTTAAGAGCAACCTTATGAAGAACAATATTTATTAAATAAAGCATAATACAAATAATGTAAATTCCACTTTAAAAGCATTCCCTATCATGGAATCATTATGCATAAAATTTTTTGATTGTGTAAAAATTAGCTTGTAAAGGTAACTCCTCCTCATCCATTCTTGTGAGAATAAGTGCCCCACCATCAAATGCCTTTTTTTACCACATACGGGCCTTCATAATTTGGAGTCCACTTACCCATGTGATCCCTCAGTGTTGGCAAAATCTTGTTTAGGACAAATTCTCCTTCCTGGAATTCTCTAGGGCATACCTTCTTGTTGAATGCCTTTTTCAATCTTCACTGGTATAATTGTCCATGGCATGTTGTGGTCAATCTTTTCTCCTCAATGAGATTGAGTTGATTAAACCGGGTTTGAACCCAATCTACCTCTTCTAACCAGGTTTCCATTAACACTTGTAGGGATGGAATTTCTACCTCGAAGGGTAGTAGTGCTTCCATTCCATATACCAAAGAAAAGGGTGTTGTCGTAGTCGATGTGCGTACTAATGTGCGGTAACCGTGTAAAACGAAAGGAAGCATTTCGTGCCAATCCTTATACATGTCTGCCATCTTTTGTACAATCTTCTTGATATTCTTATTTTAATACCCCAAATTTTTAAGATGTCACGTTGTAACCTCTAGTGGAGTTATAGCCTACCAAAATCAGAGGCACTCCCTTGTCATTTAGTTTCCTTCTCAGCTAATTTGGTATATCCTTGTAGCATATAGAACCAAATATTTTCAGATGTTTTACATCTGGTTTCACCCCTATCCATGCTTCTTCAAGTGTCAAGCCATCCAGTCTCTTTGTTGGAGACAGATTCAGTTAATAGGTGGTTGTCAGCACAACCTCTCCCCATAGAAAATTAGGCAATCCCTTACTATTCAACATGCATCTGACCATATTTAGTATGGTTCTGTTCTTTCTCTTTGTTGCACCATTGTGATGTGGTGTATAGGGAGGGGTAACCTCATGTACAATCCCCTCATTTTCACAAAATTTTTTGAATTCAGTGGAGGTATATGTTGAGATTGTTGACAACACAATATCTATATCACTTTGGTTTTTGATGATGACAACACATTTTTAATAACACATGTATTGTTGATGTGTTACATGTTCTATTGCTTATTGATTGATATCTTGTTGAACATGTTTTTGTGTTTATCTTGATATGTGAATGCACATTTACTGAGCTTGTATATGTTACATCATATCTGGTTACATTACACATGTTTTCAAAGAAGAAAACCACATGCACTTTTGTAAACTTAAACTGTCTGGCAAAGCTGACAGTTAAAGTTGACTTCATTATTAATTGAATCGACTGTGACTGAAGACTTTGTACAGATTTTCAAAAATAGTGCTACGTGAGATTTTGCATTGAAAAGAATTTCAGAATGAACTCTTGTGTCAAAGTCGATTTTGTGTGCCACACATTCGACTGTATTAGTTTTTTGATTTGAAATTTTGTTGTGCTCATGAATAGTAACGACTATATTTTTAAAAGTTAGTTGAGCATTGATTGAAAGTCAACTGTAATGAATGTGAAATTAATTTGTTTGACTGGATTGCTATTAATTTGACTTAATTGTTATAACTGTCAAGGACAACTGCATTAGAAGCGTATTCGACTACAGGAGCGTCTGATTTATAGAAATCTATAAATAGACGAGACTTGAGTTGTTTCAGAGAACTTTTCATATTCTGTTTCAGATTGTTTCTCTGTGATTAAGAGCTCCAAGAACTCATCAAGAAGACGGTTGTGATCTTTCTTTGAAGAGTTTCTGAAGGAGATTGATATTGCGCTTACTGCTTGATCAAAATCTGAAGGTGTATCTGGGTTGATCAAGATTGGTGTTTGCATTCCATGGTGATTACTGTTGTACCTGTTGTGACTATAGGGGTTGGACTCGTGGAGTTTGGTACACTTTGAGGATTGTTCAAACTGGGTTGCAGATTGCAGGAGAGGGGATATCTTGCTGCAAGTCTTGTGTTGTTTGCCTATATTTTGGTTAGAGGGTTAGAGAGGTGTTTTATATTTTTGACTTGGAGGTCTCTATATTCTTGACACTGTTTGCGCTCATTGATGAGATACTCATAAGCTTCTAATGAGTGCAGCAACTTCTCAATCTCCATGGTCTCTAGTCTACGAGCTTCCTCAATAGCCACCACAACATGATCAAATATGGGTGTTAGTGTTCTCAAAATTTTTTCCACAATATACTCATCAGAAATTGCATCCTTTCATGCCCTCATTTTATTCACCAACTCCTGTACCTTGTCAAAATATTTTGCCACGGTTTCACCCTCATCCATGACCAAAATTTCAAATTGCCTTCTCAATGCCTGTAGTTTCACCTTCTTGTTTTTGTCTCCAACACCATATGTCTTCACAAGGATGTCCCATACCTCCTTACCAATAGCAGCCTTGAAGATCTTGTTGAAGATCTTTGGGCTGACACATTAATACAGCAAAAATTAGGCCTTGTTGTCCAGTTTCCCTTGCATCTTGTAATTCTTTTTCTCTTCTTTAGAGGCCTTTCCACCCAATTCATGTAACCCATCTTCTATCACTTATGAAATATCCTGGAAGCCAAAGATGGCTTGCATCTTGATGCGTCAATCATCAAACTGCTTCCCATCAAACACTGACAATGGACCTATATACCTCTAATGCCTGTCATCCCTTTCTTGTTATAATCTTGCAGTTTCTTTGATTTTCACACCCCAAAGAAATCTTCTTTCTCCTCTTCTGGATACACATAATTCAAGTCACCAATCACGCACCCACTGTACACTCACCAAGAACCACGAACCTATGCTCTTGATACCATATTAGAGTGAGGGGCAAACGTGGTATATCACGCACACACTGTATTGTGTTTAAAATATCGCACACGTAGGTAAGAGAGAGAAAGTAAAACACACTTCAGATTTAGAGAGAGGGTAAAGATCAGTGCTCTGCTAGGGTTCCGATGTTCTCCATACACAAGCTCCGACCAGTGAAGGAGATGATGAAAAGCAAAGAGAAAGAGAGCACAAGGACAAACAACTCAGGTACTGAATAATCTCTGTATTCGTATTATTGAAAAATAAAAATGTCTTACAGCCTTTTATATGAACTGTATGAACTGAAACTGTTTTTGTTTTGTTTACTTCTAACACATACAACCAACCCCATTCTCCTATGTATATTCCCATGCATCCCACTTTCTTCTTTCCCCTTCCTTAAACTTTCTCTCTTTCACCCTTGATAAACCAACCCCACACTACTACAACAACCCTTTCCTATTTTAGTTAACATCTCTAAATCCCTTCTTTCACTCCTATTTTCTTTCTTTCACACAAAATTCATTGCCTTACAACCAGTCTTTCTTTACTTACCTACCTTCGTCATCCTTCACAACATCCATGAACCCCATCTAACCCCCTAGTTCTCTCTTAGGGGTGTAGAGAATAAACTAAGAGAAACCCTATACACCAAAGATCATAATAGGACTATCAAATGAGAATCCGCTTCTCACTAAAATGAAAGCGCTACCCATATACAGAAGCTAAGAAATACAGTGATTGATAAACAAAACTAATAGTGGATATATCCTAAAATAATACTAAACCAACTAAAACAAAAGGTTCTTGGTTTGCTCCCCTTACCTGGGTGTTTACAGAGTTCTCTACAGTTCTTTTGAATGCTCAAGATCAAACCTAGGATACCCACTCCCTCTAGGAATCGCCACACACTCACTGGGCTTTTATCAGATGTAAGGAGCCAGGCGTTCTTTCCCTCACCCTCTTTGACAGTTTGAAATAGAGAGATGTTGAAGCAAGGGTTTTTCTCCCAACTCACCCGGCTGCTCCCTGTGTTTTTTTTTTTTGTGTTCCAATCTTAACCTAAACGTATAACCTAATTCCTCCCCAAAAACCTATGGCCCAAACTCCCTCCCTAAAATTAAAATGTTTTCCTAAAACACAAATGTTAAGAGATGTAAAACGATGAGTTTAATATATATAGATATATTTTCCTAAGCCATGCAAAAGAAAGCACTTCTTCACGTGTTATACCCATTGGTAGGGCTGGACAAAAATAACTTATCTATATTGTACTACAGTTAACTGTACTATATTATATACTAAAAAAAATTGATCCACTTTTACTAAAAGTTCAGTATACTATTTTATGGTTCGGTTTTTTAAAACTGAACTTATAACAGTTTCGGTTCAGTTAACTATGAGAATTGTATCTACTCTTTTCTCTTCTTTGGTTCCCGTTCAATTGTTTTGTCTTGCCAAGAAAACGTTATTAATAATAAAATATTAATAAAAGAAACCGTTCACATAAAAAAATTAATCACAAATTTTTATATTCTTTTATCAATAAACTTATATTACTTTTTAAATAATATTATTTTAAATAATAAAAGTAAAATATATTTTTTTAAAATTTAATTTTATTAAATGATTAAGTAACAGAAATGATAAAAGAAAAAAAAAACTACATAAAATAATAATACTTTAAATATATTATATTCTTTAACATATTATTAAAAAAATTATTTTGTAAATTATAAATAAAATTATAAATAAAATATTTCATTTGCAAATAAATAAAAGTAAATAACAATATATGTCCTAAATATGTTAAAATTTATTTTTCTCTAAAAATATTTTTTTACGACTAATTGTACAATTTTGATGATTACTTCATTTAAGGTTTGAATCTTTTGTATCTGATAATAATAAAAAAAACAACTCGCATCTGTTTTGGAAACATTTTTTTTAGTTTAATTGGTAGTAATTTTTTAGTTAATTTGTTCCATAGTTTTACAAATATAATGTCCAGCTTAACAAATTAATTACTTCTATACCAAGCCTATATAATAAAGTATACACTGGCCAGTAACTTTATATAAAATATTACCCAACCTTACAACTTGAATCATAAAAGTTTCGGCAAAATAATATATATGTAACTATTTCTTTATATATTTCTGAAATTTAAAATAAAAACAATTATTAATACTTTTTCATCCAACTCTGAAACACTTTTATCACCAAATAAAATACTATAAGTAAATATTCAATATTAGGAAATATAAAAATAAAATAAAAGGTATTTTTATTTTATCTGGTCTTACACTTATTAGCAGCCTCAACTGTCTCATTCATCTTTGGGCAATAAGGTGAAGAATTATGATGTGAAATTTTTAATTCTTTGCACAACTTTTTCATGATTTAATCATTCAGGTTTGTGATAATAAGAGTTTGTCCGAAACAATATTTACCACTGATAACGGTTGATTTCACCGTTATCTATGACTTAATTTTGATACTAAATGAACCCTTTTTGACTTAGAAACTTGCTTAATCCTCAACTTTTAGGTTATTTTGTGAATAAAGAGAGTTAAGGTTATACTTTAATATTTTACCACTAATTCCCTTGATTTTGTAGGAAATTTGGATGATTTGGAAGAGGAGTTGAAGTACCAAGGAGTTAGAACTCAGAATGGACTAAAAAAGCATCAGAAAGGAAGATCGTAGGACACCTGAGTGCCTTTTTTTGGGGCCCTCAATTCCAGAGGCTCGCATTGACGCTTGACTTCCCCTTTCTGAGGCCTTCAGCTTTGAAGCCTCACGTTCACGTCTGGGCGCCCTTCCTGAGGCGCTGAGTGCCGGCAACATGGGCTTGGACTTTTTATTTGATTTATTTAAGGACTTGGACGTCCTAGGGTTGGTATCTTTTGGCAAAAGGAGCGCAAATTCACATTGTTCGACCCTTTGGAGGCAGAATTGGATGCAGGAGCACTCCTCTTCAATTTTTAGGGTTTATCTTTCATTCTATTTTCCATTGTACATCTAGTTTAACCATGACAATGGGGAACTAAATTCTATTTGTAGTTGGGGGATGATGTAACCTTGTGAACTCTCATGTATTCGAATTGATTCTTATTGATATATACTTCTTTCATTAATTATTAGGGTTTCTCTTCCATACTCCATGCTTGTTATTCATGACATGATTTATGGTCTTTTGTGATATTGGGAAATACTTAGAAACCAGGATTTGCAGAATTTCTCCCCAAAGCAATATTGCTCAGGGATGGGGATACGAGTTTTGGTTATCTTAAGCTACTAATCATAATGAAGAACTAATTATTGGGGATGCAAGGGATTGTGGTCTAGTAATTAAGGATAAGCTTTCTTCGTCGAGGGATCGGGTTTTAAGTAATTTAGATAATGAGATTAACATTTAATGAAGAAGACAAATTCTTTTAAGCATGAGAGTAAACTAGGTGAAATCTAAACCCCGACAACATATTCATCTCGTATTACAAATATCATTCATTCATCCTTGCGTTTTTGTTCAATTGATCAAACTGCATGCATATTTACTTTTTCTGTATTTGCATTCAAAAACCCAAAATTGTTCATCAAAGTCTTAATTAGTTAATTAATCACATGACCATTTAGATCGTGAGTCTCTTGGGAAATGATACTTTGTCTTACCAATATTATTACTTGATACGATTCTGTACATTTGCCGATGTCTTAACAAGTTTTTGGCGTCGTTGCCGGGGACTCGTGGATTAACTATTCTATTTGTGTGATCTTAACCGATTAGACTTGATTTTGTTGTTTTTTTTTTTTAGTGTTTTGGGCTAATTGCTTGCTCTCTAGTGTTTTGCTTTCTTGTGTATGTAGGATACAATTCGAATGATAAGCAAAAAAAATTTTGAACCTCTTCTTGCAGGATTGGACGAAAGCAAAAGAAGAAGGAGAATTAGGACGTCCAGAGAACTTTTCCCTCCTCCTGAGACATTTTTACAGCTTTCACCTCAAAGATCTGACCAAGATACAGAAGATATGGTTGAAGAGAATAATGGTAGACGTACTCTGGCAGACTATTCAACAGTTGTTGGCCCTCATCACTTTAATAGTATAGCAAGATCAAAGGTTAATGCTGCAAATATAAAGATGAAGCCGACGTTGATTGAATTGGTAAAGAGCAACCAATTTAATGGACTGTCACATGAAAGTCCATATGAGCATTTGACTACGTTCAACGAGATTTACAATACAATAAAGATCAATGGTGTGCCAGATGAAGCTATAAGGCTTAGCTTGTTTCCTTTTTCATTCGGAGGCAATGCTAAATTGTGGTTGAACTCTTTTTCGGAAAATAACTTTACTGAGAGAGAAACTGTGGTTGCAAAGTTTTTGAACAAATATTTCCCACAATCAAAGGTAAATAAAGGTAAACAGGAAATTTTTTCTTTCAAGCAGGGCATGGAGGAGACATTAGGTCAAGCGTGGGATAGATATAAAGGCTTGTTGAGAAAGATGCCCACACATGGCTTTGATGAAGCTACAATAGTCATCCTTTTCCTTGGACAACTTGGCTCGCAAACTAAATTGATGTTGGATGCCTCAATTAGAGGTAATATCAAATGCAAGACTCTAGAGGAAGCATATGAATTGATTGAAAACATGGCTACTAATGATAATGAGATGCATAGTGAAAGAGGAGCTCCACCTTAACAGAAGAGAGTTCTACAATTACAATCTCAAGATGCTCTGCTGGCACAAAATAAGATCATGACTCAACAACTGGATAATCTTATGAAGAAGCTCTCTCAATTTCCAAAGGAATTGCAGAATGTTTTGCAAGTTCAACAAAAACTTTGTGAACTATGTGGTGGTGATCATATTAATGGTCAATGTGTTATGTCAGTTGAAACCCAAGAAGAAGTCAACTGTATGGGTAATCAATTCCATCCAGGTAATTACAATCAAGGATGGAAACCTCACCCAAGCATGGGTCAAGGTCAATCTGGACAAGCTGGGCAATATAACAGACCACCACTACAACAACAATAATGGCAACAACAACCCTCTTTATCTGAAAGAACTACAAAGCTTGAGGAAACTCTTCAACAATTTATGTAGGTGACTATCTCCAACCATAAAAGCACTAAAGGTTCCATAAGGAATTTGGAGATACAGGTCGACCAACTGGCTAAGAAGTTGGATGATAAATGTGAAAAGCAGTTTGGGGCTAATATTGAAGTTAACCCTAAAGAGGAGTGCAATGCTATTATAAGCATATATGGTGAGAGTGTGGATGAAAGAAAAATTGAAAATGAGAAAAAAATTGAGTTGAGAAAAGAGAAAGATGAGAGAAAAATTAAGGCTGAGAGAAAGAGAGAAAAAAGGAATAAAGAAAGGGAAAGAGAAGAAGAAGAAGAAGAGGGCAAGAGAATAGAGATAAAAGTTAAAAAGATTCTTCCTTATCCTAAGGTGTTTATTAGAGAGGAAAAAAAGAAACAATTAGGGTGCTTCAAAGAAATCTTCAAGAAATTGGAGATTAAAATTTCGTTGATATAGGGAAATCCCTAATTGATTTAGGGTCAAGTATCAATTTGATGCCTCTATCTGTGTTGAAGAAGATTAGTGGTCTTGAAGCCATATCTATGTTGGGGCAAATTGGCAAGTGTATCGAGTCACACAAGTAATATAAAATGGTAAGACCAAGTATGGTATCCTAGAGGACTCTCGACGCTTAACAGTTGTGTGAAAACAAGATTAACTAAGACTTAAAAATAAAATGAGATCATGGTTTGTTTTGCAAAGAAAATAAAATAAAGCAAAATAAAAGTGATCAATGGCAAAAGAGCACAGGGATGGATGGAGATTGATTAATATGAGATGAATATGTTGTTAGGGTTAGACTTCACCAAGTTCCCTCTCATGTATATAAGAATTCTTCTTTATTCATTAATGCTAACGTCCCTCACTGAAACACTTAAACCCGATCCCTCGGTCAATAAGTTTGTCCCTAATTACCAGTTCATACAATTCCTAGCATTCCTGGTAAAAAGATGTGAAGATCAAGAGGTTAAGACGACTAAGACTCATACCTTCATCCCTAAGCAATATAACCCCTAGGAGTAATTTAACAAGGAACTAAATTGTAAGGAACCTCCCGACACTTATGCAACTCACAGATCATGCTATTGTATAAGCAAGCAATAAGAATAGATAAGTTACTCTAAGAATTGATGAAATAAAGCATATAGAATTAAGAACAAATTCAAATACATGAGAGTTCACAAGGTTACATCATTCCCCAACAACAAATAGAGTTTAGTTCCCCATAAAAATGGTGGAACCCAATGAAAAATGGGAGAAAGAAAGAATGAAAAGGCTAAGAATTTGGCTAGGAGTGTATTGTTATGCTTGCTTTTGCCAGGGAAGCAAAATCTAGAGCCCCAGGGTCCATTAAATAATGCCAGAAGAGTCCCAGATTGCAGCCTGGTCCACAAGAATCAAATCAGAGCAGAAACCGGGCCCGATCCACGTCAAATCTCGCTCAAGCGTCGCAGGGAGCTAGTCCGGGCGTGAATTGAGGGTTCTGTAAGGCTTGGGCGCCAGTTTTGGACGCCTGGGCTACGAACTTCTGTCGCCCAAGCGCCGGGTCCGTCGCTCGGGCGACGAGTGGTGATTTCTTCTCGCAAATTTTGCGCTTCTATCGCCTAGTGCTCGCCTTGGCTTCGGGTTTTCTCCCTTCTTGGTGCCTTTTTGACCCCTTTTGAGCTCCAACTTCATGGCTTTTCACTTCTTCTTCCATTATTGCTTCAATTTCTGTTAAAATAAGGGGAATTTGTTGGAAAATAGTTAAAATTAACCTCAACTCTCTTATTCACACAATTTACTGAAAACATATGAGTTCAAGCAAGTTTCTAAGTCAAAAAGGGTGCTTTTAGTATCAAAATCATATATCAAATAACGGTGTTTTAATCCGTTATCACAACCCCAAACTTAGAACTTTGCTTTTCCTCAAGCAAACAAAATGCAGCTCAGCTTTTTAGAACAATCACTACAATGACTCAACCTTTTTCAAAACTTTTTTAAGACAAGAGATTACTTTCATCAAGTTCAGCATAAGATCTTAGTCAAGATGTGCAGATGTTTCAATGCATATAACAGGTACTATTCTTAAGAGTGATCAATTAACCAAGCAGAGATGTAATCATAAATTCAAAGAACTATTCCTCACTAGAGAAAGTGTTTCACTCAGGCCCTCAAAAATATATCACTCTCGCATTCACAAGTGTCTCACTCCACTCACAGGTGTATGGTGTGGTGTTTCCCTTTGTTGTTATAATGTCACACAAATTAATTTTTCCCTTCATTTAACCACAATCAAACACACTGACACACAGGTTGCCATCACAAGGGCTTTTCATGGCTTGTAACTTGGCTGGGCTAAGAAGGAAATTGGTTTTTCTGGTCAGCAAAGTTCCTTGAGTTAAGAGAGACGTTTACGAATTCTTCTTTTAAGAACAACTCTCTTATCTTTTTCCCAGCCTTCCCTTCCAGTGAGCTCTTTCTTTTTCTTCTTTAAATCTTTCTTTTCTCGCCTTTTTCTTCTTCTTTTGCCTTTTTCTACTTTTCTCTTGCTTTTTCTTTTGCTTGCTCACTACTTAGAGAGGTGGTTTGTGTCCTGGTACCTCAAACTTGAACATTTGTCAGTACCTCATCAAATGTTCTCACCTTAACTCAAGGTAAATATTTTTCAAAAAGGTTTTTTTTTTTTCAAAATTTGTCATGCTCAAGGTTCAAACGTTAGAACAAATTATTCTCTTTTCAGTGGGCAACAATATTCTGAAGGCCAAAAGAATAAGGGATAACAAAAGATGGCCTTGATCATATGAAACCTGCAGGCAAGTAGTTTAATCACAGAAAATTTGGACAAAATCATTCATGCTTTCTGAGTAACAACAATTATTTAAAAATAACTCTGAAGCTCAAAACTCAGACAGGTAAACTCACAAGTTCTCATATTCAGAAAAACATCCTGCTCAGTATTTTAATCAAACTTTATTTCAAGCACCTGTCTTATCCTTTTATTATCATGCATCATCTCAACTTTAATCAAACACTAAAATTTTCAAAAAGCAAACTTGTCACACAAAACAGAGCACAGTTGAATCAAAGCAGTTTAAGTCATTCAAGCAGAACACATAAACATTAAGATAAAATAAGGGGAAACACACATTCAAACTTAAAAATAAAAATTAAAAATTAAAAGTAAAGGTTCAGAGCACTGGGTTGCCTCCCAGCAATCGCTTCTTTAACGTCACTAGCTTGACCCAATAGGCTTATGTCACATCAACCAGTTGCATCTTTGATTGTGGTATCATCCTTTCCCTTAGCCTGCAAGTTGATCTTTAGCATCTTCCTATTCACCTTTTTGGTTCTCCTAGAAGTAGGAGATTCAATCTCTATTGATCCATCAGCTGTGAAGTCCTTTATCACCCAAATCTTCTTGTTGCATTGTACAGGGAGGCCTGGTCTCAGTCCTGCCTACTTCTTTAAAGGACTTTGGTGAACATTTGCTCCTTTGCTGTCTTTTTCTTCCTTAGGTACCTGTGACAGAAAATACTTTTTACCTTTCTTCCTTGATTTGGCGGTTCTGGTACCTTTCCCGGGTGCATCTTTAAGTGCAGCTTTGGGATTGGTTCTCTTTTCTTCAAGTTGTCGCCCTATCTTACAGGCACTCAGGATCACCTCCTCTTCTTGGTCTTTGAGGGCTATGGTTCCCTTATCAACATTGATGATTACTTTAGCCGTCTTCAGGAACGGCCTTTCAAGAATGATCGGGATCTCTGCGTTTTCTACCATCTCTAGGATCACAAAGTCTACCAGGAACATCAAGTTAACAACTTGCAACTTTACATTTTCTAGCACACCAAGGGGCCTTTTAGGGGATCCATCTGCCATGAGGAGAGACATCCTTGATGGCTTTACTTCTAACTCCCCCATCTTTTTAAGAAAAGTCAGGGGCATTAAGTTGATGCTGGACCCTAAATCAATCAAGGCTTTCCTAATTTTGTGCTCCCCAATGTTGCAAGGAATGGTAAAACTTCCTAGGTCTCCTTCTTTTGGAGGAAGGGTCCTCTGTACGATCACATTGCAGTCTCCCTGTTCTTCAGTTGTCTCTTCTTTCAATTTTTTCTTTTTGAGGAGCTTGTTCAAAAATTCCTTATATTCAGGGATCTGCTGCAGGGCTTCTGTCATAGGAACTTCTATCCCCAAATTTTTTGAAACTTCTTCAAGGCACCCTGATTGTATTTTTCTTGTATTCTGCTCTTCAAGGTCCTTGATATTTTTCTCTTTTTCTTCTTTTTCTCTCTCAACCTCTTCTTTTTCTTTTATCTCTTCCTCACTCAAACTTTCTTTTTCATTCTCTTCCCTCTTCTCACCCTCACTCAAGCTTTCATTTTCTTTTTCCTTACACTTTTTTTCTCCCTCTTCTCCTTTTTTATTCTTTTTTTCTTTCTTCTCTCTCATCTCCCAGGCTTGCTATAACCTTGCATTCTTCTTTGGGGTTAACTTCAGTATTAACCCCAAAATTTTTGTACGACTTCTCCTGCATTTGATTGACCGTTTGGATTAACTGGCCCATCTGTGTTTCCAGGTTCCTGATAGTCGCTTCTGTGTTCTTTTGGTTAGAATGGGTTGCCTGCATGAACTGGTTGAGAGTTTCTTGAAGCTGTGTAGTTTTGTCTGATGAAGAGGGTTGTTGCTGCCATTGTTGCTGCTGCTGTGGGGGCTTATAGTATTGTCCACCAGTTTGTCCAAATTGTCCTGGTCCATTACTTGGGTGGGGTCGCCACCCTTGATTGTAATTGTTGGAGCGGTACTGGTTTTGATTGCCCATATAATTAACTTCTTCATTCAGATTCTCAGGCATTGCACATTGACCATTAATATGGTCACCACCACATAGCCCGCAACGTTGTTGCTGAAGTTGTGCCACGCTCTGATGCTCTTTCTGTGGCTGCATCACTTTTTTGGTAAGGATCTCCAATTGTTGAGTGATGATTTTATTCTGGGCAAGCAAGGCTTCATAGGGCTGCAATTGAAAAACCCCTTTAGGTTGGGATGGAGTCCCCCTCTCACGGAATGTCTCATTATCACTGACAGCCATGTTTTCAATTAGTTCATAGGCCTCATCAGGGGTCTTGTATTTGATCCTGCCTCCAACTGAAGCATCTAACATCAATTTGGTCTGTGACCCAAGGCCTCCAAGAAAGAGAAGTATCATTGTTCCTTCATCAAAACCATGGGTAGGTGTCTTTCTCAGCAAGCTCTTGTATCTTTCCCATGCTTGTCCCAAGGTCTCATCCATGCCTTGTCTAAAAGAAGATATTTCTTGCTTCCCATTGTTGATCTTTACTGGTGGGAAGTGTTTGTTGAGGAATTGGGCCACCACATCCTCCCATTGAGTGAAGTTGTTCTCAAGAAAAGACTTCAACCATACTTTAGAATCATCTCCAAGAGAAAAGGGGAATAAGCTCAGTTTGATAGCCTCATTAGGAACCCCATTTATTTTCACAGTGTTGTAGATCTCATCAAAAGGTGGTCAAATGATCATATGGACTTTCATGAGATAGTCCATTGAATTGGTTGTTCTTCACTACTTGAATTAGAGCAGGCTTCATCTCCATGTTTGCAGCATTGACCTTTGGCCTTACAATGTTGTTAAAGTGATGTGGGCCAGCAATTGTGCTGTAATCTACCAAGGTACGTCTAGCACGACTTTCTCCTTCACCGGTTTGAGAAGCCATTGTGTTGTTCTCTAGAGAAGGTTCTCTAGATGATTTGTTTGTCCTTGGCCTTTTGTTGGTCTCAAGCCCTTTAAGAAGAGGTTCAAATTTCTGCTCCGGGGACAATCTTGCATACACAGACACAAAATCTAGAAAATATTGTTAGCACAAAAATAAAATGAAATAAAACAAAAATGGAAATTAGGGATTTGAAAAAGAAAAATAAAAATAAAAATGGGAAAAATAAAATAGAATAAAATAAAGCCAAAATTAATCAAGATTCATACAAATAGAATAGCTTAAACCGTGAGTCCCCAGCAACGGCGCCAAAAACTTGTTGGGGCAAATCGGCAAGTGTACCGAGTCGCACAAGTAATATAAAATGGTAAGACCAAGTATCGTATCCCAGAGGACTCTCGGCGCTTAACAGTTGTGTGAAAACAAGATTAATTAAGACTTAAAAATGAAAAGAGATCATGGTTTGTTTTGCAAAGAAAATAAAATAAAGCAAAATAAAAGTGATCAATGGCAAAAGAGCACAGGGATGAATGGAGATTGATTAATATGAGATGAATATGTTGTTGGGGTTAGACTTCACCAAGTTCCCTCTCATGTATATAAGAATTCTTCTTTATTCATTAATGCTAATGTCCTTCACTGAAACACTTAAACCCGATCCCTCGGTCAATAAGCCTTTCCCTAATTACCAGTTCATACAATTCCTAACATTCCTGGTAAAAAGATGTGAAGATCAAGAGGTTAAGATGACTAAGACTCATACCCTCATCCCTGAGCAATATAACCCTTAGGAGTAATTTAACAAGGACCTGAATTGTAAGGAACCTCCCGGCACTCATGCAACTCACAGATCATGTTATTGTATAAGCAAGCAATAAGAACAGATAAATTACTCTAACAATTAATGAAATAAAGCATATAGAATTAAGAACAAATTCGAATACATGAGAGTTCACAAGGTTACATCCACTAGTAAAAAATTTGCTTTCTACAGTGCACATTATGCCGCGGTTCACCAGAAACTGCAGCATAATAGTGCACGATGGCAATTTTGAAAATAACTCGAACTTATAGGTCGCGGTTCATCTATAAACCGCGGCCTAAATGCAGTCAACATTTTGCCGTTGATGCCACGTCAGAAATGCAATAAATTGGCAGGGGAATCAGTCGCGATTGCTAACAGAACTGCGGCCTATTCCCCTTGCTACCTTCTGACATTCACCAAAAGGTAGTTGGGAAGGCAGTTGGGGGATTCAGAACGTCAGGGAATAGGTCGCGGTTCTCAGAGCAACCGCGGCCTATTCCCTGATCTGCATAAATTTTATATATTTAAGGGTATAGACTGCGGTTGGGCGCTGAACCGCGGCATATAGGTTGAAAAAAATTTCAAAAATGCCATTTTCAATTATTTTTTTCAGGAGAATAAGCCGCGGTTAAGTGAGGAACCGCGACCTATAGCCCTTTATTACTGCGGTTGGGTTTGGAACCGCGGCATATACCCCTTTCAGGTTTAAAAAATAAAAAACGCAGCAACAGTTTCATGTTCTTCGCGAAACAGAAACAGAAACAGCACCCTTTCACCGTCGACAACACCATTGGTTCCCTTTGATTTTCCATTGTTTTGCATCGTTAAAACTCGGTTTTGTTCGGTTCATTTGCCATTTTCATCGTTTAGGAAAAGTTTTAACCAATCAGAATCGTCAAACTTCCACTTGGGGAAGAGTTTTGTCCGGCCTGTCATTCCTCTCCGTCATCCCAATCGTCTCTGTCGCGCTCATTCCTCCTCGCCACACCCATTCCATGTATTAATTGGGTTCATTTCGTGTTTTCTTTCGTTTTTTGGTACACCATATTTTGTGATATATGCTTAGATATTAATCATATGATTAGATATTTCGTTTATTGGTGCGCCATATTTGTATCAAATGTCTGTAATTTGTATTATGATATCGGTGTGAATTTGTGAATAATGTATAATAATATATGATTAGATATTAATTGTATTACTGAATTGATTGTATGAGTGAATTGATTGTATGATTAAATTGATTTAACATGTAAAATTATATAGTTGTAATTTTGTAATATTTAGGAATAGATTGAAATTGGATTAATTTACCACGCATTAGTGCTAAGTACGAGAGAGGTGTAGATGAATTTATACAATTTGCGCAACGTAATGAAGGGAGAAGTGGTGATGAAGTAAAGTTTAGATGTCCTTGTGTGAACTGTTTGAATGGGAGAAAGTTGAACGCAACCCAAATTAGAGAACATCTTATCTGTGATGGTTTCCTAAGATGCTATACAACATGGATATGGCACGGCGAAGAAATGCATTTTCCGACTGACTCGCAAACTGAAAATGTTACTGATTCCACCATGGAAGAAGATCGACCGGATGAAGACAAATTAGAGGACATGATCCGCGATGTTGGCACAAAAAATTTTGCCAAAGCTCATGTGTATGAGATGATGTCGACTGATGCGGAAATACCTTTGTATGTCGGTTCCACTAAGTTCACACATTTGTCAACTGTGTTAAGGCTCATGAATTTGAAGGCAAGCAATGGATGGACTGATAAGAGTTTTACAGAATTATTGACGATGTTGAATGAAATGCTGCCAGATGGAAATACACTACCCACTCGTAATTATGATGCGAAGAAAAATCTTTGTCCAATGGCTATGGTGTATAAAAGGATACATGTTTGTCCCAATGATTGCATTTTATATAGGAAAGAGTTTGAATTTTTGACAAAGTGTCCAAAATGTGGGTTATCACGATACAAGTCAAGAAACAATAGTGAAGATAATGGTCAGATAGAAGAAAATGGATCTGCTTTGAAAGTAGTATGGTACCTTCCAATAGTGCCCAAACTTAAGCGTTTGTTTGCGAATCCCAAAGATGCTAAAAGCCTTAGATGGCATGCAGATGAGAGAAAAATTGATGGGCTGCTTCGTCATCCAGCTTATTCAAAGCAATGGAAAAATATTGATCTACAATTCTCCAAATTTGGTAAAGAGTGTAGAAATCTTAGGCTTGGTTTAGCCACTGATGGAATCAACCCATTTGGTAATCTGAGTACCAATCACAGTTGTTGGCCAGTTATATTGATAATTTATAACTTATCTCCTACATTGTGCATGAAGAGGAAGTACATGATGTAGTCTATGATGATATCTGGTCCAAAGCAGCCTAGAAATGACATAGATGTTTATCTAAGCCCACTAGTTGAAGACTTGAAGTTTTTGTGGGTTGATGGGGTTGAAATATTTGATGCATTTGCTTNTGAGACTTTTGTGATGCGTGCAATGTTATTTTGCACCATTAATGACTTTCCAGCTTATGGTAATTTGTCAGGATATAGTGTCAATGGTCATAAAGCATGTCCTATCTGTGAAGAAAACACTGCAGCTCATGAATTGAAACACGAAAGAAAGACGATGTATCTGCGTCATCGGAGATTTCTAAAACGTAATCATCCATATCGAAGGTTAAAAAAAGTATTCACTGGAGATCAAGAGAGGGACGAAGCACCAAATCCACTTACTAGCCTTCGAATTCTTGAAAAAAGTTAATAAAATACATCATGTATTTGGGAAAACATCCAAGAAGTCATTTGTAACAACCCTTTGGAAGAAGAAATCAATATTCTTTGATCTTCGATATTGGTCAAAGTTAGATGTTCGACATTGCATAGATGTGATGCATGTAGAAAAGAATGTGTGTGATAGCTTGATTGGTACACTACTCAACATTCAGGGAAAGACAAAAGATGGAGTGAATGCTCGTTTGGATTTGGTTGACATGAATATCCGAGAAGAGTTGACACCCAAGGAGATTGGTAAACATACTTATTTGGCCTCTGCATGTTACACAATGTCTAGACAAGAGAAGATAAGTTTTTGCCTTTGTTTACAGAGTATCAAAGTACCGCAAGGATACTCTTCAATATGAAGAGTTTAGTGTCGCTGCATGACGTAAAGCTTGTTGGCATGAAGTCTCACGATTGCCACGTCTTAATGCAACAATTGTTACCGGTGGCTATTCGTGGAATTTTGCCCAAAAATGTTAGGCAGACCATAAACAGGTTGTATTCATTTTTCTCGTTAATATGTAGTAAAGCCATTGATCCGATAAAGTTAGATGAACTTCAAGCCGAGATTGTTATCATGTTGTGTAAACTAGAGATGTTTTTCCCTCCATCTTATTTTGACATCATGGTACATTTACTTGTTCATTTGGTTAGAGAAATCAAGATGTGCGGACCGGTATACTTAAGATGGATGTATCCTATTGAGCGTTATATGAAGATTTTGAAAGGGTAAGTTAAAAATCCATATCGTCCTGAAGGTTCAATGATTGAAAGGTATATTACTGAAGAAAGTATCGAGTTTTGTTCAGATTACATGACATCAACGAATCCAATAGGAGTTCCTCGCACATCATGGTTGAATAAATTTTCTACAAGTAAAAGTATCCAAGGTGTGAATGTGGTGACAAAAGATCGCGAAGAATTGTTGCAAGCGTATCTTTATATATTGAACAACACAGATGAGGTGATCCCTTTTTTGGAAGCACACAAAGCCATTGTTAAGAATAAAAATCCAAGACAATCAGAGAAATGGCAGTTGATGGAGCATAACAAAACATGTATGTCTTGGTTCAAATCTGAAATTGACAAAGAGCCACATTCTTCTCAAACTTTATTGTGGCTTGCAAATGGTTTAAAGTTTGATGTCGTGTGTTGTACAGGTTATGAAGTAAATAATTTCACATTCTATACGAAGACTTTTGATGATAAAAGCATAGTACAAAATAGTGGAGTCAGTTTAGAAGCTGAGTCGCTTCAATTTTCCACATCAAAAGATCAATCTCCTGTACTTGGACCAATGAGATATTACGGTATAATAGAAGAGATATGGGAGGTTGATTACACCAAGTTTTTTGTTTCATTGTTCAAATGTAAGTGGTTAGACAATAAGAGTGGTGTGAAAATAGATGAATCGGGTATGACACTAGTTGATTTTCGAAAGGTGGGTTACCGAGACGAACTGTTTATCATGGTACATCAAGCATCTCAGGTTTTTTATGTCAAAGATCCTGCGTCTGACCATTGGTATGCCGCTCTTCAAGGCAAAAAACAAATTGAAGTTAACGAAAACAATCTGATTAATATTCATATATCTGACAACCATTCATTTCAAACTACAACAAATTTGGATGACCAATCTCTAATTGACGACGATGTACATGCAATTCGGTCAGGTCATGATGAGGGAATATACATATGATGAATCCATATCTTTATGTATGAATTTNCAATTTCTGTATAAGTATTTTATTAATATTACATAAGTTTTCCTTTTATATATTTCCTATGATTACTATTACATGTTTTGTTAAATTATATGATATTACATAAGTCTTTTATTAATATTTCATGTTGCTATTTATTTTGACAGATATATGGCTGATCATCCACATTCTTCAAGGGATGAGGCNCCCCCTACNAGATCCACTAGAGGACCCACCAGGATGAAACAACTTTTGATCAGAAAGAATAATGGTGAAAGAACTCTAGTGAGTGTTAACGTGATCACGGGTGTGGCAACTGGCCCCTATGCAGATGACTTCCGATCATACCTTGGAGTAGTGGCACGTGATACGATTATTATTCTCACTCCTTCCTTTGACCATGTGTCCGAGGTTGATCGGAACATTATATGGAACGACATATTGGTAAGTTAGTTAATATCATTTGAATTACAATTTGTTTATATTGATAATTTTGTACTAATACAACCTTATTATGTTTATTTCAGCTGACATTTGACATTCCAAATGTCGCAACACTTAGAAATAAGTGTTTGTCAACTGTTGCTGAAAACTTCAAAAACTTTAAAAGTAAGTTGACATCAAGATATATCTTTGGAAAGCATAAAAATAAGTCTCCATGTAGTACATATAAGTCCATTGATGAGGAGACTTGACGGCTCTTTGTCGAGAGTCGGATGTCAGCGGAATGGCAGGTTAGTATAGTTGATATTATTCAATTTCTCATTAACAAATATATATCATATGAACTAATTAATTAAACATATGTGANAGGCAATTAGAAGCAAAACACAAGGAACAAGTGCTCATAACAAAAACCCCCACCTATTATCTCGTGGTGGGTATAGGAAGCTTGAGGAGAAAATCCTCAAGCAAAAGGCAGATGCTAGACCACCATCTTAGGGTGGTAGCTCCCCTCAGCCTCCTTCTCCACCTTCTAGACATGAAAAATGGAAGTTGGCTCGTATGAGACAACCGGGGACCTACTCTTCTGACACTGCACGGGAAATTTCTGAAAGAATTGTAAGTTATCATTGTTCCTAAAATAATAATAATTTCATTATACATACTACATTGAACTTTTTAAAGAATAATGGTGTTTTGTAATGTAACAGGACTCCTTGGTTGAGCAAAGCTCCCACGGTCAATTCACTCTAGAGGGTCGCCAGGATATTCTTACTGCTGCGATTGGACGACCTGAGCACCCTGGACGTGTACTTGCTGTTGGTCCTGGAGTAGGAATTAGAGATTATTTTGGGAGCTCTTCTTGTCAACCTTCATATGCATACAGCGAAGAACAAAGAGAAAGGCTGACACAAGAGATCACAAAAAAGGTTCGAGCCGACCTTACGAACGAGATCACAAACAAGGTTAGATCAGAGCTCAGGGCTGAATTGTTTAGTGATTTCAGCTCCATGTTCCAGCAGCAGTTTGAGACCTATGGCATGCGCCCGGTGCCATCTCCTGTACAGGAACAGGAACAAGTTGTGCCTCCCACAGGTAAACTTAATAAACATTTATGTGCAATTATTTCTATCTTTTGTACAATCTAACATTTACTCTAACAGGGAGAAGCGGGAAAGGAAGTTGTTCAGCAGTAGCCGTCCTAGGGGATGACATGGACGATGCTAGTCCATGTCTGCTATACATTTTAGACGATACCGAGACGGTCCTGGTAGCTCGTGGAATAGTGTTTAAGGCAGCGACTGTTGTTCATGGTATGGAGCTATCAGAGGATGAGGTGAAGGTCTCAGTGGACGAAATGATAGTACCAGATGTCGAAGTTCCTCTGTCCACAGATGAGATTTTCATTGTGGCACATGCATTCCAGACTTTTATCGCTTGGCCTAAACATTTGGTTGGTTCAGTTTCTGACCCCCCGGTATGGAATTCTACTTTACACTTCTCAATTTTAAAGTTTACATGTTATTGATGTCAAAACTTATCTTATTTTTCCATGTAACAANAGACGCANGCACNGGAGAAGATTCCTTTATCTGAGGATGATCCTCTTNGTTCATTGCANCTACTTGCTGACATCNTTGAANATAAGNCTTTGGAGGTTGAATATGATGCTAATGTATTTGGGAGAGCCTCTAAGGTCCCATTATACCTTCATAGCNAAGATGTNAGAGAGCTTGCGTCGGGAACACAAGAGTTGAATATTTCAATTATTCAGCTATGGATGATGTAAGTCTATGAGCAATTATTTATATATAAAATTGATTTATATATCAAGTATCCTTATATCAAAGTTAATTTTTTATTTCAAGTATATGTCTGGGGTCAGTAACAAGTNNGGGCNNTCTGATGATTATGGATTCATTGATCCCCAATCCATTCATGAATCAAATGATTTTGATCAGATCAACACAAATCTGATAAGAAGTTTTGCAAGCGGCAAGAAAATATATTTTTTGCCTTATATATCCGGGTAAGGGAACTTTGTTAACATAATAAAGTTCCATATGTGATTTTAATATATAATAGTTAAGTTATTATGAATTTCAGGCGTCATTGGCAGCTTCTTGTTATGTCTATACAGGAAAGCTATGCTTTGTGGTTCTGCTCATTGCACAGGCCTCCTCCTACACAGAGTGGTGAATGATTTGCCTAAGTTCGTAGGCAAGATCAGTAATGGTGCAATGGAAAAGGTGAGATGAAATCCACTCATATCCTCTATTTCACTCAATCTATAATTTCCAAATACGTACTTTATATCAAAATAACAAAAACTTAGAAACAAACTACTAGTATGTTTGTTAAATCCTTGTGGATACGATAACCCTTATTCGATTGTACTACAAATGACTTGGTGCACTTGCCAATAAGTCACACAGTTGGAAAAATCTTTTAAAGCTTGATATTGTGTGATGTTGGGAATTTTGGGACATAAGCCTAATGAACATAAAAATCACAACCCAAGTCCAATATCATCACAATTATCACTCAAGAGTTACACTTGATGAAATTTAAGCCATTCACAAGAACTAGGTTTTTTCTCAAAGCTTAACCATAAAGATTTTTCCCTTTCAACTTTTGTATCTTTGAAAGAAAACCTAACACTTGATTTGTAGAGCTTCATTCGAAATTGGGTCAAGAATATGAAAAATTAGTCTCGAAAGTGGTCAAAATAATCAATTGCTATAAGTTATAATCAAGTATTCTAGTAGTATTTTGGAAACAAAATTTTTGTGTGATAATCGATAATAACTAGTATAATTGATTATTTTAGTGCTGTTTACAAAATTAAAATCATTTTCAAGAATTTTTCAGTGTTCTGCTGCTTGGTTCTTTTGGACACAATTCTAAACAAAAGACTTGGCCAAAATACAAAAGTCTTAATACAAAATTTTACAAGTCATCAAGCATTTTTTATCTTCACTTAAGCTTTCATTTTCAACTTGACCATCATTATCAAAACTTTCTCGTGAAGTGATATACTTATTTTTCTTCTTCTATCAATAGTTTTTAAATAAAAAAAAAACAACAAATTGTAGTTATTGAAAAGTTTTAGAATTAAAATATAAGGAGAGGACTCTTATAATAACATGAATAATTTTTAATAACACTTTTATCATATGTAAATTATAAGTATAAAATTTGATGACTATATGTTGAGAATGCTCCTATTTCTAACTTTACCTTATTCTTGGGTGACATTTTGAGTTTTTATAATTAGTGTTACTCCTATTGGTGATTTATGAATGTACATTGTACATACTTAATACATTGGAGTATCTCGTTAGTCCACGATAAAAGTGTTGGACAAACTAAGTATTTTAACCTGTTAATCCACTTAGGTCCATTCCGTATAACTCACAACCCATGCACACAGTAAAGGGAATTAACCCACCAAATTTTTTACATGTTTTAATCCTTAAGTTAAACAAAAATACTTTATTTTATCTTATATTATTTATCATTCTCATCATGCTTGAATCCTTAAGCTAGTTTTCTTACTTGCATTTAGAATTGATTAATAGTTATAGTTTTATTTAGCTTAGACAACAATTTATTTTTATGATTTTTTTTCATGAAATTGACATATTTATTTGGTGTAAATCTTAATCTATGTTTAGTTAGATTATTTTTCAATATTAATTAATTTTTAGTATAGATGATGAAGAGACGATTTTTCAATTTAAATATTGTTAATTTTTTTATAAATTAACTAGAATTTACTCCCAATGTTTTAATTGTAAATATGAAAACATGAATTTTATTCTTTAATTTAGAGAAATAACATCTTTAAATAACTGAGTCGTATCTATATATAAATTAATTATGTGTTTAAGAAATTTTTAAAAATGTTCTTTTTAATAAATAAATATAATAAGAATGTAGATAAATGGACAAATACAATAAAAAGTTGAAAAGTGAGTTAATTTTAAAATAGTACAGCAATTAATAATAAGAATTGAAAATGCAAGCTAAAATGATTATAAAATTAGATGAAAAATAAATAACAAGAAATATAGTAAACAAGATATTACCAAAATAAAACAAAACATGTAAAAAAAACTATAAATATAGGTGATAAAGAATATCATGTCTAATTTTCCATTCACTTTTCAATTCTTGACATTATTGTGCATCTCAATAACAAATACAATTTAATTGCTCTTAATAAATCATATATATATATATATATGATTACAAGTCCCATGTAATTTTTTTCATAAGTAGACATAAAACTTCTTGTGTTACACTTTTATGGAATGACACTATTCATCAACACTTTTTAATTCTTTTTTCACACATTTTCTCCACTGTTTCCATAAAAGGATAAACATCAATTCAAGATACATTTATTCTTTATATAAAAGACTATTACTCAATTTATTTTCTTAGTCGTGTACCTCTTTTTTCATACAGTCTTTCTGTAAAGGACTTTTCAGAAAGACTTTTTTTAAGTTCTGTACTGTTCAGCATAGGTAGATCTCTTGGGTTCAAATTTTTACAGATGTAAATAAAATTCCTAATGCCACTAAAATTATTCATCATATGTAGGAAGTGTAAGCAATGTAAGCAAAATTTAAGTAAGAAGAATGATGAAAACAAAAGGTGGAACAGCTGTGTTCTCAGGGATAGAGATAGGGTTTAAGTTGTTGAAAGCTCACAAGTTTGGACCACAAATGGGAGGGTTTTACTCCAAACCTAACGGTAACAAGTTCATGGCTTTTGTCCCCAACCTATTTGCATGTGTTGAGTCGTCATCTATCACTTTCATTGACTAAGCATGGCTACATTTATCAGCCAAAAACATAATAATATTCTCACCATCATTCATGCCAAAACCACTGTCCAAATCCAAAGGGCATTTGTACACGATAATATCCAAAATTCTTTATGACATTTTGCTTTCAAATCATTTATTTATCTGTAGTTCTGATCTTCATCCATATCTCGTTTCACATGAATAGGATTGTATATGAAGTCATTTTTTTGTAAATTATTTAAACTGATGTTAAATACTTTATCTGAGTTAGTTTAGATTCAAGTTTTGTAAGTTTGAGAGAGTAACTCAAATTCTCAATGATTGTAAGTGTATTTGAAAAAAGAAATTCTTGAAGATTATAGTAAGACAGCTGTGTTTGATTCACTGAAGATTTTGATCTACAAACAAAAACAAAAATAAGTAACACCAAATTTGATTTGAATATCAAAATATCGAGTTTAATCAACAGAATGATTTTGTAGAACTGAACAAATTTAAATACTTCTAAATAAAACAATTATTCAATATAGTTATTATGTAAATCAAATTTCAGCTCAATTAAGTTATGTAAATCTAATTTCACCTCAATTCAATCAAGTGGGTGATACCATTGAAAAGAATTAGCAATAATCTGTAAAGTTAAAAGAAATACAATAATCAAATAAATGACTTGTAAAATTTAATCAGAACTTATATGACAATACAATTTGCAAATTTAAAAATCACTTTGTAAGGAGAGAAAAAGATGTGAATTTTAAATGAATAACAAAGATTAAAAGGAATTACATAACTTGAAAAGGAAGTGCAGAAAATGGAATAGTGAGAGTGAGAGAGAAATAAAAATCAAACTCATAGAAGTTTAAAAGAAAAATAAATAAATAGAAGAGTCATGTCTTATGAGAAGAAACTATTGGTACTAAAAAAATTTAGAAATTATACTTGACCTCCTTTCTTTTCTAGACATATTGACATTTCTTAATCTATGTAATGTTAACATAAAATATATATATATATATATAATATTATATTACTATATGAATTAAAAGAGAGTAATAAAAGGTAAAAAGAAGTTAACCAAAATAAGTAAACTCACACCCTAAGCCTAGTTTGCCCCAAAGATTATGATCCATTTATTCATCTTTTGATGAAATTAACATTGTCCTATTTGATTTACATTACAGGGAAATAAACTATGGAAAGGAGAAAAGACTAATACTATAATCTCGGGTACCAAATTACTAGGTACCGATTACTTCTGCCACTAAATCATCTAACAATGATCTCTCAACTTCCTTGGCTATTGCATCAGTGTAAATTTTAAGGTCCATCCACTCAGATTCCCCAAGCACTACATTCCCCTGGCCACCATCATTTACTTTTGCTTCGTTCACTACCATTCTCAGAAGGCCATCTCGGAACCCAATTTTGGTCAAATTAAAACCAATGGCATTTTTTATTGCTGATCTAGAGAAAGAGAATTGCTCACTGATCTTGAGAATTCCTATATTTATATGGTCAAAAAGCAATCTCCTTTGAGACCTTGAACAAGTTGTCCCGTCATTATACCTTTTTTCAAGTTCATCAAACACCGAAAGACTCACAGGGCATTCCAGGGAATGCCAAACTTCTAAAATTGTATCGAGCTGAACTCCATCTATGCCAGATTCGGACAAGACATCCATAATGTAAGAACATTCCCAGCTATCTTCAGTTGTTCTACATAATCCTTTGTCTGCTGCTGACATTCCCGTAGATACTTCCTCACCATCTTCATCACTTACTGTCATGGGTCCCTCCGCATAGTCATCAGATTCCAACTTCAGCAACTGGAGTTGCATTCGTAGCCCTATCATCAATTAAAGTTTCATTAGAGAAAGGAATGAGTCTAAGTCTCAAACTCACGCTGAAGAGAAAGATGAGACTTTGAAATATCATTTCAACAGTTAAGCAGCATATCGTGTCTAACTATTCAATTCAAATATTAATTATCACACAAAACATTCGCAAGTTAAGCATACTAGAACCTATAGATGAGGCATTATTTATGCAGTTCTAACAGAAGCTATTGGCTCACGATCCAGTCCTATCATTAGTAAATCGAGTCTAACCTCAACTCATTATAGAGAAAATTCCATTAGTGAAAACCAAGGATGCTATCACACTGAAACTCAACTGAAGAAAAAAAATCACACTGCATTCTTTTTCCAATAATATACACGAGCGAAGGTAATTGCTAAACAATAGTTAATTGCTGTCATTCACTCCTATGGCAATTCACTGCCACAACATATTAGCAGAGCAAAATAATCAACATAAACGCCTAGCTAGCTCCCAGTAGGTCGGCACTGAGAATTTCAAAATGAAGGAAATAAAAGATCGAGTAACTAAAGCAAATAAATGTGGATCCAGACATAGGATGCGCAATAACACTATATTGACACGGCACAATAGTAAAAATAAATGTCTTGTTCAGTTACCTTGTAGATCAGCACTCAGACTTTCAAAACATTCAGAACAAGAAGACAGATCATCTGTAAAAGCAGGTTCTAGGATGGAGACTGGGCTGGGTTGATCAGCATCTTTACAGCAAGAAGGTTCAAGTCCAGGAACAGGTGGTTCATGGATGACTGAACTTCCATCAGGCGACGCAGCTGATAGATCCTGAAATATTACAACATATCAAGTAAGGAAAAACATAATGAACTTCGGAAAATTTTATGCAATTCATTAATTAAAGGCTAGTACATTGGATTATAAGAAAATATAAATGTCCTCTTTTCGAATGCATCTACTACTGCATCAAGACAGTTCTGCATTAACAACTTCTATTTTCTAAAATGTACATACTTTATTTGAATAACATCAAGTTCAAAAGAATAGATAAAAATCTCCGGGAAAGAACTATGATGTCATCCGGTGAAAGAACTAATATAGCAAACCATGTAAGGATGAACCACAAAAAGATGAAAACGGTGGAATGCCATGCAGGTGAATTAATAGGCTAATTTGCTTGATGTGATATAAGTTGAACACCAAGAACGAAATGGTTGATCTAAATGGATACTGCAGGTATATTGTTTAGTAAAATCAATTAATGACCACAGCATTAACAATATACCAGTTGAAAATGTCAGAAACTTAACCTGCTGTATTGAATCGTTGCCAACCGCACCACCATGGCCTTCAATCACATGAGAAGATAATTCAGGAAGCACCTTATTCAAAGGTTCAGAAGACTCAACTATGCTTCCATTTGTCACCTCCGTGTCATCGTCAGCAACTGCACTTGGAACTTCAAGCTTGGCCGAATCTTCAAGAATGATATTCATTTTATTCTGAACTGTATGTAAGTCAGCAGAAAACTCATCTACTTCTAGCTTTGACGAATGCAAAGACCAAGACTTCTTGTGACCGGATCTTGGGCTTCTGTTATTTACACCATGTCTATGATCAAGACTCTTTGCTGCTCTTCTCCTCTCACGTTTATGGCCTTCCTTCGGCACCATATATCGATCAGCACAAAGTGCTTCAGTGCGCAAGAATGTTTTAGGACTTCCAAAGGATGTGGAGGAAGAAGGAAGGGATTGTGACCTTGACAAACTACCAATGCAGCCGTCCTTCCAACCATCCCTGCTGCTGATACCCAATGGTTCAACCCACTTAGCAGGTTCACTGTTGGGAGTAAACTTATCATGGAAACCTTCCCCAGTAGCCGTGCCAACAAAATTTGCTGCCTTCAAATCTTTGTCAGGGATAGAAAGCATTTCTGCCAGCGTGCTGCTCCTGCTGATTCCCTGCACCTCTTGAGACTTGTGTGTCATTTTCCACCTCTCTGACAATCTCTTCTTCGCCTCTCTACTGACAGAAGATTCACCAGAACGGGATGATCGCCTGCTACGGTTGTTTAAGTCAAATGAATTTCCCAAAGTTGCAGTTATTTCCCCAGATATGTCAGGAGATTCATTTCCAGAAATACTACATGAACTATCATCCCCAGCATATCCCGCAATTCTAGAAGTTGAAAGCATCATGCCGCTATTGTTAAGACTATTTCTCATTTGCCTAGTGATTTCCTTTGCAATTTCTCTAGATTCAAAAGAATCTTGCCTCCAAGAACTTGCACTTTCAGGCAAATTTGTCACTTGACACAGTTCACTGTCTCCTTCATGCCCCGACAGAAAATTATGAGAACAAGGTGATGATGCAATTCTGGTACCATTCTTCACTTTTCCAAGATTGGGTTTCAGGAGGACAATCTTTGTGGGGACTGCGTCTTGTTCATGTCTGCCCTGAAATTGAAGCTTTGATGATTTTGGTGAACTATGCATCACATGTCTTTTGTCAAAATGACAAGGATAACCATCAAGATGCCTTTCATGAGATCTATTGTAGTTCAACCGTGTTTTCTCCCTATCTGACCTCCAACTTAAGTCATCTTCATACTTCTCAATATCCATAGTTTCTGCATGTCTATAATGTGATTGAAGAGGAACAGCTTGAAGATCATTTAGATGTTTTTTAAACAAAGAATCTGGCCGCTTAAAGTATTTCAGCAGAAGATCCTTGTTAGAATCCAAAACCTCAAGTGTGTCTCGGAAGTCCTTTGAAGACTGTAAATCTTGATGAGTTGCAAGGCGTTTGGCATCCATGAACTTCTGTTCAATGAATGACATTTCAGCATCATTGGTCTTCAAGTCTACACACCCTGGCGACGGATATCTACTGCTCTCTACCTTTGGAATCTCAGAAACCTCAAATACATCCTTAAATTCTTGCTGATCCCTTAAGCCTCTCCTAGATGATCCACAGTCATATGGCACTCCTTTGCCGCGTGTTTTCTGCAATTGTGGAGTCTTCTGGTGGTTTTCAGACAAACCCTTATGCTGCTTATTAATAGGCTGCTGGAATGGCAGTCCATCAAGACCCATCAATCTGGCGATAACTCCAGGGGATCTTCTTTTTGATTCAGATTTCGGTGACATCTCTTCGTCTAATAACTTCTTAATCGGTGTTCCAAGCAGTTGTTTCGAAGATCTCCAACCAAATTTGTGAGAAAACTGCAAAATTCAGCGCATTTACTATCAATGATTTCTTTTCTTCTAATACAAAATACCTCATTCAGAGAACTAAATGCTACCCCCACCACTGAATTTGGCAAGTTTCTTCATTAATTCGTAGATGTTTCCAGGTAGATCACGGTCAATTGTATAAAAAAAACAAATAAATAGGAAAATCCTGCTTACCGAATCCTTCTCTGCAGCAACACCACCGCCTGAACAAGAATCAGGTGACAGATTCGGAGGTAGTCTCTGTCTATGAACCTGTTTGTTCCTCGGAGCTGCATGACAACATTAGCATAAAATGAAGATTTAGGATAAAATACGGAGGAAACGATAATTAAATATTGCCTATAAGAAAAATAATATATGTTTGTAATTACTAGAATCAAGACAAGGAAGCAACCAGGAAATTTGTTATACAAACATGAACAGCTTATGACAAAAGAAAGAAACCACTGAGATAATAGCAGTGAAAGAACAAAACTCCATCAGGAGTCCAGTTAAACATGAAGCAGATAAAAACAGAACAAAAAACAAAAAGAACATTTTTTGAATACCATCAATGGCCAAACACCGTAATGTGTGATCACAAAACATCACAACCGCATAAAATCATTATGAAAACAAAGTAAATCATGCCTACTACACCGCAGAAAAGGTTAGAAGGAAGGTAAAAAAAATGAAACAGAAAGCAGCATTAACTCGGGTCCTTCTAATCATTATTTTTACTATGTAGCAGATTCCACTGGTGAGAGAAAAGGACTAGTTGTTGTTTCTTAGAGATTCCCCTAGTTTAACACTGTTAAACACTAATAGGTTAAATTATTGTCCCAGAGGACTGATCCTCAATAGTAAATAGTATAAAAAAAATTATACTCATTACAAAAAAAAGGTCAAAATTCAAAATAGATTAAAAAATGTCTACGAAAAATGAAACAAAAAATTAAAAAATCCGAAATCCAAAATAATAAAATAAAATAAAAAAGAAAAACATTTTTTTTTCTGAGAGAAATCAGATGAGCAACAGGAGGCAGAAGCAGTAAAATCAGAAATCCTGAGAATGAAGGAAGCAGTTTAACAGAACTTTTGGGTGAGAGAGAGAGTGACCTTGAGGAAGAGAAGGTTGGTGGTTGGAGTTGCTGTGGCAGAATTTTTCCATGAGAAATCATGAACGACTAAGGAATGGAGGTGGTGAAGGCTGGAGAAATGAAAACCCTAGGATTCCGAGCAGTGTTGAAGATTGGAAAAGGAAAAGGCACAGTGAAAAGGAGAGGAGAAAAGAGTGACAGAGAGAAAAACCGAGTAGAGGAGATAGAAATAGAGAAAAATGTATTTGAAGTGATAGAAAGACAAAGAGAGCATTAATGGAGATCCGTTACGTTACAGGCGTTGAAGGAGGGAAGAGGGAGAAAAGAGAGAGAGTGCGTGTGGGTGAGGGTGAGAGTGGGAAAGGTATGAGTAGTGTGAGTGGGGTTTGTTTTTGAACTTTCAAATACAGAAATGCTGACACAGGATCCTCACCTTCTGCGCGGGCAAGTGGGGGCGTCCAGAAGCGTGTGAGGGTAGACTGCACCTTCACTCACACGTGCCAAAGACATTGGATACCACTCCCCCTTTCTTCCCTCTCCATGCACTGCAAATTGCAACTGTTACCTACAGTAAGTAACTGTTTCTAATAAATTAAAACATTTATTAAACATAAATTATATTTAAACTTTACAATTATGTATTTATTAATATATTATATTAGTAATATAGGTACAAAGATATTTTATAATTTTTTTCAAATTCTCTTTTCCAAGAATTTGACAAACTCAATTATGTTTCTTCCCTCTATAAAATTCAAACCTTAAATAATCTACTTTCTCCAGGGTTACTTTTGTATTGTGTATTTTAATAATATATTCTGTAACATTTATAAATTTGAATGAAAGTAATACATTTAGTGAAGATGTTATATTTATTAAACCTAGTAGATATTTTAAGTAATAAATAATGTAATTAATGTAATTAATGTATTACAATAAATAATTTTACAATTAATAGATTATTAAACAAATTAATTAATAAAAGTCAACTTTTTAACTTAAATATTTTACTATATTTTTAAAATTTGTGGTCTACTTCACTTTTAACTGTTCATATAAACTCTATGTAACTGCACATTCTCCAATTTTAATTTTTTTTATTTAAAGAGGTGCTTTCTTTAAATTTAAATATAAAAAATAGTTATTGTTTTGAATTCAATTTGCTAATTGTAATTAAAAATATTTTATTTTTAAAGTATCATTTGTTAAAACAATATATCATAACTAAAATTGAAAAGAAAATTAAACAAAAAAATATTTTTAAAATAATAGTAATAAATTAATAAATAATAAACAAATAAGTGCAGTATTTAAGCATAGTATGTAATTATACGTAGATTTATAAAGAAAGTCAAGTGTTTAATAAACATCATTTTTGTAAACATAATAAATATTTATATATTGTTTTAAAAAAAAAACTGAGTACTTTCTAGTTAAAGTATTTCAAGTGTATGGTTGTACTTAATTTCAAAGAAATTATATGTATATATAAGCTCTCCACACTTCTTATTATTTAAGGTTGTATATTTGAAACAATATATGTATGTTAAAGCTACTTCAATTCCGTTTATTTAGGTGTTATTTCACATTTTTATATTTATAACAAGATAAATTATCATATTTTGGATTTTAGGATAAGTCTTATTTATAGTGGTTGTAAGGGGAAAATTTACAATACTACTATTTATTCAAGGTTTAACATATCAATTATGAAGTAATGTTTCATTTCTATATTTGCAACGAGATAAATTGTCATATATTTTCTATATAGTTATGAATTCTTGGATAGGTATGTTAATGGCCAATCCCCTAGCAATGGTTAAATATTTTCAAGAAGAGTGGAAGTCATCATTGAAAATGGTGGCATCAACTCTACCTTGTGGACCACCTTTAGAATCATCATGAAGCATAACTTGAAGAATAATGTAGGTCGTTTAGGCTATCGTATTCGACCATGTAATATAGGTTTGTTTAATGCTTGTATTAAGACCTAATTAGCATAGGGTTTTCTTTAAGTTAAACGTCCAAACCAAGTACAAAGTGTGTATCATATGTCATACTTCCATTAGAGAGGATTTGTCTTTTGTAGTAGCCACATGACACTCTAGGATTGGAGAAGTTTTTCTTTTTGATAGTGGTCACGTGTCACTCCATCATTGGAGAGGATTTGGGGCACTTGTCTCCATTAGAAGGGTAGTATTTTTGGCCAATGAGTGCAATGTGGGGGATAATGTTTTTAGGGTTTTTAAGAAACACCTTTACCTATATATAGAGGTGCCTCCTTTCTTGTAATCATCTTGGAAATTTATTAATGTTATTCTGTTCAAATTTTGTCATACATTTCCTAGATCAAGATTAGAACAATCCTAGAAGTCCATTTAGTCACCTTCCTCCTTGAGTTGGTATAACCTCTCTTGGAGCCACTAAACACTACACCATCACCACCATATCTCCTAAAGGCCATGAGCTTCTACACCATCCACAACTTAGCTCATTATCCTTGGATTTATCACCACTTTTTCGCATCATTCATCCGAGAAAGCACCCCTCCATACACATCTCTTAGTTTTGGTTCAACCTAGCTAAGAAAATTGCTATCATATTTGTAATAGTTATAAGGAAAAAAATCAACATAAGTACTCTTTATTTGACATCGAACATATAAGTTATGAAGTAATGACTCACTTCTATTAATGTGAATGCATAATATCTCCTTTTTTGAACGCAATGATAATTAAATTAATTATAACTTATGAATATGAAATCTCTAATCATTTTATTATACTTCTCTCTAAAGTTTATTCTCATCTATTTCTCAATCGAGGAGTATTCGTGAGCCGTGACAAAAGCAATGATAACTTTTAATTAATTCAAATTTCAATAAAAGTAATAGTTTCTCATCTCTTAAGCCTTAGGTTTCTTTTTTATTTAAGTTTTGTTAATGTATCTAAGCCAAATATTTGAATCTTTACTAAAATACAATTAAAATTTCTCTAACTTCTCTAAATTTTTTTCGCATCTCCTTATACAATAATTGAGATAAAGAAAGTTATTTGAATCAAATATAATTCAGGTTGAAAGTTTGAATTTTAATATTAACTTTTTTGGATGTAAGGATGGATATTATAAGTTGTTATTCATTTAAAATATTATGTTGGTTGAATTAATATAACTTTAGTTTACGGTATATGTAGTTTACAAATTATATATTAGGTCTACTAAAATTATTCTTTGAAATGTTTGAAGAGAATTGAAGAGAATTTATTGCTTATTATATTTTGAACTTAATATTGGATCTTTGATGCCCAACTTAGCTTGAAATTATTGAAACATGTAATTTATGCAATAAATAGTTGTAAATGTATATTTTAAACTGTTGGGACTTGAAATATTTGATTTGAGTTTTGGAATTACATAATTGGTTATTAAACTTATCTTCACTCAAACATTAGGCTATTCCAGCTTGGTCGACCGTCTGAGCCAACCATCAGGCCAACCAACCAACAGTTGTACGGTATCTAGGGTATCCTGGCCAACTAACCAAACCAACCAACCATCAAGCCAACCAGCTTGGCCGAGCACATGATTTGGTTATTAAAGATAATAGTTCATTAAAACTCCTAATGGAGATTAAGGTATGATTGGGCCGTCATTAGGCAAACGAAAGGTAAAAGCCCATTACAATTAGTATAAATAAAGGTCTCAAGTATGACTTCAGACCACGTTCTAGATTATGCACACCACATGCATCCCTTATAGTGATGATCGTTTGGTCACTCTTACTGACTTGAGCGTCAGAGTGCCTTTGGCAGGTATCCACCCGCCCGACTTAGAGAACGAGGGAGAAAGAACAACTTGAAGTACAAGGAAGAAGCAGGTAACCATTCGACATCAACGCTCATTCCTCACTAGTTCGTCCGGTCTCTACCAGTCAAGTCTTCACAAGCCGCGCCATCTCCATCAGTTCGAAGTCTTCACACGTTGTCCGATCTTCAACACAACCTTATACCCGAAACAATATATATATATATAAACACAGGAACATTTACAATTTAACCTTATCAATAATGTTTTCGACGTATATATCTTGAAGAGGAAAATATTGTCTCATGTTGTGATTTAAATTACAATAAGATCAATTATGTGTTTCCATATTACTAATGCCTATGTCTTGCTAAAAGAATCCATATCGATGCTACTGTGAGAATTGGACATCATGTGTTGTTTAAGAAAAAAGGTTAATTGACACTATTTAACAACTATTTTATAATTTATATAAAATTAAAATAGCCATAAAAATAAATTTTGGTATTTATAAATAAAAAAAAAAGAAAATAAAAAATAATGAAAGATAATATCAAATAAGTGGGAAAAAAATAGATATCAAAATACCATTGTCTATTGTTTTAAGCATGAAGCATGCAGCATGCTACCTTTTATTAATAGATAAATGAGTCGTGGAAGGTAGCTACAATACAAAACCTAAGTGGCCAAAAGAATCTTATAACTTTGATTGCATGCAGCTTCTTAAACACAACAACACATCATTGTCATATGTGGCCAAAATCTTATGTTTTGTTTTGCGATGACTAATTAATGAGTTCACGCGCTCATGTGTTTTTGGTTTCTGGGGACAGACATGTTTGTTTTTCTTCACAAGGATTTGTGTAACAGAGTTAATTGTAAAAAATTTCATTTCAGGAAGTTTTCATTCTTTTTTCTTAGGTAAAGTTCATATATAGAATTAGCAAAAACCTTTTACGTTAGTAATTAATCAAAATATTAAGTTGATATAATTTTCATTTGTATATGTATAACTGCATTTTATCACAATAAATAATAAAAATATTAAAAGATCCTGCCTTTACAAATTTTCTGCCATTCTTCTCCCTTCATTGGCTAGTTCTCTGTCACCGTTGCTTTCCCTTTCGGAACTTCATGTGTTAGCTTTATCTTTGTGTTCTGCACCCGTTTTTTGCAGAGAAGAAAAATGATCAGAGGCATGAGTTTCATGATTTTGTGTTTCTATGCTTAAGTAGTCACTGCTTTATTGTGTTCATCATTGATATTTTTCTTTTTCAGTTATCCATTTTTGTTTTTTCAGCTGCCACTTTTTGTTTTTTCTGACTTTTATTTATTTTTCAATTTTCTAATTATTAGTTAAAAGTCTTCATTGGGTGATAATTTTTCAATAAATAAATGTAAATTATTAATTAATATAATAATCAATTTAACTTATTTTTAAAAAATAAAAGTTTAAATTGACTTTTCTCTAAAATATAAGAGAGATTAAACTAAACTTCAATAAGAAATGAAGAACTAAACAGATAATTCATCCTAAAAATAATTTATATATAGTATTTGTTTATTTTTTTAAATTAATGTTTGTTAATATATGAGCATCACCACCACGAAATTAGTGTTGTCAATAAAACAATGGATTTTCAGTTGTTGAGAGTGTGAAGCTTGACAGAATTTAAGTAAAAAAAAAAAAACTAATTGAAAACTATTGTTTATTAAAAAGTTTATGAATGTAAAGGTTAAACGACGGTAAGTTTTTATTTATTTTTTCTCAAATCAATCTGTTTCTTACGCAACCGCAGCCGACGTGCAACCAAATTTTGGTCATCATCATGTCATTTTTCGCAATGCGAACTCGCTCTCGTCAGCATCGTTCTCAAAATGCACAACCATGATAATCTTCTCCATCATCCTTCTTCAAGCCATCAAATCTGTATAAAGTAAAGTCCATAAACCGTGAAACCCTCAAACGCTAATTGTGAGCACCACTGCGACACTATTTCATCTCCATCAATGCAAAATCCTAAATCGTGTTCGAGTTCTCTAATTGCATCTGAGTCACAAACCCTAGTCGCACAAAACCCATAATCGCGAACTCCTTGCGACGCTGCGAGACCATACTGTGAGATATCCAACGTCTTCATTTCTCTTTCCTCGAGCAATTGCGAGCGCATCCTTCCTCTCCGTAAGTCTCCTTCACAAATCCACCAACCTGCAAACCCAAAAACATCACAAAACACAGAAACAGAAACCCATTGTGAGTTCGTCCCTCTCGCACAAACAAAAACATGAGAAAATCCCCAATCTTGAAGGAGAGGCCCGGGGAGACTTTGGGCTTCACTCCAATCTCGAACTCTATGAATTTGTGATTTGTTGTGTCTTTAATCTTGAATCCAATTTGATTTTAATAAACCATAATTTGGTGATGAACCCTAAGCATGAACCGCGAGGGTTGAAGATGATGAAAGGTAAGGTTGAAGATGATGAACCCTAATTTGGGTTTCAATTATCATAATTTTTTTTATTTATTAATTATATATTCCACGTAACTTGCTCTAAATGTGTCATGTTATTAAATTTATCCACTTCACACTGAAACATCACCTGAAAGTTAACCCTGTTAATCCAATTTAACGGCAAGGAGCCAATTACTTCAATTTTTCACTTTTAGGGACCCAATGAAAAAAAATAAGAAAGTGACATATTTGAGAAAACCCAACAGAAATAGGAATTGTGGGAGTGGTTTAATCGGTATTAAAACTATAAAGAAATTATCACATAATAAATAAAATAGATTAGTTAACAACTAGGAGAATATAAAGTTTTATTACAGTCATTTATACATAACTATAATCAAATTCCATATACATACTTACTAAGTTCAAAACCATATATACAAGACTTTGCGTTTTCAAAACGACCAAAGGAAAAGAAAACTACTAAAGAGTAATTACAAAAACTACTAAGCTGCTTATTTCTACCTAAAGTTTAGTCCATGGCCACCTCATCACCATTTGCTCACACCCACCTGACGATCATAGCCAAGACAACCAAGTACAAGAACATACCAACAAGACATAAATAGAAGGGTAAGCTAGTGATACAAAACAAATCGTAATATACAATAACATTTCACACATGAATCACATTTCATATAAAGCAATCCATGCATCTTAAACATGCCAAGTTATGATGGGTTGTGCACTTGGTAGCCTCTACTACTTTGCAAAGTCATTGTCAATGGGTTTCACGCTACCACACTCACAAGATCAGTCTGTACCGTGTCTTAAACCATACTGGAAGTACTTAGACTAAGACCTCCTACTACTCTCACCACATGTATCAATCTTCTCTAATTGAGAATGAATGATCATTAGAGTTTCAGGATAACCCCCAAGGCTAACATTCCTGCATTAATACCAACAACACTTGAAACCACCAATAAGAAGTTCCTCCATGGAACTCTTTTCCACAACCTTTCATTCACATATAAAATCCATATAAACATTGCAAACAATCACATGAAATCACTAAGTATCCATAAAGTACAAGAAGTAATTCAACAAACAGAATATTAAACAACATAAAACAACTTAAACCACGACTTACAAGGTGGTGTTCAGGCGTCCAAAAACTGGCATTCAACGCCCTAGTGTCTGGAAATTAACGCTCAAGCGCCCAAAAACTAGTGATTAGCACCTTAGCTACTAGAGATTGGCGCTCAGGCGCCCAAAAACTACCGCTCAACTCTAGGGCCACTATAAAGTGGCGCTTAGGCACCCTGACAGACATGTTCTATGCCATATCAACTGACAACACCTTGTATTTAATGGATTTGATGCACTTGAGACTTATTCAAATGATCAAATTACTTCTTTAAATATTAGAGTTGATGTGAAAACACGTTTATAAGTAAATCTAAGTACCCTTTTGATCATTTGACCCAAGACTAGGTGCATTAAACCATTTGACACCTCCAAAATACCCAAACTCAAATTTACATTTTCCAACACCAATTTCTATAAACTAAAGGTCTGAACAAGTCATAATGGACTCAATAACATTCTCCATCACCTCATTTTCATATTAGCCTCCATACTTTATATTTTCACTAGTTAGAACCTCCAATTTGGAGACAAAATGACAACATAAGAACCAAATATCAGCTCAACCTCAGATTTGGCCTATCTCAACACCTAAACAAGTCCTAAATGACTTAAGAACTAACCCTGAACTACTGGTTTTCCCATATAACCATTTTATCAAAAAAGCATCTGTCAAAACCCCTAAAACTGGACCTAAAACCTTCTAGAACCACCCTTATTGACAAACACCTATTTCTATCTCATATTTATAGTAACTCTAAGCTCTAACAAGTTTCAAATGACCTAAAACAATACCTAAAATCACATATTTCTCACTCCAACCATTATATCATAAACTTGCCTATCAAAACCTCCATTTTAACTACAAAAACCCATAACTTTGATAAGTCGACACTTCTTAAACATTTCAACCAATTTAAGACATCAACACAACTTCATAACATACAATTCATCGCCATAATAACATCAAAATCACATCCCACTAGAAATCAATCATCAAATAACCAAATACACTCATTTAAATGAACTAACATTAACATACATATTGAAATTATGATTAAATCAACTTATCATACATGCAAGCACCAAACTTACACAACAACATATTTAAAGGTAAAAGAACTAGCTTGCCTTACCTTATACCGAAGCTACTAAGCTCTAAAAACGCACACCAGTTGCTTCAAGCACAATAAACTCTAGAAACATCTCTGAATCACTGAATTATGTTCGGAGAAAGTCCTTAGGACCTCAGATTAACAAAGAACTAGGAAAAGAGGTCATGAAACCCATGCGACAAGAGATCACTACGTATGATCTTAAACTAAGAATGAAAGGGAAAAGAAGTTAAAACTTACTTATTCTAAACTAGAAATTGATTTGTAGATGTTGGAGAACACACTACTATGATCTTATAAGAAATTCCTCATCGTCAAACAGATGATCGAGGAGTCAAATTTCTTAAAAGGAAGGGAAAGAGAACTTTAAGGAAGAGTTTTAGAGAGATGGTTTGTGTTTTAAGTAATGAAACGAGTTTAAGAAATTCTATTTATATTAACGAATTATTTTAAATTTAAAACATTTAGTCTCATTATTTAAAAATATCTATCAACTCTAACACTCTATTTTTTAGGTTCTTACAATGATTCTATAAGAAGTTTTAGACTCTAGATTTTTCCTTGTTTCACATTATTAAATTATATTAATTTTATGTTTTAAAATATCAAAATTAATATATAGCTTCTACGAAATATATAAAAAATTAGTATAAAATTTAAGGGTTAGTTTATATTTTTTTTTTTTAACTTGTGTTTGTAAATATAAACTTATTATTTCTAGGAAATTTAATCACATTTACTTTCAGTTATTTTAATTTTTTAAAATAATTATTTAAATAAACAATTTAAATTCATTAAATTTAATTTTTTTAAATGAAATAACATTTATTTTAAATTATTTAATTTTTTAAATAATTATTTAGATAAACAATTTAAATTCATTTAATTTATTTTGTTTAAATGAAATGTTAAGATCACTAAACACAATATTATTAAATAAACAATTACCACTACATAATATTATTAACATTAGTTGAAAAAATAAAAAGAAATTATGAATATTGAAAGCTTTTATTATTCTTGTTCTGCGATCCAATACTTTATGAATATGAAATTTGTAGTTGTCACACCCACTTCGACAGGACTAATGTCATTATCTATTTTTATGGCTGCTCCTTCGTCAACCAAAGATTTTTCCCATTCAGAGAGCTGACGGATGACGACGATGACTCTGATCCACCATCAGCATACCCCCGACCTACCCTCCATATGAACTCCTCAAACGAAGAGAGCTCCACATTTGACATTATTACCTTAGACAAAGAAGATGAATGAAGCAATCAGTTGCAAGAGTAGAAAGAATAGCAAGTGTGAAAATATCATTGACCCCACCCGCTATTTATAGCCAAAAAAGGGTTTCAACGAGCAAATCCCAATCGTTGAAGCCAGCGTAATCCAACAATCCACGAGGCGCGAGCCTTCGTTTCAAACGGGCGCACGAATTCCCGAGAAGCCACGTGTTCACTTGCATCAGTTAATTTTTCTTGTAACTGTCACGGTAATTGCCCACACAAGCAACTGCTTTGAACAAGCGGCTCAGCGAAACCCAATCCACTTTAACACGCATGATCATTTACTCACCTTAAACAAACCCCTACACATATCACTAATGGAAAACAAGCTCGAGCTTAGAAGGTTTGTGTATAATATGACCATCCGATCATCCACTAACCGAACGGTCAACAACCTATGGTCCCACATGAGTCGGTCGGTGAACCGATCGGTCAGATTACAAACAGAGTTAATGCAGAGAATAATTACATTAACTCTAAGCTAGATTATCATCTTTTGGGTCATAATTATTACAATATTAATCAGAAGCCCATCCAAAAATCTATAAATACATGTTTGATATTTAGTTAGTTAGTTACATTGATTGCACATTTAGTATTAGCATTATTGTACAAACACTAACTTTAGCATTAATGTGTTTTCTACAACACCCTAGTCCAATCGAACGACAACGAGAGAGGACTAAAGATTGAACCTTGACCTAAGCTTAGAGATTGGAGAACCTTTAGGGAAGTAGACTTAACCTCGACCCCATAAACCGAAACACTGATAAATGTTTATTGATAACATCCATCGATAAGTACATACACGATTGGATTTCCTGCTTTCTCCTTCTTTTCGTCATCTTTTTGTTTTATTTCATCATCTTTATCCTTTTATCGCCAATTGTCATTGTGCCACCACCTCCACCTCCTTTCACTATTTAGGATTTCATCCTTTTTCTATTTGTTTTCCTATTTCCTTTTCCTCTTCTTCCACCTTTCCTTATTCACTTCCTTTTTTAACTCCGCACATTACCGATATCCTTCATTTATACGTCACTAACAATCATCAGCGTGTGTTACTAATATAAGGTTGATGAGCCTCCATGTCACCCTAGCCATCTCCTCATTCTCCTCATCTTCTTCTTCTCACTCATTTTTTTCTCTCTCTTTATATATATATATATATATATATATATATATATATATATTCTATCATTGAACATTTTTTATGTTTTTAACCATCAGTAATTATGATGATAAATTATTAATGGATAAAGTTATCACTAATAACAATTATAACTTATTAACATTTTTTTTAGCAAATTTTACAAACAAATTTTGTATCAAACGAACGAAAGTATCCGTAATTAAAATATGAAAACCATTGGTAAATATTAGAGTTTAATTCAAATTTATCGTCATTGGTAATATTTTGTCCATAATTAACGAAATTATTGAGGTAATTATTTCTCTTAAAAAAAATTACTTTCCCTTTCTCCTCTTATATTAAATTACTAATGCTTCACTTCTTCCTCTTTCTCATTCCATGACAAAACTCCCCTTCTACCCGTATGTGACTTACATAGTAGCATAACTGGGTATATGTATATATTCATCGGCTTGCATATTCATCTAGCCCTATTTTGTACTCCCTCTTTTCTTTGCCATTATTACCTATTTTGCGAAATGTACTTTAAAGACAGTTTGAAAGACTTAATTAGACGGCGCAATAAATTTAGTTAGCATTTTTAATGTAGGATTTCGTGTGTTGTTTAAAGTTATGAAGCCTGTTCATAACCACAAAAGTGAAAGCCATAGACTAAAACTTTAAATGCTTAGGGACCTAAAATTGCTCTGTTATAGTAACTATACAAACCAAAAATTTAAATCTCAAATCCTCATGCCTTAAATAATTGTTGTGGACGGCTCTTTCAAATCTCTAATGGCCATGTATGTTTCTAAAATCATGATAATTGCTAACCCTAGTTACCTCTTCAAGTAATTAAGAACCATATTGTCAAGGCTTAGTGGACAAAGATTTCAACTACCAAAATCTTTTCTGTTATATACCAAGCACTGATGGCCACAGTTGCTACCACCCAACAACATTGTCTCTAAAAATTTCTTTTAAATCAATTTCCCTATTAATAAATAATGCTCATCCAACACCCAACTAATTAACCTTTTATTTATTTATTTATTTTTATCATCAAACCATTACTTTACAATTTAAATTCCACCCAGAATCCATTAGTGATCAACCTGATAAAATCACAACAATTTGGATGTAAAGAACTAAACAATATTTTTTTTCTCATATTATTGGTACGGGAAATATGCCATGTTTGTCTTATGTAAGAGACATCAAACAATGCAAGCAAAAAAAATTATGATAAAACGTTTGTTATTTTTTCTAAAGCACACTTATTCTATTATTGTTCAAAAAATTATTTAGTCAAAGATAAATACACTAGTACAGAAAGGACTTTAGACGTCTGTCATTTTTTGCTTTTAATGTCACATTTCGAACCGACGTCTTTAAGGGTGACATTAATGGGACGTCGGATTCTGCAGGTCCGACGTAGTTATAGACGTTGGTTCAATGACATAACCGACGTCTATAAAGATGTCGAACATGACACTAACCGACGTCTAAGGGTTGTTATAGATGTCAAACATGGCACTACCGACTTCTAAGGGAACTAAAAAGACGTCAGACGTGGCACTAACCGACGTCTAAGGACACTATAGATGTCGAACATGACATTAACCGATGTCTATGAAATGTTCGTTATGTTTTAGTGCAGTTCTGCTCGTGTCTTTAGGTAGCGTAGTAGCTCTCCTTCCTTTGCTAGTTTCTTCGTAAGAAAAAATTGCGTCTTTTGCATCTCTTATGACATTTCAACCCAAAGACGAACTTGGGTCGTTTCCTAGGTCCATTCTGTAACGCCCTGACAATTTATAGGGAATATTGACTGCCCCCACACATCGTACATTTTCCGGGAAAACTTCCCAGAAGGTCACCCATCCCTAAATTACTCTAGGTTAAGCACGCTTAACCATGGAGTTCTTATGGGTTAGGCTACCGAAAAACAAATGCATTTGCTTATAAGTTGTTGGAGGCATTACACATTCCGACCACAAAAGAAAAGAATACAGTGGGTGTCACCGTATTCTTTTTCTTTAGCGGTGGCAATGGAACTAGGTAAGGACCTAGGTTCGGCTTCAAGTTGAAATGCCATAAGAGATCCAAAAAAAAGCAAGCTTTTCTTACAAGGAAACTAGCAAAGGGAGAAGGTGCATTACGCTACCCAAAGACACAAGAAAAACGACACCAAAACACAATGAAAACTCATTTTAATTGTTTCAAATGAAACATAATACATCAAAGATTACTTTAATCGGATTAAAAGCAAGTTTAAACGGTTCAAAAGAGATCAAACGCACCTAAAAATGCAATGCACCGGAGAGAAAATGTGAAGGAAGACGATGAAGTGCGCGAAATTGCTGGTTCACAATCATTGATTTAACAAGAAATGAGATGTCAGTTGCTTAGGAGACCGATGTCTATAATGGAATATATGTCGGGGACCTCACTAATATGACGTCCATTTGATTTAAATAATAATATTCGTGGTATATATAGACGTTGGTGTAGTGGGGACCGACACTTATAATCAAATATAGACGTCAGGGTAGCACGATCAAATGTCTAGATGGCGGAAAGAAATGACTTTTCACATACCTGTCAGACATATAGACGTCGGTCGGGAGGGGTGCTGACGTCTATAACCGAATATAGACGTCAGGTGGCAGGATCAGACGTCTAGATGGTGGAAAAATAAATAAATTTTCACCTACATGACATCTACATGGCAGAAATAAATGACTTTTCACCTACTGTCAGACATATAGACGTTAGTTACTAGGAATCCCGATGTCTATAATATTATAGACGTCGCCTCCCTCTAACATACGTCTATAAACCTGACTTATTTACGAAATTGACACCAGTCAATAATTTACGTCGCGGATCCTTCTAACTGACGTCTAATAGATGATGTTAAAAGTCAATTCTGCAGTAGTGGTGGAATCCATAATTGTTCTTTTTCCAAAACAAGAATGATTTCTTTTCCATAACCATTCTTGAGTGATTATTTTATCAACAAGTTTTTATTTGCATGTTAAAGATGTGAAATGTCATATCATCATTTCCTTTTTAAAGTCCTGAACCTACCTAGTCACTCTTATTCTAATTAGGCTACCTAAAATTTTTCAAGTCAAAAAAAAAATAAAAATCAAAAATTAAACGTTTGGATCTCTGTTTTTATAACCCCTTTAAATCATAATTATTCTCCTTAACAGTACTTCCATTTTCTAATATAAATATAAAGATAAATGCTACATGCATGAATAATGTTTGTGATAGTTGAATTTTCCGATATATACCATATTTGTCTTTAAGTCTTGGATATAATTAAACTCCATTATATATATATATATATAGTTTAATCATTGTACAATTATAAGTGCAAATGACTGGATAATAGATTAGAATATAATATAATACATCTTACAATCAAAACTTTCTACAATTAAAGTGACCTTTTAATAATTCATCTTGTTAATATACGATATGCAAACTCAAAAAAATAAAAAAATAAAAATAATAATATAAAAAGAACAACTTTTGCGTTAGATCCTGCGCATACAGAGGTAAAGCTTGCATGTCTAATTATGGTTTGGACGACAATAACATAATGTTATGGTCTTCATGCAAAAGAAGTCGCCATCGTATGATCAAACTAGAACAAGGCAAAGTAGGGTCACAAACAAACATTTCAATTGAGATTCTGTCTAGTGTGCCACTATTTTAAATGTAATATAAGAAGAAAACAATAATATATATTTTTTAATTTTTGTAAGGAAATTGATGTATAAATTATTCGGAAGAGATTTTCTTGTTCAACTTTTAAAAATTCGGTTTTTAATTTATACATAAATTAGTTCAAATTATAGAAAAAAAAAACTTATTTAATGTTTTTTTAATCTTACTTTTTTCTTCTTGTTTGAGTCAAATGATATTCATATAAACCTCACCAGGCAGGGCATCTTTTCGTGTGTAGATTTTTCAAAAAAAAAAAAAAAATGTTTTGAGAATCAGAAATCAACTGCAGGCTCGTTATTTTTAATTCGTTTTTGTCTCATCCAAGTTAAGAGTGAAAGGGTGCTAGTTAGGTACAGGTATTAGCTTGTCTCATATACCTACTTTTTGTTTTCTATACTCTATATACATGGGTAAATATTTAATCCATAATAATAATTTTTACCTCTTTTCACAATTGGTAAAAGATTACTTCATTTCCAATCAAGAACAAAATATTATTTATATATAAATCAATTTTTTTTTTTACTTTGTTTAAACCTCATATATATTGTTGGAAGTCCCACATCGATTAAAGATAAGGCCAATTTATAATATATAAGTGGGGTGCAGACCTCGCTTTATAAGCCGGTTTTGTAGGATTAAGTTAGGCTTAAACTCCACTTCTAACATATATCCCATATAGCTTTATATAAAAATTATGCAAACTACTATATTGTAAAGTTTAAATGTTGGAAGAGAAAGAAAGTAGGTAGAAGGTAGGGAGCATAGGCATGGTGATGAATATTTAAATTGAACACATGAAAGTCAAAAAGATGAACTAAAAAAAGTTGGACACATTCTTTTACATTTATATTCATAATTTGATTTCTCTTTTAAGAGAAAGAAAGCCAGAAAGAGGAATATATAATATATATATGTACATTATGATAGGAGTATATAGCGCGGCCTTTTCTCCAATGCAAGTTTTTGACTTATTAAAGGGGTTGGAATCATTGCACAAGGATTAATATTACAGGGACAAGGTAAAACGTACGTGGTGGTTAAGAAATTATGGGCCAAAACCATAAGTTACAATGTTGTGTTGTGTAGTCTGAGATAGCTCTGAGGGGTATCTTTGGTTTCAGTGTCCTCTCACATGGATCCAATGGAAAAGACACGACAACTATAAAGTTAATTTTGTCGCCAACATCTTCAGACCATTCTGTGGAATCACAATGATTCTTCACCTTCTACGTCTTCCTCTTCTTTAATCAAATGGCTCTTCCTATGGAAGCGTGTGAAAGCAAAGAGCCCTTGGTCCTCACCCACCAACCATCAAATCATAAATCATATGTTGTCTATACTCGCATGTGCACACATCTTACAATGCAAAATTATATTTTTAAGGATTTAAGAGCCTCTCAAAACTTTCTGAGATGGATTGCTTAAAATGTAAACCATGATTACGAAACTAGGTTTAAATCTAATTTATGCTTACAACATAATAAAGGAATTATGTAATTTCCTTTTTGATTGATAACTTTTTTAATAATATTTAAAAATAGGTTATTCTTGTTAGAATTATTTATGACAACTTAATTTTATTTAAAAATAAATAATTTAAACTCTCATACGAGAGATTAAAATGGTAAAAGAAATTCTATAATTAGAATGAGTAAAATAATCAATGAGTGGTTTTGCTAGTAGTTGGCTGAAATGAAGAACACATATGACATAGTGTAATTCACAAGCAAATTTAGACAGAAAGATATATGAAGGACAACCGTGATTGGCTACTGAACATAAGGGATTAAGATGCATGCATGCATGCATGATAGATGGAATATTTTCTTTTTCGTAGAAATGGTTTCAAAAAGAAAATAAACAACAAAAGCTTAAAGCGATTTGCCTATTATAAATTTGATGTAGGTCCAAATAATCATGCTTTGAATGTGGTAACAAACTTTTTGACTTTAGGTAAATACACTTGGCTATTGCCCATGACGACACCGAAACACCCTATTTATAAATAAACAGTGCAGAATATATTTTAAAATAAATAAATAAATAAATAATTTAGATAATACTTGTAAGATTCAGAAAATAGGGTATTTTAAAATCAGAGGAACAACATACTTTTTTAAAAACTAAAACGTTTTTTTTACATATTTTAAAAGAATAAAAGAAACATATTTTACACTACTTTAAATATGTATATATATATATATATATATATATATATATATATATGGCTTGAGTCTATGTCAAAACTTAGGCACAGTATTACGAAAATCACAAAAGCTTAGTTAACCATCTTAATCACTTCTGGTAAACACATTTTCATCCTTCCCTTTGTTTTAAGATGATGAAAACCCTACTTCATATTATATATAGTTTAGTTTTACGTAATCAACTTGGTTATGACTTTTTTTTTTTTTCTTTTTTCTTTCATGAATGTAATCATTAATGTAAGATTTCTAACCTGTTTTGCTCGTGCTAAGGAACAAAATGAATTTTATGTAATAAAAATTATTACGACATAAATATTTTTCCTTTAACATGATCTATTTTATTTTACATTAAAAATATGTTTTGAGAATTTGGTTAAAGAATATAAATCATTATCATTTATGTAAATTCATTTTAGTGGCCTAATAAAATGCTTTGAAATGGTGTTTTGTCTATGGAAAAGTCAAAGTCGCAAAACGTAAATGCGAGTAATTGAACGATCTTCCAGTAAGCTGCACTTGCTTATTCTTCCTTCTATGTTAAGTGCGTTAGGTTGAGTTCTTTAATCAGCAACTTTACCATTATTAATTGTGATTAATTAAGCGGATATAATTTTACTTTTTTTGTGGGTAGCTGTGGTTCATAACTTGGATAAGTACTTATGTGTCACGACTTGACGTAATAAATACGTTTCCAAATATAATAAATAAATAAAAAAAGTTTTCAAAATATTAGTAGGAATACAAACAAACTTAGAGAATTGCTTTTTCTGTTATCAAATGTTATGCTATTTATTTAATTAAAAAATAATGGATTGTAAAATATTTCAAGATTTCTTAATAATAGAGGATTTTAGTTTGATCGTGTTTGATAAGATCAATAAAGTAACTATTTATTTATTTAACTAACTTATTAATTAGTTTGATCAATACAGCGTGTGGTAAATATGTTAAGGTGGTTTTATTTTATATGTTTTAGTTCATAAGTAATAAACAATTTAGTAATTCCAGGTGTTAGTTTAATTTATTATTATTATTTCTTATTTCAAAATATTTTTTATTATACTTAATGTTTTTTTATCTATTATTACTTATTTCAATCATATAGAAAATGATTATTGTATAATTTAGAGTATTTATTAAAAGTCCAATTTTCCTATGATTTTCATGTTGAAAGGAACAAAATATAAATATGTAAGCTTTTTGTTTAAATAATAAATCATGAAAGATAAAAATATTTTTGTTTCTATGATGATATAACATTGTATAATCATGTTTTACATAAAAATATACGTCGGTTATTTTGGGCATTTAATGTTATATCAGGAACTAACGTCTTTACGGATGATGTTAATGGGACGTTAGTTTTTTGTATGTGCGACGTTGTTATAGACGTCGGTTAAGACCAAAGCTTGACGTTTATAAATACATCATACATTACACTAACCGACGTCTAAGGGCACACTAGACATTGGTTTAGTGACACATTTGACGTCTACAAAGCCGTCAGACATTGCATTAACCGGCGTCTATGGGCACTATAGACGTCTGTCATTACATTAACCGATGTTTATGATGTGTTGTGTTTTGATGCAGTTTTTCTCGTGTCTTTGGGTAGCATAATAGCACCTCCTTCCTTTGCTAGTTTCCTCGTAAGAAAAAATTGCGTCTTTTGGATTTCTCATGGCATTTCAACCCAAAGACGAATTTGGGTCATTGCCTAGGTCCACTCCGACGGCCAATGAAAAAGAATACAGTGAGAGTACGGTGACATAGTATTCTCATTGTTTTCATTTTTTATGATGGTGGGAATGACTCTATGCAAGAACCCAGGTTGGTCTTTGGGGTGGTTGGAATATCATGAGATATCCAAAAGACGTAAGTTTTTCTTAGGAGGAAACTAGCAAAGGGAGAAGGTGCACTACGCTACCCAAAGACACAAGAAAAAACCGCACCAAAACACAACGAAAACACATTTTAATCGGTTCAAATAAAAGATAATAATCAAAGATTACTTTAATCGGATTAAAAGCAAGTTTAACCATATCAAAAAAGATTAAACGCACCTGTAAATTCAAAGGAGTAGAGAGAAAAGCAAAGGAAGACGATGAAGTGCGCGAAACGGCTGGTTCACAATCTCTATTTTAAAAAGAAATCTGACCGGTTGCAGACGAGCCTGACGTATATAATGGAAAAGACGTTGGTTAACTCACTAATTCGACGTCTTTCTGATTTAAAAATTAATATTCGCGGGGCTTATAGACGTCGACTACTAAGGCCACTGACGTCTATATAAGATTATAGACGTCAATGAGGAGGCATCCGATGTCTACATGACGGAAAGGAATGACTTTTCACCTGCCTGACAGACATATGGACGTCAGTTATAGTTTACCTGACGTCTATAGGTCTGACAGGTAGGTGAATAGTCATTAATTTCCACTATATAGACGTCCGTTTGGCGGGATCCGACGTCTATATGACGGAAAAAAATGACTTTTCACCTGCCCCGTAGACATATAGACGTTGGGGTTGCCCTAACTGATGTTTATATGTCTGAAAGGTTAGTGAACAGCCATTAATTTCCGCCATATAGACGTTGGGGCCCTGCCCAACTAACCTCTATATGTCTGAAAGAAATGACTTTTCATTCACCTGTCAAACATATAGACGTCAGTTAGGATAGCCCCGACGTATAAAAGACTATAGACGTCGAGACTCTTCCAAACCGACGTCTATATGGCCAACTTATTCACGGAAATGCCACCGGTCATCAATATACATCGAGCTTACCCCTAACCGACGTCTAAAAGATGACGTTAATCAGTGTTTTTGCGCTAGTATATATATCATTAAGTTAATACCATACTTTGTTAATATCGTTGCTCTTATTTTATGTTATAAGGAATATATGTTTTTTTAACCTTGACAGAGTGGATTTGAAAAAAAAGCTTACATCACTTCAATAATCTCTTATAACATGAGCTAAAGCTATTTTGCTTAAACAATTCCTAGATACATACTTTATCAATCTTGAAAACTCTGTTTTTTTTTTTTTTTTTTTTTTTTACAATTCTATGTTTTTCACAAGTTCAAAGGTTATATTCAAGGAAAGATAAGTAAATCTACTTATTGAGAAGCTGCTTAAAGGAGAAAAAAAAAAAATCTAATGCATGCATGAAACATATTTAATGTATCTTTTACGTGCAAGTTCATCAAATATAAGAAAGATGATTAAGTGAGTGTTAAAATGCTCAACAACTAGAAAAAAGATTCACACTGATTTTTTTTTTTCTTATTCAATCTGTAAAAGTGATAAAACACAATAAACATATTTTTGAATCCTAAAATAGCTTTCTAAAATTATAGTTATGTTTTTTTTTGGAAAATTAGTGTTTTTTTTTTTTTTGTAAATATAGAAAGATGGAACCCTTCTCTAACGAGGAAATCTTGGGATATTTTAAAAATTCAATATAAAAATATTTCAAATTTAAAAAATAAAATTCTAAATAATAAATAAAAATTAAATTTTATTAATACTTATTAGATCATGTAATTTAAAGAAAAAAGATAACAATTTATCCAAATAAAAGAAAACCGTATACAATTTTTAAAAAATCAGTAAAAATACTAATTTTTTTAGTATTAATTAAATTATTTAAAATACCTAAAATCATGATTACATAATAATATATTATTTTAAAAATTCTAATTTTATTTATATATAAATTTTATACAGTAATACTATATTAGGCCAACTCGTCCAACCCAGAAGGCCAACTCGCCCAGCCTGACAATTACTTCTGAATATACTTTCAGTATTGGTTCAAGAATTTTCAATAAGTATATAAGTTTTCTTTTGCCAAAAACTGTTGAAGCAATAAGTTGTACTTCCACTTGAAAGCACGAGTTTTGTGATTTAGATGATAATGTTGATGAAGATGGTATAACGAGAATGAGATTTCTTTTAATGCCACATCTAATAACTTTGAAAAAGGAAATGATGAACATTGAACGAAGAAATGATGCTGAAATTGATTGTTAATTTTTAAAATTTTCAGTATTATAGTGATCAAATGATTGTGTGAACAAAAAGTATTTAATGTTTGAACATGTTTTGATATATTATGGGAAATTCAAATGCAAACAAAGATATTATATTCAAATAAGTGATAAATTATTCAAATGCAGTCCGACATCAGTCGACAGTCCATTTGGCACCCCGACATTAACCTGACATCAGCCTGGCAGCCCACTTGGTAGCCCGCTTGATAGCTTGATATGAACCCATTTTAGACTGAAATCCACCATTCTAGGGGACCGAGTTGTAAAAGTCAACCTGTTATTAAGTGGCAGACCAACATAGTCTGACCTGTTTTTGATAGGCCAAAGTTAGGCTGGGCTTAAACGACCCAGGTTGGTCCATTTTGTCACCCTATGTGTAACCTACTTAAATCTAATATTTTAGTAAAATTTAACTATTTATTAGATTTAACAAGTGTCTTTATAAAATTTTAGTGCATTTTCAAGAATCAGACTTATAACTTATTTAAATATAAGAAATTGGAAAATTTAATATAATAGTAATAACATATGCGCTCAAGTAAATGTTGCATATGAGTAGTCAAGTGTTGTGAAAGAAGAGAGTTAGACAAAAACTGTGTTAAATGAGTATATATAAGCATGATTCACCGGCCGCCACAAGCAAGGCACTCAAAAAGATGTGATAATTTATATTAATTAGATGATATATTCAGATATTCAGTATATACCCCCAAGATATTATGAAACTTGGATAAAACTTTATCTTTCCTTCACATTTTATACGATCCTTACATGATGGAATGACTTATTGAGATAAGAGGTGGAGATAGTTCATCACTGCTGGCAATTGTCTCACTCGTGCTACAATGAACTTTTATAGTTAAAATTTTGCAATGCCTTTGAGGAGTAATATCTTGACACTCTATCTCTTGTCTACATTAATATAATATTTTACAGAAAATTTGTGGATAATAGTGTCAAACATTTTCTTTCCTTTCCTTTGATAACACATGCCTTAATAAGAAGAAATGATGTGATCCAAAGGCTAAAGGTGAAATAGTTTTGCGAGCACTCAATGTCGCTATCTAACATCCTATAGGAAGGTAAAAATTTTAATAAAGGTGATTGATTATTTTACTAAATGAATAAAAGCAAAACCTTTGTCAACTAACATTACACAACAAGTGCAAAAGTTCTTTTGGAAGAATGTTGTATACAAGCATTATTCACCCACTTTGTTGTCACAAATAATGGTTGATAATTCATTAACAAAGGCTTCAAACAATTTTTTGAGCAGATTAATAAAACATCAAGGCTCTTCGGTAGAGCATTCAAAGATCAACGGTCAAATTAAAGTAGTGAAACAAAGAGTTGCATGACAATACAAGCTCAAGCTCAAGCTTGAAGAAGCGAGAAGAGATAAACTTAAAGATAACCCCAATTCCATTAAAGCTCCTCGTGGTACCACCTCATTAAAGGCTTTGTAACTTTCAACATCAATAAAAGACGACAAGCTACGCCTTTAAGTAGGGATAACAACATTACATGGGAAGAACTTAAAAGAGATTGATCTAAATCCTCAATCATAAAGTAAAAAGACTCAAACCGAGTACCAAAAGCTCCAACTCAAAATTCAAATAAGGAAGCATGATAATGCTAGCCACATAACCAAATGATTCCTCAAAAGATAAATAAAAAAAAATCCCGAAACTTGATTGAAAATCATGTACTATAAGTCTAAACTCGTTAAATTCCTTACAATTGCTTGATGCAGGATAAGTTCAAAGCATGAGCATGTGCAGGTCCTACACACACTAACGAAAACTTCACCAAGTAGGAGATTATGCGAGAAGTACGAGATGAGACTCGTGGCATCACTAGCATAGGAAAGCCTTTTGATATTGATTAAAAAAGACTTAATATACCGAATGGTATACAAACAAACGATATAGAAAGTTTTCATTTTCCATCTTCTCCTACCAGAACCAGCACACTAGCCATCACCGGAGTTGCATCGGTTGTCCCTGCACCTCACAAGAGAGGGCATGCGACTACCAACCATCATTATAGAATCACACAGTGGGCGAAAATGAGCTTTAGTAATGCGAAATTATTGCCTTATTCGAGCATCACCAGAAAATGTTGCATCGCACTTCCACATGAAGCCACCTAAAATGTGATCTCCACCTCGCCTGAGGCAAAACTACCGCTATGCTTGAGGAAAATTTGCCACCATGAATAACATGTGAAACTAGATCGCCATGCACGTCGCTGCAAAATGTGACCTCACAAATCTCCAACATGCCAACAACCCTTACTAGAAAGGAAATACCTCCACGCTAGTGGCAAAACCTTTTATACCGATCCAAACATTTTCGACGATGATGACCGGTGAGCTCCGATGTATGGGCTGACACCTGACATATTTGGTTCACAGTGTGCATGAAGGTGAATGAGGTGAAAGCAAGAAAGAGGGAAAAGAAGAATGAGGGTTAGGGATTTAAGAGCCCTATATTTATGTGTTTACAAATAAAAAAAAATTAAAAACTACTTTTTATATTAACTAGAACTGTTATAAAAAGTTTTTTCTTTATTACAAAGATGTCACCATGCCCATTTTTGATACCAGTTGTAGTTATAACCTGTTTAAAAAGTTTTCTTCTTCATAAAACTGTCACCATACTCACTTTCTATAGCACTTATAGCTAGAACTTGTATGGAAAATGTTAACTTATTTACAATTATGTCACCACGTCACTTATTCTACCATGTGGACTTCAACCAATATAAAAAGTGATTTTTTCACTAGTGCATAAGAAATAACTCAAACAATGCACAATTGAGCTGAATTTATATGAGAAGTTTGGGAAGAAGCCCATGGCATAAAAATACCTCAAAAGCAAGATGTGTGGCAGAGGTGCTTATAGAAGAAGTATGAGACAAGGCCTATGACATGTGAAATAACTGAAAAGCAGGATGGACAACCGAGCTGAATCTTATACGAGAAGTACCGGACAAAGCTTGTGGCATGAAAAGTATGTTGAGAAACAGGTAGGCTTCGTTTTACACCAAGAGGGGGGGGGGGAGGGGGGTGAATTGGTGTTGTTTTAAAAATAAAATCTTTTCGCAATCTTTAAACAAAAGTATAAAGCTTTTTTACCTTTCTTGAAATGCAAGTAATGAAAATTTCTATGCAGCAGAAAAACGTAGTTGACTGCTTAACAAATATAGTCGATTGAAATAAAGAGTGCAGAGATAGAGAAAATCAAACGTTGGTTTTTATACTGATTCGACCAACAATGCCTACATCCAGTGTCCTTCCAACCCAGGAAGCAAATGCACTATATAGGTTGCGATTTTTACAACAAGGAATTTATAGAAGACCTCGCTTCAAAAATATAAATCTCCTCTCTAACCCAAAACCAAAATATAGCTGTAATAATCAAAACCAGACTTGCAGCAAGAATCCCTTCTTCTTCTGTAATCTGAACCCACGTCGAACAATCCTCAACGTGTAAATTCCAGCACTCTTCACAGGATGTCAAGCCTTAACACAACAATCTTCACAGGATGCCAAGCCTTAACACAATGCAACAGTCTTCACAGGATGTCAAGCCTTCAAAGATCAATCAAGAAGCACCTTCTTTGTGCAGTTTTGATCACACAGCCAGCGCATAAGCCTTCTCCCTTTGAATCTCTCTCAAGATAGATCACCACCGTCTTCTTGGAGAATTCTTAGAGTTGTTAAAACAGAGAATTCAATCTGAAACAAGAAATGAAAATGTTAGATCGTCAAAAGTCTCAAAACAAATCGTGTTCAGCCAATTTATAGTTTTCTGTCAGTCAGATTGTTTCTCAGTTCAATAGCCTACTAATCCAGTTGACTGTATTAATACAGTTATAACAGACAGTCAACATAGAGACTCTCAGTCAACAAAAAACAACACACATTTAATACAGTTGACCAAGTCATCAATGCTTAATTAACTCTTAAAAATATAGTCGTTGGAGCGTGTAAGCATAACAGAATTCCAAAACAAATCAATAATACAGTCGAATGTACACTGGACAAAGTCGACTGACACACATAAAAACATTTTGAAATTCTTTTTAATCCAAAACATCACAGAGCACTAGTTCTCAAAATTTATACAAAGATTTTAGAATAGTCAAATCCATTACAGGTGTATTCGACTGGACCAGAACTTTGTCACACAATTATAAGTTTGTAAAAGTGCTTGTGATTTTTCTCTTTCCAAAATGTGCAATAAAATATTTTAGACATAGCACTTTGCATTGCACATAATCATACAAGCACGTTCCACAAATATATCACACAATTAACATAGGAACATACATCACAGTACATCAAAACATGTTCAACAGATATAACACTCAGTTCAGATTAAGAACATGTAATGCAACAACATGTGTACTGTTATTAAGCATTGTGTTGTCATCATAAAAAACTAGATTGATATAGAGTTTGTGCTGTCAACAATCTAAACATCTACTTCATGCTATCAGAAATAGTATTACCACAAACTGGTTGCAAGTGGTGAAAGACCACATGGAATATGCCGCACTGAAAAGATCATTGTATCTGCCATATGCCTGCTTTATAAGCAAAGTCTTGATACTTCAAGGTGTTGACATCAGGAATGAACAAAAATGTTTTTGGAGCTCTTCTAAGTTAGAAACTGATTTTTTTTAGAAACCGAATTCTAAGTTAAGATTATAAAAAAAAACAAAGAATAAGCTAGAATTCGCTTTCCAGAAACCAAATTTTGACTTTTAAAGAAAAGTGTGCTAGTTTTGTAAATATAATCTAAAGTGTACTATCCTCGTAATTATAAATGTGTTCTATGCTATGTCAGAAAAATAAAACATCATTTCTTTCAACTTAAATAACTTTTCATGTAATGCACTTTGATTTTTATCTCCATAAACTTAAACAGACTATAGAACTATAGAATTATCCTTTCTTGTTTATTGAAAAGTTGTTTCCCAACTTTGTGTTGCTAATAATGGTTTATTGGTTTTCAAGGTTATTTTTACCAGATTTGGTCGAGATGTTTTTTAGGTGGGTTGACTTGATTGTTAAGGTGTGATTGAGTTTTGAATTACTGAGAGAAAAAGTTCACCTCCAAAGACTTTGACGCTCAAGTGAGTAAGTAATTTTTGAGTGAGTAAATGAATAAAAGTGATTATAAGATCCTTGTATTTTCTGAGATATGATATATTTATAGTTTTTCTCCCTAAGGCAAGGGAGATGTCTAGAAGTTGCCCTAGATTCTAGAAACATGTTTATTATATTTGCTTAGAGGTCCCTACCACACCTGTTTGAGGGATCTTCTAGATCACATGTAAATGATTGAATATTTAGAGTAAGATTACCTTATATTTGACCACCTTTATTAGTGTGCTTTCTTAAAAGTGTCATATATGCTTGTCTTATCTTGAGCCTAGAGCTCAAGTGGTAGCATACACCACTAATCTTGAGTTCGCGAGCACTAATTCCCCTTCAAGTGGCTTGACATCACCTTGTTCCCCTCTCCCTTTCAAGTCCTCCATCTTTTCTACATTTTTATTTCTCTTTTGGTTACTTACTTGCATTTTTAATTTGACATTTACATTCCCTTTTTTTTTCTTGTTTTGGCTTCAATTAATTAACATATCTTCTTCTCTAGAGCACTTGTAAATGAACCTTTACATTTAGATAACTTTGATTATCTTAATATCCAGTGAGGATCTTCCTTAAGCTTTCTTAATCACCATAAACACCATATAATATTAAAATGAAGATAGGTCCTTTATCAACGGGTCTCTTCCCGTACTTGTATAAAATTTAGCTTCATTACATATCTTGTTTTTGAGGTATTTTTATGCCACAAGCCTCTTCTCATACTTCTTGTATAAAATTCAACTCTACCGCATATCTTACTTTTGAGATATTTTTTATGTCACAAGCCTTTTTTTGTATTTCTTATATAAGATTTAACTTAATCGTGCATTCTTTCACGAAGCTCAGCCAACGTAGATGACTTGTGTTAGACTCAAGCACCTTTCATTGTTCTTTACCATATTGTTTTCCTTGGATTCTTCATGTTTTAGATTGGCGATTTGATAAAACATCAAGCATTAAATAGTTATTAGTAGAAATAATCCAATTTGGACTTATAAGGTATAATTGTCTATCATTTATCTAATCATTGTCACATTTTAAGATTTATACTATTTGCTTATGTAACTAACATTATCATGCTTCCGGATTTGAATTTTGAATACACTCTCAATACTCAAGTTGAGCCTTTTTAGTTTTTGACTGAATGAATAAAAGGGATTATGAGATCCCGTATTTCTTGTGATAAGATATATTTATATATATTTATAGCCTTTTTATGGATTAACTTATTCTGTTTGTATCATAATGTCATATATCCTATAGAAATTATATTTCCTTTATTTTAGAGATGTTAATATATAATATGGGTGTTGCACTCGGATCTTATGTTTGTTAGACTATTTTGGATCTAGCAATGATAATATTGTAAATATAGGTCGGATAGATATTAAGGTAAAATAGTTTTGATATTTACCCAATTGTAACATTCATCCCACATTGTTGTAGGTTTTCTACAAGTAAAAAATTATTCACAATCATTTCATTATTTGAATTTGTCTTTCATGCAATATTTTGAAATTTTGAGCCAATTTATGTTTATGCACAATTTATTCCAAAACAATTTTGCATTTTGATTCAAGAACAAATAGTTTTTAGTATGAATGTAAAGTAACCACACTACTTTGGTGAGTATAAAGAGACATTCCTTACATTCTAGAAGTGCAAAGTAACTCATAGAAATCAAAGGTAGAACTCAATTTCAACTTGAACCAAAACTCAAACACTGGCAGCTTTCATAGTTTTACTACTTCATTGCTTTCCCCATACAAATCAGATCACACACTAACAAATTACTCATTTGCTTTACCATTGTTATAATAATTATTAAGTTTAACTATGATTACTATAGTTAGTAGAGCCTAAAGTAGGGAGTTGTGTGTTGGTTTATCTATAATCATTATTCCCAGCAATCTAGGACAATCCCTTCACCTTCCATCTCTCTATTGTATCAAATCTTTATCTATATAAATAATAGAACATGAGAAGGGTCTTTTAAGCCCTTTAGAACTATATTTCTCTATTTTAGATCTCAAGTTGGTATCAGAGCAGGTTCATCCTACTCTGGTTTCCATCTTGGTTTGTCCACCAGCACTGTCACTACTGTTCGCATCTATCTAGTGTCGTTCGCAGTTGTTCGCGGCTGTCTCGCCACTTTCTGCAGCTGTCAACTGCAATTTGAAGTCCTTCAACTTGGTTGTCCACCATCTTGCATCTGTCCGCCGCTGTCCATCGTTGTCCGCCGCTGTCTGCCGCCGGCCGCCGTCACTGTTCCGACCGGTGACCACTTGATCTGGTTCGCCTCTTCACGCGACAGCCAACCCCACCGGTGGGTTCGCCTGATTCTCCTACACGCTCTGCCACACGCCTCTCCTTTGTGTGCCGCGAACAGGCGCGTGCAGTTCACGCGCCACCTTCTGCTTGTCGGAAAGCCACTGCGCCACCTCTATAGTTGTCGCCCTCTGCTCCTCTGTCCATTCTGACCCTCAAAATCCTACTTTGGTGTGCCCAGAAGCTCCCCTCTAAGAAAACCCTAAGGAACCCTCTAGGGTTTTCTGGTTCTTCACGGTTTTTCTGGTTCCTGCTGCTGTTTTTATCAAAGAATGGCGTCTGGAAGTGCTCTTTCTTTCTCTGGAAGTCCCTTAATCACTTCCGAAAAGCTAAACGAAAAGAATTACCTGTCTTGGTCTGTTGTTGTGGAAATGTGGTTCCTTGGTCAAGGACATTATGACCACCTTGAGTAGGATGGGAGCCAAGTACCTCGTGACAAAGCTGAACAATGGAAACAAGCTGATTTTCAATTGTGTGCCCTATTGTGGCAATCTGTGGAACCCCGACTTTTGATATCTCTTAGAGCCTTCAAGACATGTCACACGTTTTGGAAGAAAGCTCAAAGCATTTATTCTAATGATATTCAACGTCTCTATGATACCGCAAACAAGCTCGTCTGTCTCAAAAGGACAGACCATGATATGGTCTCCTTCATGATTGAAGCCCAAACAACTGTGGAAGAATTGAGAATGTTCTTGGAAGTGAAATCTTCGGAAGATATAAAAAAGAAGCTTGACAAGTATTATATGGTGATGATCCTTCGTGCTTTGCATCCAGATTTGAATCACATCAAAGATCAACTTCTGACAACTCATGAGGTCCCTTCCTTAGAAGCCTTGACCACACGTCTTCTTCGTGTTCCTGTGCCTCAGTCTCAGGAAGCTCATGAAACAATGAAACTATCTGTCATGGTTGCCACGCGAGGAAGAGGAGGATGTGACATTAGAGGAGGAGGACATGGAGGTCGTGGACGTCCACAGTGCTCTTACTGTAAGTGGATGGGCCACACCCAAGAAAACTGCTAATCTTTGGATGGCTTTCCTTCAAAAACCGCCAATATCTCTAAGGCTGAAACTTCCACTTCCAACTCCAATTTCACTGAGGAAGAGAATCAAGAATATTTGCGATTAAAGTCTAACAGATTGGCGCAATCATCTCAGTCCACAAGTACGTCCACAGCTTGCATTTCTCAATCCATGGAAGGTCCAAATTCATGGGTAATTGACTCGGGTGCTTCTGATCACATTTCTGGTAATACCTCATTGTTCTCAACCCTTTCCCTCCAAGAAAAACCCCATTTCATTACCCTTGCAAATGGCTCTAAAACTTGTTCAAAGGGAGTCGGTCAAGTCTCCCTGTCTCCCTCTCTAACTTTGAAATCTGTTATTTTTGTCCCTAACTGTCCATTCAATTTAATTTCCCTAAGTCAGTTAACCAAAATGTTTCATTGTTCAATAACTTTTGATTCAAAATCTTTTGTTATACAGGAGCGTGGCTCGGGGAGNCAGATTGGAGAAGGATANGAANCTGGAGGTTTATATCATTTTGGATCTCGTCCACGGGTATCTTGTGTTGCAGCTCTTCCCCCTAAAGTGTTACATGATCGGTTTGGCCATCCTCACTTGTCAAAGTTAAAAAAGTTGTGTCCTGAACTTAGTGGTCTTCAGACTTTAGAATGTGAGTCCTGTCAACTAGGAAAACATGTTAGATCTGTCTTTCCTAAAAGGTCCCAATTGATGTGTACTTCTAGTTTTTCTATTATTCATTCTGATGTCTGGGGACCTAGTCGCGTCTCTTCTTTTGGTTTTGGGTATTTTGTTACTTTTATTGATGAGTATTCTAGATGTACTTAGGTTTATCTAATGAAAGATCGCTCTGAATTGTTACCTATTTTAACATCCTTTTTGAATGAAATCAAGAACCAATTTTGTCAAGTAATTAAAGTCTTAAGAAGTGATAATGCTAAAGAGTATTTCTCATCAACTTTTTCTTCACTTCTTAACTCCCATGGTATTTTGCATCAGTCCACTTGTCCTCATACACCCTAGCAAAATGGTATAGCCGAAAGAAAAAATAGACACTTGGTTGAAATGGCTCGTACCCTTTTGCTTAGTGCTCATATTCTTGTTCATCACTGGGGGATGACATCTTAACTGCATGTTTTCTTATTAATAGGATGCCCTCATCCTCTCTCAGTAATAAAGTCCCTTTCTCCATTCTCTTTCCCAATGATCCTCTCTTTCACACCTCTCCTCGAGTCTTTGACTGTGTTTATTTTGTTCACGACATGTCTTCGGGACTCGACAAGCTCTTTGCTCGTGCGATTAAATGTGTCTCTTTGGGCTATTCTCGGCTTCAAAAACGGTACCGATGTTACTCTCCTGAAACCAAGAAGTACTACATGTCTGCCAATGTTACTTTCTTTGAACAAACACCTTTCTTCTCTCCATCTGCTCAAGATGTTCATATCCTTCACCAAGTCCTTCCTCTTCCAGTAGTTGAGTCTAATATCTCCAATGCCTCTATCAATCCAAGTCATGCCCAAGGTCCTCCCGAACCTTCCTCTCCACATACTGATATCCTTCAACACAGTACCCCGATGAGTAATCCTCTTCCAGAAAATGGTGGATCTCCTCCTTCAGATTCTTCTTCGTCACCATCTCCTGTCACGCCTCCTGGTGAAGATGATTCTGGTTGTCCCATTGCTCTCAGAAAAGGTACTCGTTCCACTCGAAATCCTCATCCCATTTATAATTTTCTTAGCTATCACAGAGTGTCGCCCTCCTTTTATTCCCTTTTATCCTCAGTATCTCCTGTGGTTATACCTAAAAATGTGAGAGAAGCACTTGATCATCCTGGATGGCGACAAGTCATGATTGAAGAAATGCAGGCTCTTGACCACAGTCATACTTGGGAGCTTGTGTCACTTCCCCCGGCAAAAAGGCTGTTGGTTGTCAATGGGTATATGCAATTAAAGTCAGCCCTAATGGTGACATTGATAGGCTCAAAGCCCGGCTGGTTGCAAAATGGTACACTTAGGTTTATGGTCTTAATTATTGTGACACCTTTTCTCCCGTGGCAAAGATGACTACCATTNGTTTGTTCTTCGCAATGGCAACCATTCGTCATTGGCCACTTCATCAGTTGGATATCAAAAATGTTTTTCTTCATGGTGATCTCGAGGAAGAAGTTTATATGGAGCAACCTCTTGGGTTTGTTGCTCAGGGGGAGTCTGGTATGGTTTGTAAATTGAACTGATCTTTATGTGGGCTCAAGCAATCACCACGTGCTTGGTTTGGAAAGTTCAACTCCATTGTTCAAAAATTTGGGCTAAAACGCAGTGAAGCAGATCATTCAGTCTTTTATTATCATTCATCACTCGGGAAATGTGTTTACTTGATAGTGTATGTTGATGATATAGTTATTACAAGAAATTATACTACTGGAATATCTCAATTGAAGGAGTACTTGAGTAGACATTTCCAAACCAAGGATCTTGGGAGTCTCAAATACTTCCTAGGCATTGAAGTAGCTCAATCAAAAGATGGAGTTGTAATCTCCCAAAGGAAATATGCTCTGGATATTTTGTAAGAAACATGCATGATTGATTGTAAACCGGCTGATAGCCCTATGGATCCAAATCAGAAATTAACAACAGAAGAAGGTGAGTTATTCTCCGACCCGGAGAGATATAGGAGGCTAGTTCGAAAACTAATATATCTCACTATTACAAGGCCGGATCTATCTTTTGCAGTTGGAGTGGTTAGTCAGTTCATGCAAGCTCCATGTGTTATATGAAGAAAAAGGAAGCCTTCAGGTATCAGGTTATTGTGATGCTGATTGGGCGGGTTCTCCTATTGATAGACGATCCACTACTGGATATTGTGTTTTCCTTAGAGGAAACATTATCTCATGGAAAAGTAAGAAGCAAAATGTAATGGCTCGATCAACAGCTGAAGCTGAATATAGAGCAATGGCTTCATTAACATGTGAACTTATATGGGTGCAGCAGTTCCTTCAAGAGCTTCGCTTCTGTGACATCCAGAGTATGAAGATATATTGTGATAACCAAGTTGTTCTTCACATTGCATCAAATCCAGTGTTTCATGAGAGAACCAAACATATAGAAATTGATTGTAATTTTGTTCGGGAAAAATTATTGTCAAAGGAAATATGTACTGAGCTTGTTGGATCAAATGACCAACTCGCAGATGTTTTGACTAAGTCGTTAAGGGGACTTCGGATTGAATTTATTTGTTCCAAGCTTGGTACATACGATCTGTATGCTCCAGCTTGAGGGAGAGTGTTAGAATAATTATTAAGTTTACCTAGGATTAGTATAGTTAGTAGAGCCTAAAGTAGGGATTTGTGTGTTGGTTTATCTATAATGATTGTTCCCAATAGTCTAGGACAATCCCTTCACCTTCCATCTCTCTATTGTATCAAATCTTTATTTATATAAATAATAGAACATGAGAAGGGTCTTTTAAGCCCTTTAGAACTATATTTCTCTATTTTAGATCTCAAGTACCATATCTTAGATTGATATTTTGGTTCTCACTCCACTACATTTGTGATAATAAATAAATGGTCAAAAACCATGATTGACATGGTAGTAATTGTCGTGATATAATTTTAGGATGTTTTTATATTTGATGGGTTGTATTTATGCAACAATTATGTGTTGCATTTATTATGTTTATTTATGTATGATTGATCCCGTAATCATAGGGATCGGTTTCTTAGAATTAACCGTCTGCATTTCCTAAAATATGCAGTTAACCCATGTATACTTATAGAGGTTAATAACCTTATAATGAGAATAAGAAAGAAATAATATTCCTTCTAAATTTGAGATGGTATCAGAGCTCCCGATCCCTTGGAGTCTTTGACGTGCCGCTAAACCGCAGTCGTAGCCTTCATTGTTGCAAGATCTGTAACCTAAAATCGTAGCCTTTATTGTTGCGCCCCGGAGCTAGCCTTCATTGCAGCGTAACTCCTTCCACCTTGATTTCTCCTTGTTATGGCTGATGTAGTGAATCAAGAAACTGGGGGCAGTCCCCAAACCACTTGAGAAATGCAGAATATTAATTCCACTTATAGGTTAAATGGGAAGAACTATCTCAAATGGCCTCAAATCATTAAGACCATCTTGAAAGGTAAAGGTGAGAAGATTAGTCACCTGACTGGTGATGCACCAGATGAGACTGATCCCAAATTCAAATCATGGGATGAAGAAGACTCCATGATCATGGCGTGGCTATGGAATTCAACAGTCCCAGAAATCAGTGATACCTGTATGTTTCTGAAATCAATAAAGGAAATTTGGAAGGTAACTGAACAAACTTACTCTAAGGCCAAGGATGCTGCTCAAATTTATGATGTAAAAGTGAAGATTGTGGCTGCCAAACAGGGAAATAAATCAGTCACAGAATATGCCAATCAACTCAAGTCTCTACGGATGGAACTGGATCACTATCGAGTTATAAAAGCAAAATGCTCAGAAGACTCAGCAATTCTAAAGGAGTATTTTGAACAAGATAGGGTCTACGATTTTTTGGTAGGCCTAAACCCTGAATATGACCAAGTTCGAATCCAAATCTTGGGAAAAGAAAAAGTTCCATGGCTTAATGAAGTGGTGGCCATTATCCGGAGTGAAGAAAGCAGGAGAGGGCTGATGCTGGAAACCTCAACCACCGAAAATTCTGCAATGATAGCTGAAGGAGGAACAATCATGATTACCAACCAAAAAAAAAACTGGGTTCCCAATATGGAGAAGAAACATGAGGAGGTTTGGTGTACTCATTGTAATAAGCCACGCCACACAAGGGAAAATTGTTGGAAATTACACGGAAAACCCCCAAGCCAAGAATGGGGGCTGAAAGATGGAAAGATCTCGAGCAAAGATTTGGGATCAAAAGGAGAAAACACAAGCCGAGAATGGGGGCCAAAAAACCCAAGCCGAGAATGGGGGCAAAAAGGAGGTGTATACCAAAAAGGAGGACAAGGGCAAGCATACGTTGCTAATGGTCAAAGTGAAGAATCTGTAAAGTTGAATCATGAAGAGATAGAACGGGTAAGAGCAATTCTTCGTAAATTGGAGAAGCCCACCAGTACAGGTACGTGTACATTGACATACTTTGGTAAGTTTCCATTTCTATTTGGGCTCAATGTTTCAAATACACCATTTACACATTACTGGATATTAGACTCTGGAGCCACTGACCATATGACCCCCTTACCCAAATACTTTTCCACGTATTCCTCGTGTCCTAGCAACAAGAAAATTTCTACCGCAGATGGAACCCTTATAACTGCAACCGGACAAGGAGAGGTCCAAATAAGCTCATCCATGACCTTAAAAAATGTCCTTCATGTCCCTAAACTATCCACCAACTTGATTTCCATACAAAAATTTACCAAAGATCTTTCATGTAATGTTGTCTTTTATAGCAACGCTTGTATCTTGCAGGACAAGAACTCGGGGAGGATGATTGGACATGCTAGAGAATGGAATGGCCTATACTACATGGAGAACCCTAATCTGCCTACCAAGAGTCTTATATCTACATCCATCATAACCAATAAAGAGAAAGCTCAACTTCATCATTACCGGCTAGGACATCCGTCATTTCGTGTTATAAAAGTGTTGTTTCCTTCCTTGTTTAAAAATTTAAATGTGGAGAGTCTCCATTGTGAGGTGTGTGAGTTTGCAAAACACAAGCGTGTACCTTTTCCCATTAGCAATAAGATGAGTTCTCTCCCGTTTTCTCTTGTTCACACTGATGTATGGCGTCCTACCCATGTTCCTAATATCTCAGGTGCTAAATGTTTTTAACATTCATTGATGATTATACCCAGGTGACTTGGGTGTTTTTATTGAAACAAAAATCTGAAGTTAGCTCTATGTTTATCCAATTTGTCTTAATGATTAAAAATCAATTTGGGGTCAGTATCAAAAGAATTAGGTTTGACAATGCCAAGGACTACTTTAACCTTGTACTAAACTCTTTTGGGAAGGGATAATCCATGAGTCCTCATGTGTAAACACACCTCAACAGAATGAGATTGCAGAAAGGAAAAATGGGCACCTATTAGATCAAACTAGAGCTCTATTTTTTCAAAACCATGTTCCTAAGATTTTGGAGGGAAGCCCTTCTTACTGCGACCTATCTAATTAATAGGTTACCCACTAAAATTTTAAACTCTAAAAGTCCCATGGAAGTTCTATCCTCGTTCTACCCACACTTAGATCCTACAAATAACCTTCAACCTAGAATATTTGGGTGTGTATCCTTTGTGTATATTCATAGGAATGAGAGGGAAAAGTTGGATCCTAAGGCTGTCAAGTGTGTCTTCTTAGGGTACTCTACCACATAAAAAGGGTACAAATGTTTTCAACCCCTCTAAAAAAGATTCTATATGACAAGAGATGTCACCTTCAACGAACAAGAAAGCTACTTTAAACAACTTCATCTTCAGGGGGAGAATGTAAGAAAGGAAGATGAGACTCTCATGTTCCCAAATATGACGTTTGGATCTGAAATTGGCCCAGAAATTGACCTTGAAACTGAGGGAAGCATTGAGCATGTTGCACCTGAACCAATGAGACCTCCTGCACCTACACCTGAACCAGCAAAACAGCCTGCACCTGCACCTAATGGAGGAGGAAAGTTTGGGAAAAATCTGGTATATTTGAGGAAAGAAAAAGCCATTCCAGGATCCGACAATGTCCAAGAATCCAACCCACCGTCACTGCATGAGGTAACACCTTCAAATCCTATAAATTTAAGTGATTCTAATGAGCTTTTGTCTAAAAATCTAGAAGTACAGGTGGACAAAACTCTGGACCTGCCCATTGCCCTTAGAAAAGGAACTAGAACATGCACCCGACAACCATTTTACCCACTATCAAATTTTTTATCCTTTGAAAAATTCTCTCCTATCCATAAAACTTTTCTCACTAACCTCAACTCCACACACACACCTTCCTTTGTATCTGAAGCATTGTCTGACAGGAAATGGAAACATGCCATGGATGTGGAAATAGATGCGTTAAACAAAAATAAAACCTGGGAACTTGTCACTCTACCTCTTGGAAAAAAACCAGTTGGATGTAAGTGGGTATATACAATAAAGTATAGGGCCGATGGGACCATTGAACGTCACAAGGCAAGGTTGGTAGCTAAAGGCTTCACTCAAACCTATGGGGTTGATTACTTGGAGACATTTGCCCCAGTTGCTAAGATGAACACGATCAAAGTAATATTGTCATTGGCAACTAATAATGATTGGGATCTGCAGCAATTTGATGTGAAGAATGCCTTTTTGCATGGAGATCTTGAAGAAGAAATATACATGGAATTGCCTCCTGGTTACAATGGTCGGGTTGCTACTGGAACTGTTTGCAAACTAAGAAAGACTCTATATGGGCTGAAACAATCTCCAAGAGCATGGTTTGGAAGATTTACCAAGGTCATGACAGGTCTGGGCTACAAACAGAGCCAAGGAGATCACACATTATTTATCAAACATTCAGTTTCAAGGGGAGTAACACTTCTATTAGTGTATGTAGATGATATTATAGTAAGTGGGGACGACAAGCAGGAACAACCAGTGTTAAGTGAGTGTCTTGCCACTGAATTTGAGATCAAGACGCTAGGGAGGCTTAAATATTTTTTGGGAATTGAAGTGGCTCATTCCAAGAAAGGGATCTTCATATCTCAACAAAAGTATATTACCGATCTGCTCAAAGAAACAGGGAAGACAGGTTGCAGACCAACAAGTACTCCAGTTGATCCAAATATAAAATTGGGAAGTACGGAGGAGGATATTGCAGTAGACAAGGAAATGTATCAAAGACTTGTGGGCAGACTTATTTACTTATCTCATACTAGATCAGACATTGCTTTTGTTGTAAGTCTAGTCAGCCAATTTATGCACCAACCAAAGGAAGCTCATCTACAAGTTGCCCTTAGGATTGTTCAGTACTTAAAAGGAACCTCCAGAAGAGGAATTTTGTTCAAGCGGTACAAGAGTGTAAGTCTTGAAGCATATACAAATGTGGACTATGTAGGGTCAGTTGTAGATAGAAGGTCAACCACGGGATACTGCACCTTCCTCAGTGGAAACTTAGTCACTTGGAAGAGTAAAAAACAGAGTGTAGTGGCTAGATCAAGTGTTGAAGCAAAATTTCGTACAATGGCCCACGGAATATTGAACTTCTATGGCTGAAGATTATATTAGAAGACTTGAAGATAAAGTGGGACGAACCTATAAGGTTATATTGCAATAATAAATCTGCAATTAAATCTACAATTAGCATAGCTCACAACCTGGTTTAACATGATAAGACTAAACATATTGAAGTCGATACACTTTATCAAGGAAAAACTTGACAGCGGCATGATTTACACACCATATGTGTCCACTCAAAACTACCTTGTGGACATCCTCACCAAGGGCCAGAACTGCAGTAAATTCGAAAGGATTATATCCAAGCTGGGAATGGAAAACACCTATTCACCAACTTGAGGAAGAGTGTCAAAATTCATGATTGACGTGGTAGTAATTATCGTGATATATTTTTAGGATATTTTTATATTTGATGGATGTATTTATGCAACAGTTATGTGCTGCATTTATTAGGTTTATTTATGTATGATTGATCCCGTAATCATAGGGATCTGTTTCTTAGAATTAACCGTCTGCATTTCCTAAAATATGCAGCTAACCCATGTATATTTATAGAGGTTAATAACCTGAATAAGAAAGAAATAATATTCCTTCTAAATTTGAGATAAATAAATAAATAAAACTGAATTTTTACATAAATCTTATACGACTAAAAATTTATCAAGTAGGTTCAAGATCCAAACTCACATAACGCGTGAGTTTGGTTAACAAACAAGTACCTGATAAACTAAACCATTAACTAGAGAACCACAAGTGTTAATAACTTTGTTAAATAATAAAAATACAAATACTACATGAAATGTTATTCCTTTAAAATTTATAATATATTAAAACTATCTGTTAATGAACTTTTATATTAACATGTTACAGATAAATAATAAGTTAGCAGGACGATTCAATTCCCCTTTCAATTTTAATAGCAAGCATCCTGTATTCATATATATGCTTGAACTTAAATCTATTTTTTTTAATTAGAATATAATCTTTATTCTTCAATGGGCTCCAAAAGTCGAACTCCGTGAGACGGATTATCTAAACCCAAAATCTCCACATCCCAAATGGCCCATCCAAGACAAAGGAATGTTATATCACCCAATAAATGAAGAAACAAAACCATCAAATTATTTTCTTCTCTTTTTTTCTTTCTTGTGAAAGTAATGTTTCTTTTGGTAGCGAAGGAATAACCAAGAAATAAGTGTAAAATAAAGTTAATTTGGCAGTCTGGAGATAAGTTGGTAGGGAAATATAAAAGTAAGATGTGTTTCCTCTCTGATATCAATGAAGATTGACATCTAATCACGCCTTGAGTCACTAATAATTGATTATCAGTGTTATTATATGTGAAATTCCAGAATCAATTATCTATACTCTAATCAATCATCAATAATATTTCCACTCTATTATACTTTCCTCCACACTTTTTCTTATTTATTTATTTTCTTTCTTAGATTATCAGAGGACAAAAAACATCTTCCTACAAGACAAAAAAATTATAATTAAGAGGATAATGACGTTTGCACACTCAAGAGAGGTAGTGAAAGGAAAGGATCAGCAGGTGAGAAATTCCACTATCCAAATATTTGGAAAAGACGCAAGAGATTGAGTTGGTTACCAACAACCAGTCTTGTCATAAATTAAAACCAGCATTCAAATCAAACCAGTGTTACACACTCTCATTCTTCCACACTTTCATTTACAAATTACCAAAGCAGGCGGACAAGTGATTACACTACTTATAAAATCTCAATTAACATTAGCTATCATTAGTTCATCATTGTTATCCAACTACCAGTACACTCTACAATGCAAATATCTGCAGCTGCATTACGCCATATACACTCTTTTATCATCAAGAATCTCCTCAAATACCAAGTTACTGAACAAGAAGCAACTTCTAGTGGCAGATAAATGATTTAAACAGACTAGACACTCCACTATTCATTTTGCAAGCAACACCGCTAAATGATTTTCCAGTAGCATACTGTTTGTAATAACATTTAAAATAACAACATGACACAAGTAGAAACTATTCGAGCTGCGTAAGCAAAATTCACCCGGCAGGTTGGTACACTTATTTATATAACATCAAGAAACACAAAGTTGAGACAGATAATCCACCATAAAAATACAAATCAAGAATTAGCGTAACTGGATTCAAAAACATAGCACCACAGTAAATGGAAGTATAATAAAATTTCAACAACAACAAATATAATATTGTGCATTAAATTTAATTTCACGCGTCATTCTCCACCAGATTGCTAACTATGTACACAGATTAACAAATTTAATTTCAATGGAAAATTATTTTCAAAACCTACCCTCCTCCACCCCAGAGTGTCCCAGCATATATTACATTATTACGAGTATCCTATATCAGTGTTGTGGTATATGTAAGGAATCCAGGCTCCTACACCTCTCAAAAGGCACACCACAAGGAGGAAAAATATTAAAGTATGACAGGGGAAAATGGAAATAGACTAAGGCACACACCAGTTCTATTTCGGAGCACAAATAACCCAGTTCTTAAACCACACTATCAATATGTATAAAAAATCAGTGTGACACCACTAAACACCTAAACTAGTTCCATTCATCAAGAGAAACAGATTTCTTAATTTTCTAGAGAAAGAAAATTACCGTCAGCTCTTTGCGTCTTGTAGTCCCGTCTCCAAAATCCTAGAATTGTCCTCAAAATACTGCTTATATGGATGATTCTCGGGAGCAAGCGTGCCAAACATCTCAAACTGCTTCTCAGCTTCATCATTCTTTTTCAGCATAGTATACACAATACCCTGACCCAAGTAAGGTCTAAAATCCTTGGGTTCTTCCTTCGCAAGCTCCTCATACACCTTCAACGCATCATATAAATCCCCATCGATAACCTTTATCTGCGCAATCAACAACTTAAAGTCTCTCAGATCGGAATCCCTCTCTTGTTCCGCGCAAACCTTCACGGCCTCTTCGATTTTCTTCAGAAGCTCCACGGTCGGCGCCTTCGTCTCCGAAATTAGCATTAACAGGCATCGATACGTCTCCAAGTGGAATGGATCCCTCTGAAGCAATTCCTCAAACCCCATCGATGCGAGTTCGTGCTCGCCGTTGAGCAGTTGCAGGTGCGCCTTGACGAACGGATACTCCAGCTCTTCCGGTTCCAGTTCAATTAGACGGTCCAGGACGAGGAGCGCTTCGTCGATTTCGCTGGCTCTCATTTTTGTCCGTAGGAGGGACTCAAGCTCAACGACGTCATTGCTCGATTGCTCTTGGGCCACGCTCTCTTCGGAGAGAGTTTCTGACGGGGCAATCTCGTCTTCCGACGCGGCCGTGTCGTCGGGAAGAATATCCGACGTGGCAGTGTCGTCGGGAAGAATATCCGACGTGGCAGTGTTGTCGGAATGAATATCCGATGTGGCAGTGTCGTCGGAATCAATATCCGACGTGGCAGTGTCGTCGGAATCAATATCCGACGTGGCAGTGTAGTCGGGGAGAATATCCGAAGCGGTAGTGTCGTCGGGAAGAATTTCTGATGGGGCAGTATAATCGGAAGGAATTTCTGAGGCCGAGGAGGGTGGCGGAGGGGCACGTGTAAGCGCCGATGCAACGGGAGGAGGGTGGAGACGCATGAAGGAGAATGCGGTGGCGGCTATGGCGATGCAGGTGGGTTTGACGAGAGGGGAGAGAAGAGGGTTTAGGGTTTTGAGAAGTTGGGTTAAGGGGGTTTGGGGTTTGTAAAATACGTTTTGTTTGGGTGCGGGTGAAGATGAAGCTCTGATGGGTGTTGGAAACGAAAAAGCATGCCATAACTTCAGACTCCGTTGTGGTGGGGAGTGAGAGAGTGCAAGGTGATAGTGGTGAATTCCAGGGAGAGACTCCATGGCTAAGGTTGAACCACACCACCAAACTTAAACCCCGTTATAGGATCAGGGAAAGAACACACATTTCTATTTAATGCTCAAGAACGTTTTACATTTATTTTATATTATCTCTCACTATTTTTATATTTTCTTTTATTTATATGAATAGAAAAAGTTATTTATTTTATAATAATTTTATTTCTAAAATCAATTGTCAAATATTTATTTTTAGGTTTAATATTTATTTTGGTTCTTTTTTCGGGGGTTTGTTCAGAGTGGTCCTTCCTTTATTAAAAAATTCATTAAAGTTTTACTTTTTGCAAAAACTATAACGGCGTTAACTTTGCTAACGACAAATATGTGCTGAGGTGTAACGTTTTGGCTGTGCTGACACTGTTATGTGTTTAAAAAAAATAATTAATTGTGAGGTGGAATTTAATAAAGGTAGGTCTAAATTAAAAATTGAATTTGGGGTAATTTAGGGTGGGTAATTAAGTAAAGTGATTTTGGTCTCTGCAGCTTCTCCAAGCTGTGCAGCTCTTCCATCAAGCTCTTTTCCTTCTCCTTTCCTCCACGTTTGGTCTTCTCTCGTTGCTTCTGTTCGCAGGGCATCTTCTTTGTTTTACATCTGCTCAACAAAAAACATGGTTTTCTCATGAAAACTTTGCATTTTTTTATGCAAAATGCAAATGCGCATTTCTTCAATCTTAAACGCAAAATTTCACAAAAAATGCAACAATCCACGTCAAAGTATATATACTTTTGTAAACAGTATTTCCCAAATAAGAATGTTCATCACTTAAGCCCATACATAAGAAAATCACATGAAATGTGAGATATGTACTTACAGGAGCCCATCTACAAACGATTGAGAATCCTTGTGAAAACACTTCCTCAAACAAGGGGCGCTCCTTTTGGGAAGAAGAACCATTCCAACAGCCACTCTGTAGATGATCACCTGTTCTGCCATAACACTAGAGTCCTATTCTCACATTGTCAGCTTGTCCAAGGTAAACCACCACTATGCGGTGAGAATGAGGGGTAAGCTTGGAAATTTCATGCCCCAAACCACCATTGAATACATCAATTCCAAGCTCGTACACCCCTGGATTCGATTCCTGGGAGAGGTTATGAATCCTGTATCTTACGCAACCTTCCTTTCCTTTAGAATGATCTTCCCAATCAGAAGGGTCAATCAGTATCTGAAACCAAACCAAAGCACCATCTTTATCGCCAAAATGCTTGATGAATCCTAATTTCAATCGCCCAGAAAATCTTCAAAAAATCCCAATCGCAAATTTGGGTAAAATTTGCATTTGACCAAAATCATTTTACTTAATTACCCACCCCAAATTACCCCAAATTCAATTTTTAATTTAAACCTAACTTTATTAAATTCCACGTCACTATTAATTATTTTTTTTAAACACATAACAGTACCAGCACAACCAAAACGTTACACCTCATCAAATATTTACCAGCTGGACAGCTCTGCCGTTAGCAAAGTTAACGCCGTTAGCAAAAAGGACTAACTTGCACAGTTTTTGCAAAAAGTAAGACTTNAGTGAACTTTTCAAAAAAGGAAGGACCACTTTGAACAAATCCCCAAAAAAAAGGACCAAAATAGATATTAAACCTTATTTTTAATGTCAAAAAATCCTTTTTTAAATAATTTTCACTTTTAAATCAAAACATAAAAGAAA
>NC_028358.1:21057378-21059608 GCF_000741045.1 Vigna radiata var. radiata | reverse complement strand
TATCTAAATTTTAAAATAAATAATATTTCAAATGTATATCTTTTTAATTTAAATTTTTTATATTTTGTATATTGTTTTATTTTAATATTTTTTTTCATTCCTACTTTTACCTAAACTTATTGTTAATACAGTGAATAACTTTTTCTAATGTTAGGTGACTTAGACCTTGTTTACTTGATTATATTTGGNAGAGAGTAATTGAGAGAATTTGATGATAAATTTTTTTGTTGTTTATTGAATAGATTTGGAGGTAAGTGAGAGTGAATTTGAAAGTAAATTTTTTTAATCTGTCACATAAATTAAATCCTACACTAATTCTCACAAATCTTACTTCCAAATGTACTCTCACTTACCTCCAAATCTATTCAAATAAACAACAAAAAAAATTACCGTCAAATCCTCTCAAATTCTCTCAATTAGTCTCTCCCAAATCCACTCAAGTAAATAAAACCTTAAGTAAAAAAGAAGAAGAAAACTTCTAATATTATTGTAATTATTTAATTACCTGAAATTTATATTAAAATATTAAGAAAGAAATAAGTTTTATTTTTATTTTTTGATTCCATGTTTTTCTGATAATTATTTTTGAAGTTATCCATGTTAATGTTTAAATTTTTAAATTATGTCTTTTATATATACTTAGTATAATTAAATGTATGTTAATTTGTTACTTAAATTCATCAATATTCTTATAAGGCAGAGATATACTTAGACATTTATTAGTCTTTTATTTAGGTTGAGATGTATTAGGTGGCTTTAGTCTTTATTCTTCAGATAACAAGTCTTTTTCATCGCGGATGTTGAGATGTTCTTTTCCGATGAAGGTGATGTAATCTCGGCGGGAAAGTTTGCAAAGATAATCTGACACTCAAGTTAGTTACTAATAATAAATAGCTATATCATAATAAATGAGATCACTGGCATACCAAAGTACCTGAAAATACTAGAAAATGAGGGGGTGAATAGTGTTAATGGAAAACTTTTCACAACCCCCTTTTGATATAGCACGTTATCGAGCTCTTGAAATTTTCCTTTAAATGATTGGAAGCTCGACTTAATAGATTTGCATAATAACAACTTTTAATGTATTATTCAGAATATAAATACTGCAACGTGTTGTTAAGAACTTCTTTTGTGAAAAAGATTGTTTAGCTTGGAAGATTCTTATGTTTAGAAATAAAGTGTGACTGTAGGTTTTTACAAGAGGATCGTTTAGGAAAGGAAAGAGATAATTGCACAAGAGATTTTACACTGGTTCGCTCCTATTGAGCTACGTCCAATCTCTTCTGCAGCGGGTTCCACTATAATCTTTACATGATTACAAATGAGTATTAGCATCACTCTTGGTACTTAGCAGCCCCGTCGAGATTTCCTTTGAGTATTAGAACCAATCCTGGTACTCAACAACCTTAGCCAAGATTTCCTTTGAGTATTCGAACCACTCTTGGTACTCAGTAACCTTGCCAAGATTCCTAAACTCAAACAGAGTTTAGTTGTAATTATTTTAATTCTCTTCAAATTGCAATCAACAATTGCTTACAAGTAGCTCAGACTATATCTCTTGCAGAGAGGATTTGATTACAATACAAAACAGTATAAACACTCGCAAATATTTCTTTCTTCTTTCTTACAACAGTAAGCAATATGACAATGAAGCTTGAGAGTATATCTTTCTCTTTTTCTCTTCTCTTCTCTTTTCTTCAGCTCAGATTTATTATTTTTCTTGAGTTAAATAAAATTTATCACAAAAATAAATTATAAAAATAAGAATAAAAAAATACTATTTGTTTTACTATTTACACCCCCAAATTAACTTTTTAACCCTTAGCCCTATGGCCCAAGATAATCCCAATTTTTTTTTTACTTTTTCACCACCATATTTTTCTTCTCACACCCCACTCTCCACATCACCTTCCACATCATCTACCTTTTTCATTTACTTTTTCCACCTCATTTTCATAATAATTTTTATATACCAACTTTTCTAATAATTCCACTTACTTTTTTTTAATTATATCTTCTCCACCAACATTTATTATTTCCTTCATCCATCTACTTTATCCACCCACATTTTATATTATTTCTTTCACTTATTTTCCACATTAACTTTTACTATTTACTCTATTTTATTTCATCTACTTTCTCCACCAACTTTTTATATTATTTCTTTCACTTATTTTTCACATTAACTTTTACTATTTACTATATTTTATTTCACCTACTTTCTCCA
>NC_028358.1:20933262-21057308 GCF_000741045.1 Vigna radiata var. radiata | reverse complement strand
TATATTTTATTTCACATACTTTCTCCACCAACTTTTTATATTTTCTTTCACTTATTTTCCACATTAACTTTTACTATTTACTATATTTTATTTCATCTACTTTCTCCACTAACTTTTTTATATTATTTCTTTCATTTATTTTCCACATTAACTTTTACTATTCAGTATATTTTATTTTATCTAATTTCTCCACCAACTTTTTTATATTATTTCTTTGACTTATTTTCTACATTAACTTTTACTATTCACTATATTATTTTATCTATTTTCTCCACCAACTTATTATATTATTTTTATTCATCAACTTTCTTCATCCTTAACTCTATAAATATCCACATTCTCTTCACTTCATTTTTACACACACACACACACAATTAACAATATCCTTCTCTTCTTTCTCACACCAAACCTCTTCATTCCATCCCAAAACTCTACTTCATTTTTCTTTCACATTTTATCATTAAATCTCATAACATATTTCTACTCCAAGGTCATCTTCTTCACCTTCCATCTACCTCACAACTTATTGCAAGTAAGGTTTTCCTTCATTTAAATCTTAACCAAGGTATACATATTCTTCTCATTCCATTAATATGAATTTTGATAATTTGTTTTAGTTTATAAATTTATCTTGTTTTCTACCACATTTACTTTAATTTTTTTTTTACATTTATGTTTCATAAATCCTTCAACTCATATCTCTTCCTTTAAAAAAACAAATAAAAATACATAAAACTTTAAAAAATATACAATAATATAAATAGCGGTGTGAGTACTCGTGCGATCGTACACATCAGCCTAGTACTCATTACCTAAGACAATAAATAAACAAAAAGAGTCGTATGAGTACTTGTGCGATCGTACACATCAGCCTAGTGCTCACTATGCAAAACAATAAAATAAAATAAAAAAGTCGTATGAGTACTCATGCAATCGTATGCATCAGCCTACTGCTCACTACGCAAAACAATAAAAACAAACAAAAAGTCATATGAATACTCGTGCATCGTACGCATCAGCCTAGTGTTCATTACGTAAAATCTAAATATTATATCAAAAATACCAAAAAATACAAAATATCCAAAAATCTTAAAAATATCAAATTCTCATGCATTTAATCTGAGCTAGAACTACGTGATCCTTGATTCTCTATCAAGAGTGGAGATAAGTAGGAGCAAGACGCCTTGTCAAGTTCACTTTCCCAAACATCCAAAATTATCTTTAGTAATTTTCCAAACAATTTCCAATCAAATCTTCCAAACAAAGTCTTCAAAAGAACTACGTACTCCTGATTTCTCACATGAGAATACGTAGGAGCGAGGTTAATCCTTGTGGGGCTTTCCTAAAAAAAAATATATTATTTCATTTGTGTTGTCTTGTATTGTTATTTTCGGGGAAAATAACCATTTTGAAAACCACATCAATTTTCCATGTTTAATTACTGCCTTCGGGCAGGCGTTGTAGGGTGTTAATACCTTTCCTACACGTAATTGACTCCCGAACTCAAAACTCTGATTTCGTAGGCCAAGCCTTATTTTTGTGGTTTTTTCGTAGTTTTCTAGAATAAACTATGGTGACAACTCTGATAACGATTTAAAAACAGTTATTTTTATACTTCATTTGAGACCAAATTACACCCTTTAAGGCTTAGAATGAGCTTAAAATCAAGCAAAACACATAAATTGAGTCAGTTGAGAGTTAAAAGCTGTTTTTAGCGATTTTATGCTTGTTTTGCATTATTTTGCAGCATTTTTTATGAAAGTGAAAAATGGGGTTGAAGATGAAGGTCTTAGACTCAAGAAAGAGGAAGAAACATGAAGAAAAGAAAAGTCTAGGAACCGCCCAACGCCAAAATCCAACGCTGGGTGGCCAAATGCGAGGAGAAGCCACTGTCTGCCACCCAGGCCTTGACGCCGGGCGGTTTTGCGATTAGAGGCAAACCGTCGGGCGGTGCTAAATTTTATAAAGTTACTGATCAACACAGGAAGGTACACCTACTGATGGGTGTTGGAAAGGTATGCACTTACTGACAAGTGCTAAATAGGTTTGGGTCAGGCTCGTGACGTTAAACAAGTGCTACTAGGAGGCAACCTAGGTTCTATCTTTTATTTTCATATTGAATTCTTAGAATAGGTTGAATTTTGCTTTTCAGTGTGTATGCTTGGCTTAAATACTTTTCTGACAATGTTTGACTGAATAATATGCATGATAAGTCTATTTGATAATGATTCGATGTGAATGATAATTGAGTTGTGTTGCATGTTGATATCCAGTGAAAAAGTTCACTAACTATGTGAACAAATCTGTGATGAATTATGATTGTGGTTATGATGCTAAGTAGGGTGTATGAAAAGGCAGTTGAAAAGCATTGAGCTCAAATGTCAAGAAAGAAAAATGCATGAGAAAAAGAAAAGAAAAGAAGAAAAGCATGAAGATGAACTCAATGTAAAAGAAAAGGGAAGAAGTTGGGAATAAGTGAGATTGGTGAGGAAGAAGTTGGGAATAAGTGAAATTGGTGAGGAAGAGAGTTGTGCTTAAATTTTGAATACTATGGTAGCTTTCTTAACTCAAGGATTTTGTATTCCAGAAAAACCGATTTTTCTTGTTAGTCCAGCCTCAATACAAGCCTTGGAAAAGCCCTTATGATGGCATTTGCATGTGAAGATTTTGATTGTTTGAGATGAATGACAATTTTGTTTCATGTGACTTGTGAATAATAGAGAGTTGGAGTGTCACCTTAAACACTTGAGTGATTGAGTGAAACACTTGCTTGGTGAGAATTGATAAATTTCATGCTTGCATCTTTGCTTAGTGGATTGGTCATTCATACTGTGTAACATCTGTTGAGAAATATGTGATCATGTGAACTGAACTGAATTGAAATCATGCATGCTTCTCGAATTGATTCCACTGAAAGTCTGAAATTGAGTAGTTCTTGTCATGAATTTTAGGAGTGTTGAACCATTGGATGAAAAAGTAGAAAGCCAAGTTTTGCTTTGTTTGCTTGTTTTGTTTGCTTAAGGACAACATAGTTCTAAGTTTGGGGTTGTGATAACGGTTTAAAAAAAGTTATTTTCATACTTCATTTGAGACCAAATTACACCCTTTAAGGCTTAGAATGAGCTTAGAATCAAGCAAAACACATAAATTGAGTCAGTTGAGAGTCAAAAGCTGTTTTTAGCGATATTATGCTTGTTTTGCATTGTTTTGCAACATTTTTGATGAAAGTGAAGAATGGGGTTGAAGATGAAGGTCTTAGACTCAAGAAAGAGGAAGAAACATGAAGAAAAGAAGAGTCTAGGAATTGTCCAACGCCAAAATCTAATGCTGGGCGGCCAAATGCGAGGAGAAGCCACTGTCTGGCACCCAAGCCTTGACGCCGGGCGGTTTTGCGATTAGAGGCAAACCGCCGAGCGGCATAAGTGTGACGCCGGACGCTTATTTGCTGGGCTTGGGCCTGATTTTTGTGACGCTCCTCAGTTATAAATAGCCCTGTTGCGATTTCAGAATTATTCTTTAGAGAGAAGAGGGCAGCCAGACCTAATATTCACTCCTTAGAGAAGATCTCTTACATGCTTAGGCTCCTTTTTATCCTATCCAGGGTTTGTTCTTCCATTCTTCCATCATTTTTCATCTAGTTTCACCATGACAATGGTGAACTAAACCTTTTTGTTGTTGGGGGAAACAATGTAATCTTTTGAAACTCTCTTTTATTGAAACTCTTGTTTATTTATATGCTTGTCGTATGCTTTGATTATCAATTGTTGGGTTCTCATCTGCGCTTAAAGCTTTTATCGCTTAACTCATTCGATAATCGTTGTTTATCTTTATTGATACGGGAACGTACGGTACTGTCATGAACTGGTGAGAGATTCCTTGATTAAGCAATACCACCTAGGGATAGGGGGTATGACGATCAATTGTTTTTGCTTCTATTTATAATGCATTATTAAGTACTAGGGGAGGCTAGGGATAACATGCCAGTAATTAGTAATAGGCTCTTTTCGCCGAGGGATCGAGTTAAGGGTAGACTAAGAAAGTTTGCATGACAATTAGATAACAAAGCAAATTAAATAAGAGGAATAGATAAGAGAGAGCGGATAAAGATGAAATTGTGAACCCCAACAACTCCATTCATCCATAGTCTTTTTCTAGTCAATTGACTCAATCGCATTTGCATGTTTATTTGTTGTTTCTTGCATCCAAACCAATTAATTTCTCTTTACAAGTCTTACGATTTCACTTTACACGAACGATAAGGCCTTTGAGTTCCTTGGGAAGAACGATATTGGGTTTACCAATTATATTACTTGAAACGATCTGGTACACTTGCCAGTGAGTCAACAAACTCCAAATTCTGATTTTCAGCTCTTTTGATATTTTTAAAAAGTCTCGTGGTCCTCTCCGTCATGATTCCAGTTGCGACAATTGTAGTGGTGCCTACTGTCATCATTGTTTAGGAGAAGGGAAAAATGTCAAAGTTGAGACACGACGCATCCTAGGCCCATGCAACATTTGTGGAATAGACAAAAACAAAATTGAGTTTGCTACATATTAGGACATGTACTCCTTAGTGCGAACAAGTGGCCTTAGAACTAGTAATCCAGTCAATGTTAGGTCATGCCTGTTATTCCATACATTTATCCATTGGGCATGTCTAGTAACTCAATTCTCATTTTGTCTTCCCCCATGTCTACTTTATAGAGATCATCAAAATTGTTTAGTAATTAAGGAACATCTTGTTACAGCCGAAATTATAATCAGGCCTTGTGTGACAAGTGTCATTCCACAATTGCAAAACTAAGTAAAGTTGTGCATAAGGATTACAATTCAAGTACATTAAGTGTAATTTATTACCTGTTTTATCAAGCATTAGAATCCTCCAATCAATCCTAATATATATAGCCTTACATAGGCATGTGTTTCCTCAACACATGAATGCTCTTTTAAAGGCAACATATTTTCCCTCAACCATATTAGCTTCATCGTAAACCCCATAAGGGACTCCCTCTTTGTCGTTGTAATACTTAACAACGTACCACACATGTCTTCCCAATCAAACATCGTTTGGTCCAATTACAAGAAGACCATAAACTTTAAGCCCCAATTGAAGTGAAACATCTTGCAAGGTTATTGTGCATTCTCAGGAAAATGAAAAGTATGTGTCTCAAGCCTTCACCTAAGTCGTGATCTACTTTTAAATGTATCAATTTAACAACAAACACGAACCCAACTTCCTCTATGACAGGAACAACTAGAGGATGTGGTTCAAGCATGGAATAACAGTATAAGGACACCATGCTCCCCTCTACGTTCTAAATATCAACATAAAAACATCGTTTAAAGGCAAAGTAAAATAAAATTTAAGTTTAAAAACAATGGAAATAACAAGCCATCAAAATAATGTACGCAACTCTATGTTCTTGTTGTATCCATAGAAACATTTTGTCAACCCTTTTGATGATCTCTGACTTACTTTATGGAAATAAAATGAATATATGATGTGGTTATTGATAACGGTCTAAAAACCGTTATTTTTATACTTGAATTTGATATCAAAACACACCCTTTATGGCTTATAATGAGCTTAGAATCAAGTAAAACACTTAGTTGAGTCACATGAGAGCCAAAAGTTGTTTTTAGAGATATTATGCTTGTTTTTTCCTTGTTTTGTAGGGTTTTAATGAGAATTGAAGATGGAAGTGAAGTAGGGAGGACTTAGACTCAAGAAAGGAGGAGAAAAAGGAAGAAAAGAAGAGTCAAGTTCACCGCTCAGCGCCAATTCTAGTGTTGAGCGCCAGTTTCGTGGGTGAAGCCACTGTTTCTCGCTTGAGCGGCAGCGCTGAGCGTCCTGGGATTAGGAGGGCCACCGTTGAGCGGCAGACTGGACCGCTGAGCGGTCTGCGATTATGAGGCAAACCGTTGAGCAGCCAAATTAAGCGTTGAGCGCTTAAATAAAGGGCTTGGGCTTAAATTCTGTTACTTTTATGCGTTATAAATAGCCCCAATACGACCTTCAGAGTAATCTTTTGGAAGGCAGAGACGTCCATAGCAGTTCTACACTCCATGGAGGCGGTTTCTTGGATGCTTAGGATCCAATTTATCAAATCTAGGGTTTACTCTTTCATTCTTTCATTTAATTCCATCTAGTTTNACCATGTCTATGGTGAACTAAACCTTTTGTTGTTGGGGAACAATGTAATCTTTTGAAACTCTCTTATATTGAAATTCTTATTTTATTCATATGCTTATATTATCAATTGTTGGGTTCCTTATCTATGCTCAATGCTCGTATCGTGTAACTCATTCGATATGAAGATATTTTCCTTTGTCGATACGGAGACGTACGGGGAAGTCATGAACTGATAGGAAATTCCTTGATAAAGCAATACTGCCTAGAGATAGGGGTAGGATGATCAATTGTATTTTTCTTCTGTGATATATTGCATTGCTAATTACTCAGGGAGACTAGAGATGGCAAACTAGTAGTTAATGATAGGCTCTTTTCGCCGAGAGATCGGGTTTAGGGTAGGCAAAGAAAGTTTGCATGACAATTAGATAATAAAGAGAATTAAATAAGAAAAGTATATATAAGAGGGCGGATAAGATGAAATTGTAAACCCCAACAACTCTATTCATTCATATCTTTTCTTTGCCAATTGATTCACTTGCATTTGCATGTTTACTTTCATTCTTTGCATTAAAACTTCAAAATTATTATTTCTTTCTCAAGTCTTAAAAGATCAATTTACATGAAAGATAAGGCCTAAGATTCCTTTGGGAGAACGATACTCGGACTTACCATTTATATATTACTTGATAACGATCTGGTACACTTGCCAAGGGCTTAACAAGTTTTTGGCGCCGTTGCCGGGGACTCGTGGTTTAACTTTTCTAGTAGTGTAAATTGATTAAATTTGAGTTGATTTTTTTTTTATTTTTATTTTTGTTCTAATAAATGTTTTCTAGGGTTTTGTGTTTAACATTTGCAGAATGCAGTATGGACAAGAATTTGACTATATGGGCACTCAATTCTATCAGGATGATTTAACCCACTGGTGGGAACCTCATTCAAACATGTATCTATTGAGGGATATAGGTAAGTACACCTACTAAAAGGTGTTGAGAGCCACTTACTAATGAGTGCTAAAAGGTTTGGGTCAGGCTCGTGACGTTAAACAAGCGCTACCTGGGAGGCAACCCAGGTCATTATTTTCTTGTTTTTAACTCTGCTCTAGTGCATGATTTGAATGTTGCATATGAGAGGGGAAAGGCATACAAAATTGAAAGTTGAAATCAGGTGCTACAGGTTTGATCACGCTTGGGCGAGCTCCCTGCGACGCTTGAGCGTGATTTCACGTGGATCGGGTCCTAATTCTGCTCTGATTTTATTCTTTTGGACCGGGCCGCACTTTGGGATGCGTCTGACACTATTTAAAGGACCCTGGGGCTCTAGGTTTTGCATCCCTAGCAGAAGAGAGCATATCAATACATTCTTAGCCAATTCTTAGTCTTCCATTCTTCTTTCTTTTCTTCCATTGTTCATAGGTTCCCCCATGTCTATGGTGAACTAATTTCTATTTGTTGTTGGGGAATGATGTAACCTCGTAAACTCTCTTGTATTTGAATTGATTCTTAATTTCATATGCTTTTTTTTCATTAATTATTAGTAATTTATCTGTTCTTACTACTTGCTTATACAATAACATGATTTGTGATTTGCATGAGTGCCGACAGGTTCCTTTCAATTTAGGTCCTTGTTAAATTACTCCTAAGGGTTATATTGCTCAGACATGAGGGTATGGGTCTTAGTCGTCTTAACCTCCTGATCTTCACATCTTTTTACCAGGAATGCTAGGAATTGTATGAACTGGTAATTAGGGACAGACTTATTTACCGAGACATCAAATTAAAGTATTTTAGTGAGGGACGTTGGCATTAATTAATAAGGAAGAATTCTTATATACATGAGAGGGAACTTGGTGAAGTCTAACCCCAAAAACATACTCATCTCATATAAATCAACCTTCATTCATCTCTGTGCTCTTTTGCCACTAATCAATTTTATTTTGTTTTATTTTATTATTTTGCAATAAAAACTCATGATCTCTTTTCTTTTAAGTCTTAATTAATCTTGTTTTCACACAATTGTTCAGCGCCGAGAGTCCTCTAGGATACGATACTGGGTCTTACCATTTTATATTACTTGTGCGACTCGATACACTTGCCGATTTGCCCCAACAAGTTTTTAGCGTCGTTGCCAGGTATTCACGGTTTAAGGTATTCTATTTGTGTGATTTTTGATTAATTTTAACTTTACTTTAATTTTATTTTATTTTCTTATTTTTTATTTTTCCCCATTATATTTTTATTTTTCAAAATCCAAATTTTTATTTACACTAACAATCTCTCTCTAGAATTTTTTGCAGGATGCAGGCAATGCATGGAAATTTCAACCATTTGTGGGGATCTCACTCAAGCACAATCAAAGTCAATATGGGCAAGTGGGAGGACTACTCACTAGTCCACCACAAGCTGCTAGCACTACAAAGCTTGAAGAGACTCTCCAACAGTTCCTGAAGGAATCTATCTCATTTCGAAAAAACATTCAGGCCTCATCACAAAATATAGAGGCTCATTGCAGGGTCCTAAGTCAGATGCTGAATGAAATTGCAAACAACCAGAGGCCTCGAAAGGATTGCAAGGCAGTGGCTACTAGAAGTGGCAGAGTGTTAAATGAGAAAGAAGAAAAAAAGAGATTGAGAGAATATGAGAGAGAAGAACAAGAAAAAAAAAGGGAGATTGAAAGAAAAAGAAAAAAAATGAAAAAGAGAGTGAAAAACAAGAGAGTGAGAGGAGAGAAAAAGAAAAAATGAGCGAGGAAGAGAATGAGAGAAAGAAGGAAGAAGTTTTTGAAAAATCCCTTCCTTACCCAAAAAACTACTCTAGAAAGGAAAAAAAAAAAGCAGTTTTAGCGCTTTATGGAGATCTTCAAGAATCTGGAGATCAACATACCTTTCTCAGAAGCCTTACAGCAAATGCCTTCATATGCAAAATTTTTGAAGGAACTCCTCTCTAAAAAAAGAAAGTACATTGAAGAGGAAACAATTGAAGTACAAGAAAACTGCAGCTCCATCATTCAAAAGTCAATCCCTCCCAAATTAAAGGATCCAAGAAGTTTTACTATCCCTTGCTCTATAGGGAACATCTCTATTGGTAAAGCACTAATTGATTTGGGAGCCAGCATCAATCTCATGCCACTTTCCATGTTTGAAAAGATTGAAGGCTTGGAACTTAAGCCTACAAGGATGACTCTCCAACTAGCAGATAAATCTCTAAAATACCCTTATGGAGTAGTAGAGGACGTGTTAGTAAAAGTAGACAAGTTCCTGTTTCCTGTTGATTTTTTTATCATGGAGATGGAAGAAGATGTGAATGTTTCTCTGATTCTTGGGAGACATTTCATGAAGACTGCAAGAGTTCTAATTGACGTAGAGAATGGCAAGCTAAAAGTGAGACTGCAAGACAAAGAAGTAAATTTTGGTGTCTTCCAAGCCATGTCTCGTCCAAAAGATGATAAAGATTGTTTTCATCTTGACACTCTTGACAAATTATGCATGATTCAAGAAAAGGAGGTATGTGATATTCCCTCTCTGGAAGAAACTCTTGATGATAATTATGATGAAGTAGCTGGGGAAGGCTTGGGTCACATTGAAGAATTAAAGGAAACCCCTTCATTGAGCTCAGAGGAAAAAGTCAAGGAAAGAAAGCTAGAGCTTAAAATTTTTCCTCCCCACTTGAAATATGTGTTTTTAGAAGAAGAGGGAAACAAGCCAGTCATCATCAGCAACTTTCTCTCCCCCAAGGAAGAAGAAAAATTAATAGAAGTGCTCAAAGACAACAAAAGAGCTATTGGATGGTCAATCTCGGATCTCAAAGGCATAAGCCCCACTTATTGCATGCATAAAATATTCATGGAAGATAACTACAAGCCAATGGCTCAACCTTAAAGAAGATTAAACCCAGTGATGAAAGAGGAAGTGAGAAAAGAAGTGCTAAAGCTACTTGAAGTTGAAATTATTTATCCTATCTCTGACAGTACATGTGTAAGCCCAATACAGGTAGTACCAAAAAAAGGGAAAACGACAGTTATCTACAACGAAAAAAAATGAACTCATTTCCACAAGGACTATTACTGGATGGAGGATGTGTATTGATTATAGGAAGCTAAACAATGCTACAAGAAAAGACCACTTTCCCCTTCCTTTCATGGATCAAATGTTGGAGAGATTGGCAGGTTAGACATTCTATTATTTTCTGGATGGATATTCAGGATATAACCAAATTGTGGTGGATCCTAAAGACTAGGAAAAAACAACTTTCACTTGTCCTATTGGAATTTTTGCTTACAGAAAAATGCCATTTGGACTATGTAATGCCCCAGCCACTTTTCAGAGATGCATGTAAGCAATCTTCTCAGATTTAATAGAAAAATGCATTGAAGTCTTCATGGATGATTTCTCAGTTTTTGGCAACTCCTTTCATCAGTGTTTATCTAACCTGGATATCGTACTCAAAAGGTGCACTCAATCCAACCTTGTTCTCAACTGGGAAAAATGTCATTTTATGGTAACAGAAGGCATTGTTTTGGGTCATAAAATCTCTTCCAAAGGAATTGAAGTGGATCGAGCCAAGGTAGAAGTCATCGGAAAACTTCCACCACCCACCAATGTGAAGGGAATTAGAAGCTTTTTGGGACATGCAGGTTTTTATAGGAGGTTCATCAAAGATTTCTCAAAAATTGCAAAACCACTGAGCAACCTCCTTGTAAAGGACGCTCCTTTTGTGATAGATGAAGAGTGTCTTAAAGCTTTTGAGATCCTAAAAGAAAGATTAATTTCTACTCCAGTAATTGTAGCTCCTGATTGGAATCAAAACTTTGAACTCATGTGGGATGCTAGTAATTATGCCATAGGAGCAGTTCTTGGCCAAAGAAAAGAGAAGGTCAGTTGAATGAAGCCCAGTTGAATTATGCTACCACAGAGAAGGAATTTCTTGCTATTGTGTATGCTTTGGAAAAATTTAGATCATATCTCATTGGGTCCAAGGTGATTATCTACACTGACCATGCATCTATAAAATATTTGCTAGCCAAACCAGACTCAAAACCACGATTGATCAGATGGGTGCTTTTACTACAAGAATTTGATGTAGAAATTTGTGACAAAAAGGGAAGTGAAAATGTAATTGCTGACCACTTGTCCCGACTGGTGAATGATGAAGTCACTTGCAAAGAGACAAAAATTTGGGAGTCCTTCTCAAATGAGATGCTTATGTATATTCAACAAAGGCCATGGTTTGCTGACATGGCCAATTTAAAAGTTGCAGGAGTCATCCTATAAGATCTCACTTGGCAACAAAGAAAAAATTTTGCATGAGGCTAAACAGTTTGTTTGGGATGATCCTTACCTCTTCAAAATTGGAGCAGATAATCTTTTGAGGCGCTGTGTGACTAAAGAAGAAGTGGAAGGAATTTTATGGCACTGTCATGACTCACCTTATGGGGGACATTTTAGCGGAGAAAGGACAACCACAAAGGTACTGCAGTCAGGATTTTATTGGCCAACTATTTTTAAAGATGCTTATAATCATGCCATGAACTGTGATAAATGTCAAAGGACAGGAACCATCTCCAGGCGTCATGAGATGCCACTACAAAATTTTGGAAGTTGAAGTTTTCGACTGTTGGGGTATAGATTTTGTTGGACCCTTTCCACCATCCTTTAACAATGAATATATATTAGTGGCAATTGATTATGTAAGCAAGTGGGTGGAGGCACAGGCGTGTCCCAAAAATGACGCCAACATTGTCATAAAATTTTTGAAAAGACAAATCTTCTCCAGATTTGGGACACCCAGAGTGCTCATCAGTGATGGAGGATCTAACTTTTGCAACCACCAGCTTGCAAAAGTACTAAAACATTATGGTGTGAAACATAAGGTGGCCATGATCTCTTTTCTTTTAAGTCTTAATTAATCTTGTTTTGCAATACAAACCCATGATCTCTTTTCTTTTAAGTCTTAATTAATCTTGTTTTCACACAACTGTTCAACGCCGAGAGTCCTCTGGGATACGATACTTGGTCTTACCATTTTATATTACTTGTGCGACTCGGTACACTTGCCGATTTGCCCCAACAGCGGCGCAGACCCAACACGGGTTTTTAAAAGCTCAGCATTTTGGGGGTTTTTGCACTTTGAAAATTCCTCTTTGAAGTTCGCCCAAGCGGTTTCTACGAACCCTAGCATCTATTTTTCACTTTCAAGTGCTTTCCAAAGAGTTTTCTCCACTTTTCTCATCACCCACTCACAAAAATTTCATCTTTCAACTATTCCATTATCAAAAGTTTGGGGTTTTTGGTGAGAGCTTTGCATTGGGAGGCATTTATCATCAATTAAGAAGAGTTTGCAAGAATTTAGAAGATCTTCACTCAAGTAGGTTATGCAATTTCATTCTTAGGGTTTCTAGAATTGAATTTTGATGAAGATCATGTGTAAGACCATGAGAAATTAGGGCTTTTGATTTCTATGCATAATTTGATGAAATAGAAACCTTTTGAACCAATTAAACTGTATAAATTTGGTCTGGTATTGTGAAATCTGTGATAGAGTGGAGATTAGGGCATTTAGGAAAGGGTTTTTGAAAAACCCTCGGCGCCGCCGCTGAGCGATGGGCGTCAGGTTTGTATGGTTGATTTATTTTTGATGTAGGGACGCTGAGGGTTCCTGTTCTTCCCTCAGCGTTGGACAATGCTTGATTAGGAGTAGAATTGATGATTTACTAACCTCTAATGATGAATTTTTGTGGTTATTATGAACTTCATTTGATGCAAGGATGTCGTCATCATCAAGGAGGGTAAAGACTGCTGGGAACAAGAGGAAAGAATTGGAGAGGCCGAGAAGATTTTATTCTCATAGGTTCCTTTCCCGGAAACATAAGGAGCATTATGTGACTATTCAGGAAAGAAGACTACTGATGGAGAGGAAGGTTATTTTTATCCTAGACTTGGCTCCTTAATTTGGATTGGAGATTGAGAGAAGAAATTGGGAGAAGCTGGTTAAATATCCTGCACCAGCTAGTATAGAACTTATGAAGGAGTTATATGCAAATGCCTTACCTAGAGGAGGAGTGTCGATGGGGAGTCACACTAGCTATGCTAGGGGGCAGATCATCCTATATGACCCTGACACCATCAACAGCTTCTTAGGCACTGAGTGGCCAGGTGATCAGTGCTAGTATGCAGCATATAGAGGGGAGTTCAGAGATTTTGAGGATATTGAGAGGGTTATGTGTGTCCCTGGAGGACATTTTCAAAGGAACCCAAATGGAGTGTCCGTCAACATCAAGAGGGCAGATCTGACACCTCTAGCGAAGTTCTGGATGGCATTTACTCATGCCAATATTTAGCCGTGCTCCCATGTTTCTGATATCACCATGCACAGGATTATCTTCATCTACTGTATGTTGAGGCAGATGGATGTGAATGTTGGTGAGGTCATCGCCAACGAGATCCAGAGTTGCGCTACTACTGTGAGTAGCAGGATGCCATTGGGACATTCGTCCTTTATTACTTATTTGTGCCAGCAGGCCGAGGTGGATACTTTTGTTCCACCATACGAGAGGCCTAGGAAGGCCATAAATGCCTCCTATTATCGACAGTTCTATGGAGGAGACGACGCAGCTGGACCAGTGCCTAGGAGACGTCCTAGGAGAGGAGCGGCCCAGTAGGAGGATGCACCTGCACAACATGCAAAGTCGTTCCAGATGAGGGACATGTATATGTCCATGATGGAGGCCAGATTGGAGTCTCTCCGCAAGGGGCAGATAGCTACTGCCGAGATGATAGTGGGGTTGTATGACACACCACCGGTGCATAGGTGGACTATGGATGAGTTCTATAGTGCTATGGCTTGGCCTCAAGAGTAGGCATAGGGTAGCGGATTTGGAGCAGCTGGAGCACCAAGCATGGATGAGGATGATGCGGAGGATGACTTCGAGGATGCAGAAGCTAGAGATCATGAGGACTCATATGATGACATGAGTTGAGAGGGCATCTGCTGATGGATGTCAGTGCTTAGGACAGGGGTTTTATCTTTCTCTTTTGTACTTTGAATTTTTAGACTAGGTTGAATTCTGTTGAGTAGTATAGGTGTTTGTGCTTGGCTTGAACACTATTTCTGACTATGGTTTGACTTGATGTTATTGCATGATGAGTTTACTTGATTATGATTGGATGTGGAAGATGATTGAGATTGTATTGCATGCTAATATACAGGTGAATGGTTCACTAGCTATGTGAACAGATGTGTGATGATTTATGATTGTGGTTATGATGCTAAGCAGGGTGTATGAATAATGTGTGAGAAAGCATAGTTGTGTGAGGTTTTGAGCTCTAGAATATTCATTGATATATGTGATGTTCATATGGAAGCATGAATGATATTACCTGAGTCTTTAGAATTGATTGAATTACATGCTTATGTCATATGATCAAGGCCATTTTTGGAAGCCCTTACTTAGCCAAATTTTCGCCTAAAGTGATTGGAATTATGTGCTTTACCCTTTTTGAACCTTAGCCTTAAACAGGATTAAAACCCTTGTTTTGAAAATATTTACCTTGAGTTGGGTTGAGAATAATTGTATAGTGGTATTATGCTTGTTTTTCCTTGTTTTGGCAGGATTTAACATGAATTGAATGAAGGAAGTTGAAGTAGGAAGGAGTTGGACTCAAGAAAAGATGGAGAAGGACACAAAAGAAGAAATGCAACCACCGTTGAGCGCTAGGACACTATTGAGCGCCAGCTTCGCTAAAGGATTCTCTGTCAAACGCTCAAGTGCCAACACTGAGGGGTGAAATTGAGTATCGTGCCCACCGTTAAGTGCTGCCTCACCGCTGAGCGCTGGCTTCTTCAGTGAAGTCACTGCCAAACGCCTAGGCGTCAACGCTGAGCGTCCATATTGAGTACCGTACCCACCGCTGAGCGGTGACCCAGCGCTATGTGCCACTGCTTTGGGCCTGGGCTAGTTTCTACTTCGTTTTAATGAACTATAAATAGATTTGCATGACCTAAATGGTCTATCTTTTGGCAGAAGAGATGCAGAAACACCTTCTTCACCCCTTGGACGCAGATTTTGGATGCGGGAGCTCCAAATTATCAAATCTAGGGTTTATCTTTTCATTCTTTTCATCAATTTCATCTAGTTTCACCATGTCTATGGTGAACTAAACCTCAATTGTTGTTGGGGAAACGATGTAATCCTATTGAAACTCTCATATATTGAATTGATTCTTTATTCATATGTTTTCTTTTATTAATTGTTAGAGTTTTTCCTCCATTATCTTTGCATGCTTTGTTTAAGACATTATTCAATAGCGTGATCTTTGATTTTATCTATATGGACACATGTGGGTAGATCTAGACATGAGGGAATTCTCTCGGGAGCAATATTACCTAGACATAGGGATAGGAGGACCGATTTCCTTTAAGCTTCTATGCGAATGTAATGCATGAACAATTGCTAGGGAGATAAGACATTGTAAACTAGTAATTGGGAGTAGGCTCTTTTCACCAAGACATTGGGATTAGGGTAAATTAGAAAGTGACATTAACATTAATGAAAAAGTAGAATTCGTAAATATATGAAAGTGGATTAGGATAAGTTGTAAACCCCAACAACATAATTCATCCATATCATCTAACTGCCAATTGATCAACTTTTGCATATGCATATTTAATTTTCGTTTTAGCTTTATAAACTCTAATTTTCGTTATTCAAGTCTTATTATAATCAACAAATCACATGAAAGTCAAGGCCTATAAGTGTCTACGGAAACTATACTTGGTCTTATAACTTATTATTATTACTTGATACGATTCGGTACACTTGTCGGAGTCTAAACAGTGATCCACTAAGATTGAAGTATTTTTGAAGCTTTCTCTGCAGTTGTTTGAAAGTAGATGATGTTTAACAAAGTTATCATTGAAGCATTCTATGATATAATATATTCATATAAGCCTAATTATGTTCATATGTTTGGTTTAGGGTGAGTCTTTGAGCATTGACATTTCAATTTGAAATCTTTTGGACAATTTTTTAGTGGCACTGCATTGGAGGTTCACTGAAATTATGTTTGCTCAATCGTGCTTAATTTTTGATAAGTTTTCAAGAGGTAATTCTTATACCATCTTTATTTTTATTTTTTAATGAATATATGAATGAGTTAATGTGTTATGTTTATTTTTATCTTTATTTTTAATGAATATATGAATGCAATAATGTATTATGTTTATTTAATATATGAATATATGATATAGGAATGTATGAATATATGAATGAACTATGTGTAATGAATGTATGCATGAATTTGGTAATAGAATTTTTATTATGTTGTTGAATGTATTATAGTTTATTTAATTGTATGATATGTTGAATGTATTATACTTTATTTAAGTGTTTGTTATGTTGAATGTATTATAGTTTCTTTAATTGTATGTTATTTTGAATGTATTATACTTTATTTAATTATAGTGTGTATGTTTCTTTAAGTAAATATTGATGGAAGAACAATTAAATCACTCCTATTTGGATAATCAAGATATAAACGATGATGTGATTGGTGTAGAGTTCAATATAGTCGTAATGCTACATCGAAAATTACAAATAACCATCACATTGTCTGCACTAACAATGGTATGCATTGTTGGACATGTGTTGAATGTATTGAATATGTGCTCGAGTGATCCAAGTAGTGTTAGCAATTTCGTACTAGACAAAGACCGTCGTAGGGAGCAGTTAATATCCTACCTTGTGCATACTAACCGGTGTCACGACATTATTTGAATGGGTCTAGAGGCATTTATTAATCTTTGTGAGAGACTAAGAACAAGTGGGTATTTAAAGGACGTCATTCAGTCAATAGTGGAGGAACAAGTAGCTCAATTTCTTTATATAGTTGGGCATAATGTTAAGAATCAAAGTGTATCATTTTTCTTCCACCGATATGGAGCAACTGTTAGCAAACACTTTCACAATGTGTTGGATGGTATTATTAGTCTAGAATCTGAATTTTTAATTCAACCATCAGGAAATGAGGTCCATCCATATGTCCTAGGCAACAATTGTTTTTACTCGTACTTTAAGGTAATGATTTTAACAATTATTAAGATGATGTTTTATCAACGCATAATGATGCTTTTGAGTTTAATGATGACTTGTTAATTCTACGTTTAAGATTGTTTAGGAGCCATAGATGGAACCCATGTTCCAATAAGGGTGCCAAAATCATATACTTCGAGATATTGGGGAAGAAAAGATTGGCCAACTCAAAATGTTTTTCTCGTGTGTGATTTTGATATGAAATTCACATACGTTCTAGCTGAATGTGAAGGCACAACATCTAATTCAAGAATTTTAAAGAATCTCCTTGATCGAGATGATCAGTTGGTTATCCCCCAAGGTCAATGTCTTCCTTGCCATCTTGATGGCTTTGTTATTAGAGACTAAATACCGATATGTCTACAATATTGTAGGAAAATACTATCTTGGCGATGTTGGATTTATGCTAAAAAGTAATATTCTAACACCATATAGAGGCGTCAGATATCACCTGAAAGAATTTACATGTAGAGGACCACAGAATCCACACGAGCTCTTTAACCACCAACATTCATCGTTGAGAAATGTTATTGAAAGAACATTTGGTGTGTTGAAAAAATGGTTCCCTATCATTGCAAGTAGCATTAAACCACATTATGGATTGAAGACAATGACAAACAAACATTATATTAACTTGTTGTATCCTACACAACTTCCTCTGTGGCGTGGATAACGATGACTTATTACTTCATGAGTTTGATAACGAGTTGAATGAAAGGGAAGACCACAATGTTTCATCTTCTCAAGTTCAAGAAGATGATTATAGGTTGGGTAGTAGTATTAGGGATTCCATAGCATATGAAATGTGGCGAGATTATCAAAACTCGCAGTTATTGCAATTGATTGTGTTGTATGACTATGCTATTTGAACTTATTGTCCATAACAGATGAAATTTGGTTTTATGGTTATTTGAACTTAACTTGTTACCATTTTGTTTATGAAATAGGTTTAAAATGAACAGGGGTAAGGGAGTCGCCATTGAGTCCTTTGGTGGTAAAATAGAGTTTATAAAATGGACAGACGACATGGAGGCACAACTCTGGCATGCCATGATCGAGGAATCACGTTTAGGTAATAAGGTTGATGGAAGTTGGACAACCCAAGCTTATAATAACATTGTGGATAACCTTCATAATTGCAATTAATAAAAACAATGTCAAAAATCGACATAAGGTGTTGAAAGACAAATGGCATGAGGTACATGACCACTTTGCTCTTTAAGTGGATTTGCCTGGAACGACATAACTATGAGATTTGAAGCTTATGATGAAGTTTGAGAGGACCTCATTCAAGTATTAATTAAATACATTTGAATTGGTGGATTTCTTGAATACAAAATATGAACCACATTATGTTTACTGTATATTATTTCAGGCGAGGCCAAGTGCAGCTAAGTGGAGGGGTTAACACTAATAGACACTATGATCTAATGATGGAGTTATGGGCAGCGGATCGAGCTACTGGAAATGTTGTTCAAACTGTTCGACAAGCACATCGACAACGGGTGGGGCCTTGGGTACAGGTTGATCTTAATCAGATAATGGAATACATTCCAGAAGAGTACATCTATCCAGGGTTTACAGACTCAATTCCACCATCCCTTCCATCTGTGGATGAGTATAGTCCAAGCCAAACTCAATCTATGCCTTCTGTCCCATCCGAAGGAACTTCATCCTCACGAGGTTTGAAGAGAAAGGCACTTATGGTCGATTTAATAGGTGCCCAATTTGATAAATTGAAGACCAGGCTAGATGGCTTCACAGATGTCATGGTATCTACTAATGTTCATTATGAAAAGATTTCAAACATGGTCGAGCGACAAGTCATTTTCAGGGAAAAGAGAAATGAAATTCTCAATAACCAAACGAAGATCCTACGTCGCACACCTACATTCACATACACAAAGGGTGACATATATGACATGTTGAGTGCAATGAATATTTCAGATGAAAGCTTTCTGGAGAAATGTTATGATTTTCAAGGAGTAGTAGATTTTCTGACATTGGAGCGACCCTTCTATCCGGATTTAATCAAAGTGTTTTATTAAAATCTAAGGATTTTCGAAAATGGATATCTTCTTAGTGAGGTGAACAAGAGAATAATTAGATTCAAACCTGCTGATTGGTTGAATGTTGCTCATATGAATTACAAGGGTCAAAAACTGTGTTTCGCAAATACCCCAAATGAATTTCCCTATGATCGGGAGATGACATTGGCTATTATAGTTAGACCAGAAATGCAGGGTCAACGTGTTAAAACGGTTGGTTGTGTGAATATTAATGATAGATTTTTGCATTATGTTCTTATGCACATGTTGACTCCACGACCTGAAAATTTTGCAAAGTTATTGCACGAAGATATTTTTATGTTATGTGTGCTTAAAAATAATATAGCGATGAATTGGCCTCATCATATCATGCAGCATATGCTTAAATGATAGGTCGGTGACACACCCCTACCATACGGTGTCTTGATCACCCAAATCATGCAATACAGTGGAGTACATCTTGATGCCGATGTCAGCACTCAGATTGGGACTAGGCAACATTTTTCAACTAATTCTTTGAAGAGGTTGAATATTGTTAATGTCAACGGTGTTTGACAACACGACAACGGTGATGATGAAGACAAAGAGCAACCACAACATCATAGTCCTCAACATGAGTACCCTGTGCAACCTCCTTCATATCTTTCAAATCCTAATATGATGACTCAAATGTGGGAGGGGATACAAGACTTGCAACACATAATGTAGGACATGGAACAAATGTAGGGGTGTGTTCAGCGTATTGAAGATAACTTGACAAACTTATCCCTTGACATGAACCGACAATTTGTTAACCTGGATCATAATTTTAACTTAATTCTTCACCATTTAGATGATTAAGTTCTTTATTATTCGATGACTGTATTACACGACTTATTTGCTTACATTGAATTATGTGTTTGATTTCTTACTTTAGTTATATTTCAATTTTACTTGCTTCGACATCAGTTATCATACTTTTATTTATTGTTAACTTAATGAATTGCAAATCAGATGGATTCTGGAATCGTTGATGAATTGGAAAAGGGAATTACTGAAAGAAGAAGACTATGTGCAATTCTTAAACGACAAATACAGGCCATGGAGCATCGATATTCGTTGTTAATATCCGGGACTCATTCATCTAATCCAATTTCAGAAGAAATTCATAACTTATTATGAACTATGAACATTCAAGATGATAATTTATTCAAACAGTGCTTCGATTTCCTATCTTCACATCCATCCCATACAAGACATTTAATAGGGATGCCAATAAAATATCGTTTCAATAGATTGCTCACATACCTCACCGAAGCAAGTTCATCGTAAACTATGACAAATATATTTGTATCTTATTATGTTCACACTTTTTTTACGTCATGTAATATTCTAACTTCGTTTAATTATTTGTTTCTTCAAAAATATTGAATATCACTTCGATAACAAATAAAATCATACCACTTGGTAGTAAATTATATTACAAAAAATATTACATTTAAAAATAAATTAATTTTACTAAATTATAATTCTTTTACATTTTTAAAATTAATTTTAATAATTAATGTTAATTTTTTAACTTTTATAAACATTTTTATAATTAAATATAACATTAACATTTATCATTTTATATTACTTTAATAACTAGGGGCATTTTTGGTAATCTTCAATTTCTACCAATTAAACAATTTTTTAAAATATGTCACATCAATCAAATGTTACATTAATTCTCACAAACTTTACTTCTAAATTCACTCTCACTTACCCGTATGCGCTGTAATCGAATACGGGTACTGTTGTAACCGAGTATGCTTGGCTGTTCATCGTCTTCTCTAGCTTCAAACACTGCTTCTCTTCATCAATCACCTCCTTTCTTCATCTTCTAGCAACCTTAGCTTCTTCATCTACCACTAACCCTGCAAAGATTACATAAACAAACCATAGTAACAACAATACACTCCTATGGATCCTCACCTAAGTTGAGCTTTTTGTTCTTTCTCCTCTTCCAACGCGAGCTTTTAATTCTTTCTCCTCTTCCGCACTCAACGCATGCACACAACACAATGTTCTCCTTCTTCTAGCTCAATGAACACAACAACCGAATACCAAGCACATATTAATGCTTGTTCTACGGTCAAAAAGCTTGATGGCTATGTCTCACTGTATTGTCAATGGTGCAGGAATCTTTTCTGTGTGCATTGCTATCTGTGAAGGAACGAATCTTCACTGTTCAATGGCTGTAAGAAGCAATGTTCAGAAGCTCAGATGAATCTCTGCTTTATCACAAAGGTCGTAGCTCCTCACAGTGATACTCGTGAATGCACAATGAACGTTCTATGTTAATATGCAGTGCAAATGGCTTATATTTTATGTTTTATCAGTTGGGAATTATTTATAACAACAGGAGCATTTCAGACAAAGCATCATTCATCCCTCCAAATCTCTGCACATTAGCAAATCTCTGCACATTAGCCTCTACATCAATCCTGCATTTCCCTTCAATTCATTCCTCACAATTCAGCACAAGTGAACACGTAAATTTTTAAATTCATCGCTCGCTAACTATCGTGAATAGGAAATTCATCGCAAGTGAACACAGTATGAGAGATGCAGAGCCTCAAAGTTCTGCAATTATACAGTAATAAGGGAATTTTAACATAAAGCTTTGTGGAAAGCAGGCTAGTCGATAGCTCCCTAAAGAACAGGATGTAGAGGCTAAGACTATTGTATCACATCATTACATACAGATGTTATAATGAGTTTTCCAACCCTTTAAAATATTATGTGAATCTTCCCATTTTAGGAAGCTGAAATTATTTGAGTTCTGTTTCAAATTTATCTGTGACCTACTCTCCAGCTTATTTCCATCTAAGCGTGGCGTCCTGCACAAGTATTACTAATGTGCGCATCCAATGAGGGTCTGTTTACATTCTCTGTTACATAAAAAAGTCTCTATTCAATATTGGTTTCTGTAGCATTTTACATACTAATGTTATGTGTTCTGTTTGACATACTTGCAAATTGTATTACCTGATTACTGAATATCTTTAAATCTAACATAACCTCAATACTAATTTATAAGATGAAGTTCACATTTATTTATATATTATAATTTGGTCATATTCTTATTGGTGTATAATCTCTCACACACCCCCTCCCATGGGCATCTCAAGCCATAATACAAAACATCCAAATAGGATATTTCCAATTGAACTCCAGGTTGAAATCAAGGAGACCCACCTGTGACAAAGTTACAACATATCCTACTCAAGCTCAAAAAATGGTATGATAATACCTGCTGTGCAACCTAAGTTTCAAAATTTTGTTTATGCTGCCAAATAAGTCATACCATGGCATGAAAATAATGGAAAAGATATGGTGCATTATTCAAGTTTATAAATTCATAATAGATAATACATTAAATACTTTGCAATTGTCTGGATTAGAAAACCTAGAAGGTTAAACTAATGTCATAATTTGTTTGAAAGAATATATTATGTATGTTTATCAGTAGGAGTTTGAAAAATAACACTGAATGAAGATAGCATACATCTTCAATTTATCAAGCATACATCTTCAATTTATTGAACAAAACACAACAAAATTAATTACTTTTGAAGCACCACATTGAGAAAAAAAAAATCAAAAAGATTGATAGGACTGAGGATATAACACAATTAAAAGTCCAACCATTTCTGATAATATTGACAATTTGTTGGGGATATAATACCATTGGGTGTACAAAATTTAATCCTAGGACAAACCCCACAAGGAATAGAAGCCATGGCACCAACTTTAACATTGGTACCTACCTTTTTCGCCAACCTAAAACAAACTTCACAAGCAGGAACAGATGAAAAATCCCCAAAGCCAGTGTTGTTCACCTCTTGTAACTTATTTTCCATAACCAAAACTTTCAAAATTTATTCCACCTGTCCTGGACTGACTCCCCCAGGAAAAACCTCACTTCCTAAGGTTCTAGTCCACTCGAGGATTGCACCAGGGGTAGCGATCTTTTCTGGGAAATAAGCTTCAAGCATACATCGGACAGAGCATCAATGAGTTGTGTGCCAGCCTGCCTTCGGTATACCACTCTCCACCAGTGATCTCCTTAGAGGGCTTGAATTCCATGGCCATCAACACCTTCTTGGACTTGTTTTGGATGTTCACAACTTCCTTGATAAGATTCTTGGAGATTAGCAACTTGATGGATTTCTTCAAAATGTTGTCAGGGATGTTGATTTCTCTTTTGATGTCCCCTTGCCATATCCCCATCTCCTTCTTCCCGTGAATGATATTGTAAATCATCCGCTCCTCATTCGTTATCGACACATAGAGTGCAGAAGCCAGGTCTTGGCGCTTGCGTTTCCCTTGCAAGATGTTCATCGTTCTTGATGACACTAAGGCCTTGTTTACTTTAATGAATTTAGGAGAGAGTGATTGAGAGGATTTGAAAGTAATTCTTTTTTTGTTGTTTATTTGAATAGATTTGGAGGTAAATGAGAGTAGATTTGAAAGTAAAATTTGTGAGCATTAGTGTAGAATTTTATTTATGTGACAGATTAAAAAAATTTACTTCCAAATTCACTTTCACTTACCTTCAAATCTATTCAAATAAACAATAAAAAAAATTATCATCAAATCCTCTCAATTACTCTCCTCCAAATCCACTCAAGTGAACAAAACATAAGTTGTATACAAAACATTCAAATATACCATTGTAACTATGGAATGATTGTCTTTTGAGTAAAAAATCTCAAAGATCAAGGAATATAACCTAAACATGATAGCACTAAAAAAAATATAAGAAACTAAATTTCCGGAATTTGTTTCATCTACAATAATTCAAAACATAAGTTGTATACAAAACATTCAAATATACCATTGTAATTATGGAATGATTGTGTTTTGAGTAAAAAATCTCAAAGATCAAGGAATATAACCTAAACATGTTAGCACTAAAAAAAAATAAGAAACTAAATTTCCGGAATTTGTTTCATTTACAATAATTCAACACATGTTACACAGAGTTTAAACAAATAAAAAATTTAAACAAATAAAGATTTAACGAAATAAAGAAGAAAACATAAACTAACAAACTAAAAAAAAAACTGGATCAAGATGAATCCTTTGACGAGAGAGCGTTCTTAGAGAGACAGTGATCAGAACGAGAGAATGAATGCTGAGAGAGATTTCATTGAGCTAAAGAAAGAAGTAAGTGACACAACCATTGAGATCCACAAATCAAAGCACAAAACAAAAAATGGGAAAGCTAATTTCAAGAAAAAGTCACCGGCTCACACTAAGATTAAAAGGATTTATACAGAAATCGAAAACCTAGGGTTTGGGAGGTACCGAATATATATACGTTATTAGGATTAGAGTGTGAAAAGCGGATCCCAAGCAGTAAGTGAGCCTGAGCCTCACCAGAGTGAGGGTTTAGGATGAGCAATCAATAGTTTGGCTTTCTGGAGAGCTTCAACTATGCTTAAGTATGAAAGGATCGAACGAGGGGCGACGCGTGGTGAGGTATTAGTGCGGTGATGCGCATGAATCTAGGTGTGGCACCCGCGTTGAGCTCAAGGTAGGGCCGGACAAGGTCCAGATGAGTGGGGATGAGGTTTGTGGTGGCGACGGTAAGGTGCAATGGTGGTGAGGGGTTATGCATTGGCTGCGGTGAGGTATGAGGAGTGAGTGTGGTGGTATTATTGGGAGAAAATTTGGGTTTAAAGAATGAGAGGAGGGAGAAAGCGAGAAACGAGGGAAATAAAAATAAAATATTTTTTAAATCATATGTTTTTTTAATTTTTCGTTTATAAAAAAAAGTTCAAAAATTAATATGTGATCATTTTAGTGATGTAGATACTGAAAATTCAGTCATAAGATCACTAAAAAAATAAAAAAAATGATCACTAATTAAATCCTTATTAAAAACTACTAAAATGGATCATTAAATTGAATTACTATTTATTATTTGGGTTAAATATGTTTTTAGTCCCTATATTTTGGAGTGATTTTGGTTTTAGTCTCTCTTTCAAACTAAGGTACAATTTAGTCCTTCAACTTTAGAAAACTCTGGTTTTAGTCCTTTTTACCAAATTATTTTAACTTTATTTGTTATTTCAAACGCGTTTCTCAGTTAACATTGAAGCAAAAATGTGTCAAACAGTGTAAACAATCCAAATCCTATAATGAAACGTGCTTGAAACAACAAATAAAGTTAAAAAAATTTGGTAAAAAGGACTAAAACCAGAGTTTTCTAAAGTTGGAGGACTAAATTGTACCTTAGTTTGAAAGAGAGACTAAAGCCAAAATCGCCCCAAAGTATAGGGACTAAAAATATATTTAACCCTTATTATTTCTCTAATAGAAATTAGGAATTACTTTTTATTATACATTAAAAAAAAGTATGTTAATTAAGGTAATTTGATAATAGATCCGCTATTAATTTTTTCTCAATTTAAATAGTAGTTGTGCATCTAAAATAATTGAATAATTGGCACCAGTTGATTTAAATTTAAAAACAAAAAAAAAATATAATTTTGTTCTTTGAGTTTATGTAGCTGACAGAACCTTGCAGCAACAAAAAAAAACCGACAGCTTCTTCCTACACCACCATACTATCAACCGACACCTCGATAAACTTTTAAATCCCAAATTTACCCTTTAGTTTGTGATTTTCATTTTTAGCTTCAGATTGATGAATCTGGAAACTTTTCCGAATTAATATTTCTAAACACAAAATTTGCATTTAGGAATGAAAAAAAAATGCATTATCGATAATCCATAATATATTTTTCGATAAACGTAATGAAGATGAAGAACGAGCGCGAGAGGTGAAGAACTAGTGTGAAGAAGAAGATGAATAGATGGAAAGTGTACAGTATGATATAAGGACCGAGTGGTTACAATATATCTTATTAAAGATATAAAATAATCAAGAATATTTTATTAAAGATATTGACAAGTAGAAGATAAAATAATCAAGGGATAATCAAGAATATCTATTTAAAGATATTTTGCAACTAGCCAGATTTTCAAGTAAGTCTGTTTATATTATATTTTGTTTATATTCTGTTGGACTTATATCAGTTTCGGCTCCATGAGACAAATTATAAATGAAGAGCTAGGGCCACAAGCCAGGTACTTCCAATGACCTTAGAATCATCTTCCAATCACACTTCATTCACATTATACTCACACTCAACTACTACGTTTGATCCAACTCAAATATACCATTGTGATACACAATTCCCAAAACCGCTCCTAACTTGAGCGTCAGAGTGCCTTTTGTAGGTACCTCCCCCTCTTAGTAAAGAAGTCTACCGAGCGACTCAGATTCAAGGCAACCGAGCGGTCAAAGTTGAAGGAAGGTGAGCGACTCAAACTACCCAAGCGTTCGCAAGCAAGGAAGACACGTCAGAAAAGGTTAGTGTCTCGATCCCATAAAATATCTACCGAAACATTTTGGCGCCCACCGTGGGGCCGGGGGGCATCCCATCGAAAACCGGAAGGAACCAAGACAAGCGCTAAGTCTCGAAATTACTACTTCAAATCAAGAAACAGGAATATTCATCAAAACAAAAGTTATACTACATGAGTCATCATATCTACGTGAAACGTGATCAACAAGATAAGTATTTTTTTAAATATGAATATTTCATAAAATATCTAATTGATAATAGATATTACCACAACTATTTTATATAGATATCATAAATATATATGGTATAATATATAACTTTCGGTTCCATTATGGTTATAACCATAATATTTATTCATCATATATATTACATTACATGATTATAACCGAAAGTGCACGAAGACTAACTTCAACCACTCTCGTCCTAAACCGAGCGGTGTGGTTCTACACGGACCCACTCTCGTCCTAAACCGAGCGGTGAGGTTCTATACGGATCCACTCTCGTCCTAAACCGAGCGGTGAGGTTCTATATGGACTCACTCTCGTCCTAAGCCGAGCGGTGAGGTTCTATACGGACTCACTCTCGTCCTAAACGGAGCGCTGAGGTTCTATACGGACTCACTCTCGTCCTAAACCGAGTGGTGAGGTTCTACATAGACTCACTCTCGTCCAATTGATAAGCAAAAGATAAAATAATCAAGGGTAATCAAGAATATATATTTAAAGATATTTAGCAACTAACCAGATTTTCAGGTAAGTCTGTTTGTATTATATTTTGTTTATATTCTGTTGGACTTATATCAGTTTAAGATCCATGAAACAAATTATAAATAGAGAGTCAGGGCCACAAGCCAGGTACTTCCAATGACCTTCGAATCATCTTCCAATCACACTTCATTCACATTCTACTCACACTCAACTATTACGTTTGATCCAACTCAAACATACAATTGTGGTACATAATTCCCAAAACCGCTCCTAACTTGAGCGTTAGAGTGCCTTTTGCAGGTACCTCCCCTCTCTTGGTCAAGAAGTCTATCGAGCGACTCAGATTAAAGGCAACCAAGCGGTCAAAGTTGAAAGAAGGTGAGCGACTCAGACTACCCAGGCGTTCGCAAGCAAGGAGGACACGTCAGAAAAGGTTAGTATCTCGTTCCCATAAAATATTTGTAGAAACAGAAAGAGATATAACATTGATGTTGGAAGAGGATGATGAATAGGGGAGAGGACAGTGAGACTGTTGCAAGAAGAAGATAAGTGTGGGAGAGAAGGGTGCGAGTGGAGGAAGAAGAAAAAGAAGACCAAGCAAAGAAGATAAGAACAAATATATCATTTTCCAACTTCATGGGGCTGCATGGTGAAATGTATTGAGGTGTTGCTCCCTCTACCTCCCTGTTTTCTCCTCCCACCTCCCCAATTTTTTTCAATTTTCTTTTATTACAAAAATAACTTTTTTCTTTATCTTTTTTACCCTTTTTAATACTTTGCATCTCCCCTCCCCCAACCGCACCTCCTCACTTTACTTTTACTTTCTTCTTCCACCTCCCCCTCCCCCTCCTTCAACTCCACCTCCCCAAACTTTTGAATATAGATACATAAGCTTAGTAGATTATTTATCTTCTCCTCACACTGTAGAGTGGGACACTCCTCCGCCACGCTTTTTGAAATCTACTGTCTCCATTATTTAAGAAAATCATGAGGACAAGGGTAGTTGCAATGAGATTAATTGTCTCCTTGCGTTTTGATAAGGAATTCAAGAAGAAACTGTATGTTACATTTCAAGTCCTTGTTTTTGTTCTTATTTAAGAATTTTTGTTCAAACTGTCATCATTATTAATTTGACTCACGAAGATGAAAAGATGTTTTAAGTTAAAAATACTTTAAGTAAGGAATTCCTCTATCATGTCCATTTTGCATTTAATTGCATTTAACTGTCATTGTAACACCACAACTTATGAAATTAACTCTTGTTTGTCAGCAGTTTAATTAGAAATGAGAGAAAGAACTACCTCCTGCTGTCTTTTCTATTTAAGTATCGATGGAATTCCTAAAAATTGGTTTGTGTTATTCCAACAGCTGTAAATTCATGCCAAAACAATTTGCATATATATTTTATAATGTAAAAGACGGTGTGAAAAAATGTACTAGAATCACCTTCCTAGAAATTTCACTTTTTTCACCGTATGTACAGAACACTAAATTCACGGGGGTGGTGCTGGAATATAGAGATACTCTGCTACAGGTTATGGGGTCCAACTCACTCGGGTGTCTTGCAGTAACAATTAGATTCCTTTCACTTCCATTTGCCAATTATATGTAAAGAAATTTGTTTTTCATATATTTCTTTTTTGAAACTTGACAGAGAGCAGGCAAGCAGTCCCATATAACTCACTTTTATTATATTTTCTTCAATTTGGTTTAGTTCACTTCATCTTTATCAACTGCACAAAGCAGAAGAATTATCTTTTCTCACTTTCTCTCTATAACTCAACCCAATTCCTCCTTGCGTTTCTTTTCTCAGTACCCTCATTTAATCATTTTCCGTCCTCTCACTTACAACCTTACAACCTGTTTGTCTGCCACACTCTAACACACATCCTAGCTACTCCCCAAACTTCTTCCACCGTTACTCCAACCCCCAAAAGCACCAAACTGATCAAAAGATTTGGTGAACAAAACAAACAAGTTGTAGTTGGTAACACTATCCTTTCACTGTTTGTCTCTGCCCTTCTTTCCTACCTCGTTTTCTACTCTCCATGAACTTGTAGTTCCCAATATGTTACATCACACAAGGGAATCATGAGCCCTAATTCTCAAAATCTCCATTTGTTGTGGAGGATCTAATCCTTTCTTCTTCTACTTCTTCAATCCGCTACATCTCAGTTAGTTACATCTCTTAACTCTGATACCAGAGTCTTTGGCTTTGCTCAACGAGAAGATAGAGTTCCTATCAGGAAATGTTGATCTCTGTGGTAAGGCTTTGAAGATTATGTGCACAATTCCCTCTACTGAGTCCACTGCTCCGCCCAACGTCACCACCTCTTCACCAACCATTGCTGCCATACCGAAAATTGACTCAAACCCTTCAACAAACACAACAGAACCCTCACCAATTCTCAGAATATATCACCAAGTGGCCTAAAACCTGCCACGATAGCAGCAATTGTGGTGGGAGACTTGGCTGGCATGGCCCTTTTGGACCTCGTCATTCTCTTGGTCTACCAACAGAGAAAGAAAAGATATTCGGATCCAAATCCAAATTGAAAACGAGACTTTTCGGGCTTGCATATGCCGCTAGATTGTCCATACGACACTGTAGAAACGACAGCTTGCATGGAAACCTTCCTCGGATAGGAAGATCTGCGGATGGATGTTAACATCCGTTTTAACCTTAGACGAATGTTGACGAATTCTCATATTTGTTTAAGAAAGATACCTTATTCACACACTTATGTATTTTTTTTGTTAAAGTTTCTATACACCAACAATGACAGAAAGAGAAGAGAAAAAAATTCCCATCATAGACGAATGACTAAAATTGAAAGAATGAACTAAGAATGAAAGGATAAGATAGAAATAGAAAAATAGAGGGAAGGGTAAAAGAGGAAGGGGGAGGTGGAGGGAGCAAATGGGACGGTGGAGGGAACAACACCCATTCATTTTTAAGGGCCTTTAACTTCCACAATACATTGGGGGCGTTAATGCCTCCACCTCCCTAAACCCATCCTCCACCCCCCCCCCTTTTTTAACTTTTCGTTAATTACAAAACTAACCTTTTTTTTTTATTTTTCTTTTTTACTTTTTTAACCCTCCTAATAAAGTAACCCTAATTCTACTTTACTTTCTTCAGTTTTACTTTCTTCAGCTTTCACTTTCACAGACTCGAAGCAGCCCACCTCCCCTTCCCTTTGCATTCTCAACCCCACGCTCCACCTTTTCTGAAAGTTTTCAACTTTTGCAGTCAACTCTTCTTCTGCGGTGGTGTGGCACGGTGGTGCGGCGCGGTGGTGCGGCACTGTGGTGCGGCACGGTTGCTTCGTTTCATTTCTGCCGTCTACGAGGTTGGTTTTCGTTGCGCATCTTTGTTGATTTCTTGCTTTGTAAATGTATGTGATTTAGTGTTTAAGATTGCATTGATTTATGCTCTGGTTGTGCGCCATTGTTAGTTTTGTTTGGTTTCATTTTGGTGCTGTGATGTTTCTGGTAGAGGTGTGTATGTAGGAGGAAGAAGACAGACTTTAACAGATGTCGGACATCCGTCGACGGATGTCGACATCCGTTTAGGGCCCAATTTTTTATTTTTATGTATTTAGTTTATTTTATAAGTAATTAATTTTTAACTTTTTATTTTCTTACGTAATTATTTTGTTTTAATTTTTTTTTGTTTTATTAGTTTATTGTATTTTTAATTAATTTATACAGTATTTAAATTTANTATTATTTTATAATATGTTATTTAATTATATGTAAATTAAAATTATTTTAGTTAATAAAATAATTATTATTAAAATCATTTTAGTTAATAAAATAATTATTATTAAATTATTGAAAAAATATAAGAAATAATTATTAATTTAATTAAAAATATTTTTTTTTTCAGAAATGGTAAGAACACGAGGTGCATCTTTTAGTTCTCGTGGGGAGAGTTATCGAGGAGAGAGTTCTCAAAGAGAGAGTTCTCGAGGAGAGAGTTATGCACAAGGTTTAGCTAGGAGATGACCTACAGCTTCGGCACGGAGAGGGTGGGCAGCTCTTATTCAGGATGACTCTATCGCTGAGGATCGAGCATTTGAGGAGGAGGCATATCAGGCCTACGAGGGTCCTGTTCAGGAGGAGGCATTTGAGGCCTCTGATGATGATTATGAAGAGGAGGAACATGATGTTCCTAACTTACAGGAGGAGGATGTCGGTGGATTTCCTGGAGGTCCACGTGATGCTTCTTTGCTGACGCACTATGTTCAGCATGTTGCTTATGGTATTTCACAGGGCCGGGTGAGTGCATAACTTAAATCTTAATTAATAATTTTTTTAAGGCAATTTATATTAAATATTGTTGTGTAGGATCGAGGAGAGATGTTGAAATTGATCTCCCATGGTATAAAAGTTAATAAATTAGGACCGTGCGCCGAGGGAATTCAACACATTGTGTTGAATTCCTCTTTGATGCCTCTCACACAGATCTGCTACGATTACATTGATAAGGGCTTGTTGCTTGGATTCATAGAGAGGTGGCACTTTGAGACGAGTAGTTTCCATCTCCCTGTAGGGGAGATGACGATCACGCTTGACGATGCATCCACTTTACTTCATCTCTCGGTGCTAGGACAATTATGTGATTTGGAGGAGTTGGAGTTTGAGGAGGCTCGTACAGCCCTCGTAGACCTGCTCGGCGTTGATGGTGGCACAGCTGGTGCTGAGATGGAGGATGCACGTGGTACTAAAGTCAGACTCAGCTGGCTGAGAGACATATATGTTCAGAGGTGTCGGTCACAGGATTGGGACTATGCTGCCAGAGCATATCTGTTGCATCTAGTAGGATGCACCATTTTTGCAAATAAAAGTGCCAGTTTTATACGCGTGTCTTACCTACTATTATTTAGAGACGTACACGCGTGTGGCAGATATGCTTGGGGCGTTGCTGCACTCGCCCATTTGTACGAGCAGCTTGGGGATGCCAGTCTGGCTTCAACGAAGCAGATGGCTGGATATTTGACTCTTTTTCAGGTACAAACATACATCTTGCACATTTATTTGATATACATATCTCCATGTTCAAAGAGAAAATATTTAATTGAATAATTGCCTTATTAAAGTTGGATATACGAGCATTTCCCTAGAATGGGAAGGAGGCGGTTGGTGTCTTCTTATGATGACACCACACCACGTGCGACTAGGTGGNAGAGCCCTCGGCAGAGTTCGACTCTTGCAGAGATTCGGGAGTAGTTGGATGGCCTGACATACAGTGGAGTTGTATGGCATCCATATGAGGCACATCGGGGCATTTGTCCATTATTCGGAGTTTGTATGTATTCTGGATGGATTCGGATTGGTGACACCCTTTCCCGACATTTGCATGAGCGTGTGATGAGGCAGTTTGGGTTTTACCAGGAGATTCCACGACCACCCACTGTCGTTGCAGATGTAGATGTAGTCGCTGTTGATTTTGCGTGGTTGCACTTCACAGACCACGTTATTAGGAATGTGAGACAAGCATCATACCCTTCTGAATGTGTCGATGGATACATACAGTGGTTTACGAGGGTTTCACATCCCTATATTATTGCTGCTCCAACCGACGCGAGACCGCCTCTTACACCTACACAATGTCCTGATGTTCCACAGGAGGCACGACCTCATCGTAGATCCTCTCCGCCTTCACCATCTGGCGCCTTGGTATGTTATTTTTCATTGCTTATGTTATTAAATTTTGATTAACCATGTCTATTTATTTGTTTGATATAATTATTATGCAGGCTAGAATGGCTAGAAAGTTACAGTCGTTGATATCATGTCGTCATGTGACCGAGGGTACTGTTGCACATCAGGTGGCGGTGGAACTGCTTCAGGATGCTAATGATGGAATCGACGAATATTCTCCAACTAGGAGAGGACAGAGGCATGTTCGTGGTAGACGCTTGACGTCTAATTGATAGTACTTTGTAGTAATGATTATACTTTGGTCTGTTTTGACATGAGTCATAGTAGAATCTTTTCTTGCTGTTTATAATTATTTTAGTTTCCAGGCATATATAAACAAATCTTTTGTCTGCTCTGTATATTTCTTTTCTTGCGAGATTCTTTTATGTTTTCAGCACTGGTTCTTACCATTTTACATCATGAGATTGCATTTTGCTTTACATGTTCATGGCCGATGTGTTCTTTTTGTATTCTTGATTTGTCCCTGCTGTTTGATTAGACGAGGATTAGGATTCTTTTACTTTTGATGCATGCCCTGGTACGTATTAATCTGGTAGTTCAGTCACTGTGTATTGAGCATTTTAGTTGTTTTAAAGTAGGTATAATACAGACTTGAGAACTTGAATCTGTTTCTGAATCTGAAGGAGAACATGCACCTTTTCGTGTATGAATTACATTGCTACAGTTCTCCAAAGTGAGTGTGGAGTTGAAGTTTGGCAGTGTACTGGTGATCAATATTTTTGGTAGCTTGGTAAAAGTATAAAACTTGTTTTATTGGTTTACGAAGAACATTTATTTGGTGCAGGAAACAATTCCAGTAACCAGTATTGTCTGGGTGATTCTTTCCCATAGTAAAATGAAGAAAATTGAAGTATTATTGTAGGACCCGCCTTTGGCACCGAAAAACAATTTTAAACTAATCTAGAACTTTAATCAAGTTTATAGATGACATTAATATATATATATATATATATATATATATATATATATATATATACACACACACACGTAAACATAATATATAATATAAATATAATATATATATTATACGTAAACGGATGTTGACATCCGACGACAGATAACCAGATTCGTTTAAGGGTTTAGGCTATTTTTAACAGTGAATTACATAGTGCTCACGTATCTCTTCCCACTGTTACGTCTTCAACCACCACGCTACAAACACGATTACGAAGAAGAGAAGAAGAATTCTGTACAGTTGCAACTTTCCTTCCACCATGTCAAAGATTCTCACACCAACAATTCTTAGAGTGAAAGAAAAGAGAGCACAAAAAGAATTCGAAAAACCAACAATCAAACAGAAACTAGAGAGAACAGAATGCGAGAAAAAAATTAGGTTTTTTTACTATAGGAGATTAGAATTAAAATTATTTTATAAATTAAATTTTACATAAGAGTATAATAGGAATATAAATAAAAAATAAAAATATAAATTAAAAAAACAAGGGATAAAAATGGGATGGGGAGGTGGAGATTCAAGAAGGTGGAGGTGGAGGGATCAACGCCCAAAATGAATTGGGCCTAAGACACAGCCCATGCTTTATTGTTGTTAAATACGGAGCAACGGGTGAAAAATTCGAATTTTGCAAGTGCCTCGATGAATCAATGAATGGGGATCCGTAGCCTGTTGGCTCCGACCCTTCAATTTCAAATCGGCAACCTCAGACAACGGCTCTCCTGCCCCGGCGTCGACTTCTCCGCCTATGGCTCCGCCATTCAGTACTGCTCTGACCACCGCCTCATCCGCCAGGGGAGGCAGCTCCACGCTCGCCTCATCCTTTTCTCCGTCAAACCCGATAACTTCCTCGCCTCGAAACTCATCCTCTTATACTCCAAGTCCGACCGCGCGCGCGAAGCGCGCAAGGTGTTCGACGCGACTCCCCGCAGAAACACCTTCACATGGAACGCCATGCTCCTTGGCTACTCCTTCAACGCAATGTTCCGCGACGCGCTTAATCTATTTGTGTCGTTCACCTCCTCCTCAAACGCCAACGCCTCCCCCGATAACTTCACCATATCCTGCATTTTGAAGACTATTCCGTCGTCGTTTTGTAGCCCCAATTTGGCGAAAGAGGTTCACTGTTTCGTTCTTCGTCGCAGGTTTGACTCGGATATTTTTATTCTCAACGCGTTGATAACGTGTTACTGCAGGTGCGACGAGGTTTGGCTTGCGCGGAAGGTGTTCGACGGAATGTCCAACAGAGACACCGTGACGTGGAACGCGATGATTGGTGGGTATTCTCAGAGGAGGTATTACGACGAGTGTAAGAGGTTGTACATGGAGATGTTGACTGCTTCCGGGGTCGCACCCAATGTGGTTACAGCGATGAGCATGATGCAGGCATGTGGACAGTCCATGGACCTTGCGTTTGGAATTGAGGTACACCGTTTCGTGAAGGAGAATGGAATTGAGATGGATATTTCGCTTTCAAATGCTGTGGTCGCTATGTATGCCAAGTGTGGTCGTTTGGAGTATGCGCGGCAGTTGTTTGAAGAAATGCGGGAGAAGGATGAGGTTACTTATGGGGCAATTATTTCAGGGTACATGGATTACGGGTTTGTGGAAGAAGCCATGAATATTTTTCGAGGGGTGGAGAACCCTGGATTGAATATGTCGAATGCTGTGATTTCTGGTATGGTTCAGAATGAAGAGTTTGAAGGGTTATTTGATTTGTTACGGGATTTACAGGGTTCTGGTTTGTGTCCCAATGCTGTTACACTTGCTAGTGTTCTTCCTTCATTTTCGTATTTCTCAAACCTGCGAGGAGGAAAAGAGGTTCATGGTTATGCTATAAGGAGAGGTTATGAGCAAAATGTATATGTGGCAACCTCCATTATTGATGCTTATGCGAAGCTCGGGTATATTCATGGGGCAAAAAGGGTTTTTGATCTTTCACCGAATAAGAGTTTGGTTATTTGGACATCCATTATATCCGCTTACGCTGCTCATGGTGATGCTGGTTTGGCACTTGGTCTGTATACTCAAATGCTAGATAAAGGAATTCAACCTGATCCGGTGACTTTAACTTCTGTATTGACAGCTTGTGCTCATTCCGGATTGGTCGATGAAGCATGGGATATCTTTAATTCGATGCCTTCACAGTGTGGCTTTCAACCCTTGGTAGAGCACTATGCTTGCATGGTGGGTGTTCTTAGTCGAGCTGGAAAACTCTCAGAAGCTACACTATTCATTTCTGAAATGCCAATTAAACCAAGTGCTAAAGTTTGGGGTGCTCTGCTGCACGGGGCTTCGGTTTATGGTGACGTTGAAGTGGGAAAGTTTGCTTGTGATCATTTGTTTGAGATCGAGCCTGAAAATACTGGGAATTACATGATTATGGCCAATTTATTATCAAATGCTGGGAAATGGGAACAAGCTAGGGAGGTTAGGGAAAGAATGAAAGAAATTGGGTTACAGAAGGTCCGTGGAAGTAGCTGGATTGAAACGAGTGGAGGGTTACCGAGTTTCATTGCCAAGGATGTGTCTAATGGTAGATCTGATGAAATTTAGGCGTTGCTGGAAGGTTGCTTGGTTTGATGAGGGGAGAAGGATATGTTTTACAGGAAGAGTTAGACTACGGGAATGTTCAGTTAATAACTGCATTTGGTAGCGTGTACTGAAATATGGTCATTCACCTCTAGTATAGCCAGAAGCGGTCACTCAACTTCTGAGATGCTGAAACTAAATAACACATTTATCAAAATACTCAGCCAAAATATCAAGCTTTATTGGGTGCACTAGGTTTGGAATCAACTCCCCTTTTTATCAAGCCTTACTGAATACTAAATTTATCCTTGCTGATTAATAATTTTTCACCCAAGATAGTGCTTGAACACTTTTCTTTTAGGAACTGAGATTCTACCCTTGCTTGCTTCGTGGGTTCAGTTAAAACTGCTTTGTTTGATAAAGCTACTCTGATTTGTCCGGATAGGTTGTGACTTATGACACAATTCTGTGATTAAGCAAAAAAGTTAGTCTGGCTGGCAGCAATAACTTTTGTCCTAGTTCCAGAGATTATTTTTTGGGCAAAGGAGCTTCCTTGCCGTTAAATACTTTGTTTAGGCTAAAGGAAACATTACTGAAATGGGTCTTGGGGAGCTTACCAGTTTCCCTTGTATCAGTAGTTTGATTTATTGTAAAAGAAACCCACATTGTGGTCATGTTATGCGAGTTAGGATCCCAAATTTCAGGACGAATACTTTTTATTCTCTTTAAAATTTATGATATTTAAGTAGACACGGAGATGGGGACCTAATATTTTTTGTAAAGCTACAACAAAGGGACACTTTCTGTTGAAAATGGCTTGAAAATTTTTGGGAGATCGCCAAATTGGTGAGATGAGAATTGGGGGAATTCATTCAACATTGATTTTGACGCTGCCAGTTGGAATTTAACACAGGAAGCATAATTGTTTAATTTGTATAGTCTTATTTTGTGGGGCTTGTCTTGCATCCACCTGTTCCTTTTCACATCTTTACCCCATTTGTGTCTCTTTTCTTGCTATTAAAGCATCCAAGATCTGTTAAATATCCTTTCCTTTAATCATAGCCTGAGTTGCCAACATTGTGCCCTCTTTCTCAATAATAGGCAATGGGCTAATGGCTACGAGGCATTATATTTTAATATTTTCTCCAGAATGCCCACAATCCCAGTAAATAATACTTTATCGCTTCCACATTCGCGCCACGGAAGCAATTTGCAAGGTTTCCACGATATTAGGTAGATACACTGGAGCTTTGAGAAATTAGATGTGTGCATGTAAACAAAGGATGAGATAATGAAGATGCCTAATTCTTCTACAGCGGAAATGCATTATTGTATTCCTTTTGTAAATTGGGTTTAGTGACAAGAGGAACGAGCCATGAGCATGGGCCATGAAGGAACTTCCTCTTCTGCTTGTTTTGTTGACCCTAGCAAAATCGGTCGGGAGAAAACATCTGAAAGAGAAAATGAAAAGCACTAGAGTAAGAAACGTGCTTGCTCTGGACATTTAACGTGTGGACAAACGTTGCCACCTTTAGGTCACCATAACCCATCTTTATTTCTTCCACATTCAACATAATTGTCGTGGATTTTCTACTGCCTTCAATAACTAAATAAAATCCACCTGTTACTGCCTGCATTCAGGACTGATCGATTTGAAGTTTAGAAATTTTTTTTTTTGAACTATTGAACATATTTTAATGTGTTTAAATTGTTTTTAATTGCATATTTTACATTAATCTAGAATTTAGAGGTCAGGATTGTTAATATTTTTCTCTCCGTTCACTACGTATTTGATTATGATTGCGATATGCAACAGATTATTAATGTTCAGACTAAGTCAATGAGTATTAGATGGTATGTATTGTTACTAATGAAAATCTCATTCTACTGATCCGTGTATTTATTACTTTAATTTAATATACAACCTGACAATAATACAATTAAACTATTTAGAACTAGAATCATTATTACCTCCTGTGAAGTTAGAGAAATGGTTGTCAGAATTATACATACGGAATAATGAAGTAAAATGTCAGGTAGTGACGTTTTCAATCATATCTTCCTAAAAATATAACGGACAACCGACCTAGAAGATAATAGTCTTATGACGGTAGAAGTTAGAAAAGGAAACAGAAACGGAGGACACATTGGTCAATACAATCAAAGAGAGCAAGACCTAGTTGTCTATTTATTTTAGTAATAATCGGTAATTCCCCAACACACTCACCCACGTACATAAAAAGCCACATTCTTCTTCCTCCTCCATGGTCTGAAAAGCAAAGTCCAAAAGCACATGATCCCACAATGGAAGAAACATCAACATCTGTCATCATGGCTGCACTCTCCACCCTCACCCCTTCCCAATTCTCAGATCTCACCCACTCCATTCTATCCACTACCCTTCATCACCATCGCCGTCTCGCCTTTCTCCTTTCTTCCCCGACGCTCTTCTCTCTAACCCTCCACCACCTCCACAACCTCTCTCTCCCCCAGAAGACGCTTCTCATCGCCCGCCACCTCCTCTCCTTTCTCCACCTCCTCACTGCCACCTCCCCGCCGCTGTCCACTGCCACGAGGCAGCGCGACCTCGACGCTGCACTTCTCCTCCTCCTCCTTTGCGAAACGCACAACCACAATTCACATGCCCTCGAGGCACCCTTTTCCCAATGGAGGGTCAACCTTAGCACCATCTTCTCCGATTCATTGTTGGCTCTTTCCTTTGCACCCTTTGGGTCATGCACGGGCTCGACGGTGCTGATTCCCTTCGTTGAGACCGTGACGCGGTGCTGGAGACTCGTCGGTGCACTGGAATGCGGCGGAGTAAAGGAATCGGGGGAGGTGGCTGCGTCGGCTACGGCGGTGGTGGCGCTGCCATCGGTGGAGGTGAGGGCGGGTGGGATAGAGTGTGCGATATGCAGAGAGGAGATGACAATAGGGAGGGACGTGTGCGAGTTGCCATGTCAGCACTTGTTTCATTGGGTGTGTATCTTACCGTGGCTTGGGAAGAGGAACACGTGTCCTTGCTGCAGGTTTCGGTTACCGTCCGATGATGTCGTAGGAGAGATCGAACGGCTGTGGGAAATCTTGGTTAAAACGGCTGCAAAAGATTCGTAGCTACTAATTCCTTAAGCGGTCATTTCTACAAGAAAAACACCAAATGGTTACAGAATCTGGACAAAGAGGGGTTGAAGGGGATAGAAACATCTTACTTAACGTTGATTAATGTTGCATTGTTATTTTTTAGTTTCTTACCTAAGGGGAGGTGGGTCCACAGTTTGGGATTGTTATTTGGGGATTTTATTGTTAGGACTGGTTGGGTTTGTTTTGATTCTGATGTTTTTGAATGTAGAGAGGGACTCTTGTGGTGGAGGCGAAGGGTCTGATTGTGTGGCCAAATGAATAGATGCATAGATAGATAAAACGTACAAGTGTGAGGTTCTGAATGTTGTAACATCGTCAATGTATAGAACTCGGATAGATCTATGTCTATAGAATTAGTAATAGATGATAAACAGACACCATATTTTTATGTCTACATCTATTTAATACTTCTAAAAGAATATTTTTATTTTAAAATATTAAACATTTGTAGGTTAATCAAGTAAGAGAATTACAATATTAATATGTTCCTCTTTGTTTATTACAGGTGCAACTTGATTTGCATTAATTGCTACAAGCCTCATAATTCTCACTCATTTTGAAGTGGCAAACATTCTATCTATAGCCACATTAATAGAATGTAGAATCACTGGTATTTATTCCATTTAATGCATGATTATTATTTTATAATAGAACTCAATATATAATAATAAAAATAAATTTTATATATACAAAATTATTAATCTTATATATTATATTTTAATTAAAATAAATAAAAAATATTTATTAAAAAATTACATATATAGTAATCTAAATTATTATTAATTTTTTAAAATGACTTGAAACAGTTTAGAAGTGATTGAAAAACAAATGATTTATGTAAACAAAATTATAATATATTAGTTGCAATAAGTAATTGAATTTTTTTTCATAATAAATCATTTAACTTTTCGTAAGATTCTGAAAAAGTATAATAATTAGAAAATATATATTTAAAGTGATTTATTATTCTTTTATTTAAAAAATTATGGTTTACTAATTATTTAAAAGATTTATTTTATTTAAAGGATTTATAAAGTGATTATTGTAATGTAAGTTTATGAAAAGATATATATACTACTTATTATAATATAAGGTTATTTCTTAAAAAAATCATTAAAAAATATAAAATTTATTATGTATGTGATTTTTCTTATATGTAAGAAATTTTCTAAATATATTATAGTTATTAGAAAGATCATAAAATCTTTTAAGAGTATCTAAGATTTTAAGAGTAAGAGTGAAATTCATAAATAAATAAATATATATATATATATATATATATATATATATATATATATATATACTAAAAGAGTGATTTAATTTTACACTTGAATTAAAAAAAATGCGACTAAGTATATTTGAAGGAAAAATAAGAATAAATTCAAATTAGGAAGAAGGATAAATGTGAGTTTTGATGAGGAAGAAGGAATAAGTGAACATAGGAGTTTACCAACTTGTTTTCTTGTATGTATGTGTTGTGAATTTAAGAATAATGATGTTTCAAAGTTTGATAAGTATTTTTAATTTATTGTTTAAAGTAGAGCTGTCAAAATGGATTACAACCTGTGAGCCAAATCCAGTCCATCATAGGTTCAGGTTGGGTTGAATTTGAAAAAGTTGTATTTTTTTTATGCGGGTCAGGTTTCAATCCGGCTCATTCGGGTTGAACCCGTGGTGGGCTGGGTTGGTCTACCAATCCACCTACCGTATTTTATTTTATTAAAATTTAATTTTAATTTTATAAAAAAATATTTATTATTTTGTTTTGCTTGAAAAAATTATTTAAGTTCTCTATTTTCAAACTAATTAAACATCCCATGTTGGGAGCTGAAATTTGTGTAGATTTGAATTATAGAAAGTTTGTAATTTTTTTATTTAAAAAAATTGTAATTAAGTGAGCTAGTGAGCCAACCCGTTTACCCATCAACCTGTGATGGATCGAACCGAGTTCAAATTTTTTTAGCTTGTTAATAAATGAGTTGAGTTAGGTTGAGTTTGTTCACTAAGTGATCAACTCATGGTGGGCAGGACTAGGTCGGGCAAGGTGGCCTGTTTTGAAAACTTTAGTTTAAAGTTATGAAAATAAGACTTTATGAAATTGCATGAGTATTTTGGTGCATGGGTTCAAGGGATGGGATTTGTGAATGTGAGTATGTTTTTGTTATTTGTGAATGTATGTGACGACGATGTGTTCTTCTTTTGGATAGGGAGGATACCAAGTGAGGACGATGTGTTCCATTTTTGGTCAAGAAGGGTGGTGTGTTCCACTTTTGATTAAGGAGATTGTTGTGTGAGGGTGATGTGTTCCACTTTTGGCTCGAGAGGTTGTCGTGTGAGGGTGATGTGTTCCACTTTTGGTAGGGAATGTTGTCGTGTGAAGGTGACATGTTTCTTTTCTAATTGAAAAGGTTGTCTGTTGGACGATTGTTTCACTTTTAGTTAGGAAGGTTACTCAAGGGCATTGTGTGAAAACAATTTATTTATTTTATATTTGTTTTATTGGCTTATTAAAGAAAAAGATTAAAGAAAATGTTTTGTTTTATGTTTATTTATCTGATTTATTTGGTCGTTTTCTAGTATACTTGCTTTTATATGGAAGAAGATAATAGTATATGTGTTGAAGAAGATACACAACATTATGAAAGGTCAATATCAAGAAAGTTTCAGATAATGTTTTAATTTTATATTTTACTTTTTCAATATTGAAATAGAGATTTTCAATAAAATAGAAATAATTTTTTATTCTAAATTATGTAATTTTTTATTAATTATAGATTTTAGCAAGAAAAAAAAAACTGGAGTGTTACACTTTCCAATAAAATTTCATAGTTAGAAATAATATACAAAATCATATATAAAATTTATTGTAAAGAGTGATGAGTTTTAAATATTTGATTTAAAGTTACTGTTTGAGACTGAAAACAATTATAAATAACTTGTAAGAATTCTTAAAGTTCATCCAACTGCATTTTATTTAATAATCAATTATGAACTTATGTTTGAGAAAAGATATCTAATAAATAAATATATTATAAACAGACAAACAATTATACATAATATGTATTATCAAATGTTATAAGTTTTTGTTCTATTGTTTTTTAATATTTCATCGTATACTATGTTTTTAATTGTATTAGTTATATTTTTATCATCATTCAAGATAAGTATTTTTAATCCTTTCTGTGTGTTTTACTCTATAAGCAATAGTTAATCATGTTTAAAAAACTAGACATGAAAGATACAATCCAACTTTTGAGAACGATTCACCATGACTCTTACTGATTTTCATGACAAAATAATATTGAAAATTAACTTTTTTAATTTGAAGAACAGTACTAAATAAAAAGGAATCAAATATAATGGGATAAATATCTTGTAATTAATATTTGTATAATTTTTACATAAAACATAATAGTTTATTGTTGACTTCACAGCATCAATCCTTTTCTTACAATAGGTAAAATTTGTCTAAAATCACCACCCAAAACAATAATTTTACCATGAAATATTTTTAACTATTTTTGTCATTTTTATTTTTTAAATATCTCTCTCAAATGCTTCAAAACATGAACTATTCTTCATTGATATTTGATCTCATAATTAATTTTGTTTCAATTAAAAGTTTGACACAAATTGAACTATGTTGCAAGTTGATTCCTTAATTATTAAAAATGGTATGCAAATTATAGAATTTGTTGTCTTTCCTTGACGAAGTAACAAAGAAACAATTGTACTTGAAATTACATTCAAAAGAATCATTCCCTTAAATTGAATAACAACTTACAATGTTCTACATAAATGTCTTTTATATACCACTAAAATCATATAAAAATTAAATAAAACTTTGTTATATTTTATTTTTTCTAGCAAACATACCTCTTTTATTTATATATATATATATATATATATATATATATGTTTGTTTTTTTAATTTATATAAAAATGATTATTTGTTCTTATAATATCCTATTTTAATAGCATAATACTATTAAAATAAAAAACATTTCATTATGAATATTAGAAAAAATAGATAATCCAATGTATACACTCTTATAAGATAGGACTAAATAATATCTCATTTTCAAACTACTTTACTATAATTTTATTACAAGACTATGTCTGACATGATTTAATATCACGCATGACATTGACAATTGGCTCCTCATTCACAAGAGGTGTCTCTACAACTGTATCTTCTATTTGCTCATGCTAATAAGGTAATTATTGCAAAGAGAAGAAAATAACACAACAATCACAAAACACAAAACAAAGTAATCTAACTAAAAAAGAGATAACATAAATCTAAAGAGTCATTCAATTTCCATATAGAAGCAAACATACAACCTAACTTTTCTAGACTCAATCATCCGAATACAAACAATGACATAGAATCTCGAGAGATTTTGCATTAATAGTGGCATCTACTACATTGTAGAGGATATGTCACTTTACTCTTCACAAGGTTAATCCTTTGTCATAAGAACTAAATTTTTCTTTATACTAGAACTTCCTATAACTTTCACCACATACCTCATTTTAATATACTTGAGTTTGAATAGTTATTGGAGTGTCAAGATAACCTCCAACCCTGGATTCCCACATCAATGTGTATACTAAAGAAACATCTTCAACGAGATTTCCTCCCTGGTTATACCCTATAAGACAACCACTCATACCTTTGTTTTACTTTACAAACCAAATACAATATTAATATCATAAATGTTATCATAAACATTAGAGAACACAATCGTTCAAACATGTAGAACAAATGGTGCACAACGGTTATCAACAAGAAAACTTAGTGCATAACAACAAAATCCACTAGAACACCTCTAATGAGTTATCAAAAATGACATCCAACAACACAAGGTGGCTGCTAGCGACACAAAGCCAGTGAGCTCACTTACTTTGGTTTCGCCTAACAAAGCATAAACTCGCTCAATGAGAACCAAGCTAGGGAGCCACTATCAAAGTGATGCTCGACAACACTATCATGCATCTAGAGTAAAAATGCTTTAGACCTTGAAATTTTAACCAGTGCCTAACACCTTCTTCTATCATCCAACGCCATGATAGAAAACAAAAACTAAATGTAGAATTCTCTCACTAATTGATATTTAATGTATAATTCTCTTGTTAATGTAGAATGGTAGCTCTACCCTTTTCTTTAGGCATGTAAATCAATCTTTAATTGATACCAATAGAGCCAATTGTTCAATTTAGAATTCTCTCATTCAATTATGGTATCAAACAACAATTTACAATAGGGGGTTTAACTTGTTCAATTACTCAATTTGGTACTGAAGGTGATCTGGTTTTGATCAAAAGAAGATTTTACAATCTTTGATTTGTTGTTTCCCTCGACGTATGCGTCAGGAAGAAGAATGAGGAGCTTTTGACTTTAAGAGGGAATTCTCAAAGGGTTTCTACAACAAGATTGTAGGGTGCTATATGTATGTAGGTGTATTCTGTTTCTATATTTGATTGAGAGTTTAGGAGGTGTTTATATTTGAGTGTGCTTTGTAAAGCCTTGGATATAATATTCTGATCATTATAGTGAACTACTCTTCAATCTAAGGTTAATTGGGATTGTAACTGGATGTAGGCATTGAGGTCAAACTAGTATAAAAACTGTGTTTGATTTTCTATTCTTATCTCTTTACATTTTGATTGCCTACATTCTTTGCTTACTGTGCAAGAAAAATATTAAGATCATTCAATTTCTTCAAAAAGATTTTAAAAGTGCATGTTTTTATTAAACACCAATTCAACCCCCTCTTGGTGTGGAGAAACAAGTTTTACTATTTCTATCAATGATTCAATTCACCTACTTTATGCAACAAATTGTTTGATATGGATTTGTAATGTACTTTGAAATGTAAAAGAAAATCATATTTATTGGTAATACGCTTATAAAAACTTACTAAATTAGATTTCATGTGATTTTAAATATCAAGGATGATCTAGTTCATGAACAAAATAAGGATCATATTCAAGTCAAAATGTATCACATCAAGCAACAACAACCATGGAGTTTTATGTGTCTTGGTTGTTTCAAATCAAATTCGAAATAAATTTTTATAATGTTAGTATGTCGTAATTGAATATTCCATAATTGAGAATTTTTTTTGGGAAATGAGAGATTGATTGAGGAAAAAAAACAAAATAATGATAAATAGTGGAAGATATATAACATTAAAATTCTAAAACTCTGTTGAACCAACTAAATTTCATTAACATTAGTTGGTTGCGAACAATTCCTATTATCAAGTTTGTTGAACCACCTTGCATTCAATCATTTCCATATTCTTCAAAGCAATTACTTTCATTATAGTCTCTGAAAGTTTTCCTTGGGATTTAAGCTCTGGATCATTGTTAGAAAACAAAAAGGTGTTGTTTATGTTATTTGATTGTAAACATATTTGAGCAGTAACATTGAAATTGACATTCCCAATTTATTTTCTTCAAAGGTAGGGTTTATAAGAGGTTATTTGTTGGAAAGAAATGGGATAAATACCTACTTACGTACAAGAAAGAATCTCATAGTGGCAAATTGATTATAATATGTTTGTTGTATTGGGGTTTTAGGGTTTGAACGTGGAGGTTTGATGTGTCACTGTGGTTTATTGGTGGCGATGGAAGATTTCGTGTTCGTAGTTTTGTGATTCACAGTGGCTGTGATTTGGGGTTTCGAGGAAGATGAAGACACGATGAAAATGGTCTGGCCATGGATTGGTTTTCACGATACACATGAACTCGAGTTTATGGTGGTGAACTATTATGCCTTGCGGTAGTGGTGCAATAAAAGAGAAGGTCATGGCCAAGATGAAGATAATGAGGTGGACAACCACGTCAGATAAAATGGGTCACGTCATTCACTGATTGCTGACTTTGACACTGTGTCGTTAAGTATTTAAACATCGTCAGGAAAAATGACCAAATTGAATAAAAATTACAAAAGTTAGGACCACTTTGAATGTCGAAAAAAAATTGATGGTCACTTTGAATAAAATTGACAAAAATAAGGATCAAAATAGGTATTAAGCATTTTTTTTTCATATTTTTTTTTAAAAATTCTTTTAATTAGTAATTTCTTAGAATGAGATTAAATTTTATTTTGTTTTTTTTTTTATAAAAAAATAGAGTTTTGCAAATTTGGTTGTCACAATCTTGTTTTTACATAATAATTGTGCCTAGAAATAAAATGTCTCCTCTTTCCTTAAAAAGTTTAAATAAAAAATATGGAGTTAACTTGTTTTTTCTTAAGTGGGCTTTTTGGAAAATTTGATCTTCAATCCTTGTGCAAACTTTTGAGTATTGCAGAATTGCTCCTAGTAAAAAAAGGCTGACTTGGCATAATCAAGGGAGATGCTCCCTCTACCACCCCAAGTACTATCTATACCTCTACACGATTTTTTTATTCCAAAAATAACCTATCATAATTTAATTTTATTTATCTTTTTTAAAATTGTAAATCTCTCTACACCCCTCACCTACTACGTCAACTTTTCCTTCTACGCAGAAATCATAATTCCATCACCACCAACCTTGCTGCCGCTGCCACCAACCTTGCTCTCGCCAAACCCTATCTCCATCACCATTAACCTCGCCGTCAACCTCGAGCCTCCATGGCCACCACCATCAGAATCGCAAATCATCCATTGACGCTGCCAAACCCTAGCGTTGCCACCATCCAATCCACTAGTCCTTAGCGAGCCGCCTCCTCCATTAACACACCAGCTCCTCTCCATGAGCTACTCGCACCAGGTTGTACCACGAGAACCACTTTGCCTCGTTGTCGCACCATCTACAGCGACGAGATCATCTTCTTCACCAAAAACCTCCATTGTGAAACCTTCACCAACCCTACACTCAGAAAAACCAGCCCAAGAATCCCAAATCAAACCCATAACAGAACCCTAAAAACCCAATGTCGTTGCTGTGACTCGCGAGACCTATAAGAAGAAACCAGAGCAAACCCAAAACCTAATCGCTCCCATGACTGTCAGGATTGACTAGAGGAAGGCCGAGGTCGGGACGTCGTTTTTGCCGTTGAGGAATGTCCCTGACGCGGGAAAGTCGCCGAAATTAAGAGGGTCGCAAGAGAAAGAGGAGTGACCATTGAAGTTTTCTTTGACGCTGATGAAGAAAGAGATTGAGGAGGATTTCATGAATTTGAGGAGGAGACCCTTTTCCCTTGTTAGTGGTTGTCAGAGGTTAGTGCTGATTGCTACAAGGTTCCTGATGAAGTTGAGACTGGCAAGGTATGCACAATTCTTTTACAAAGTTTTCTGTTTTCTGTTTGCTTTAATAACTTTGCTCGTTCCATTGATTAGATTGTGATTTGTATTTTGTGTGTGGGGTTTGATTTGGCAGCGGTAGCATTGAAGTTGACGAAAGGCATTTGGATCGGCTACGGAGGATGCATATGAGGCTGATGAGGGATTTTGGATCGAATTGGTGGTATTTCTAGGAGTTAGAGTTGGTGGAGTATCTTTAATTTTCCTGCTGCACCCTCCATTCATAAACGGATGTTGAGATCCATTTTTCCTTCAACGGATGTTGATATACATGGGAGGTGCGGAAACCGTGTGTGGTGGTGGAGGGAGTAACTCTCCCTAATCAAAGAGGTTTTGACCGAGTTGTGAAGCCCAACGAGCACAGTTTTGGAAGGGGAGAAGGCACGGACTAATTGAATCAAAATTTCCCTTTTGAAGGGTGACATAGCTGCTGAACCAGAGGTGAAGGCACACGAGCTGAACTAGTGCGTGCATGTGAAGCTTCCTTAAGGGCCTGCGACGTTTGAAGCAAGACCAAACTGGGACCAAGCAGAAGCCCAATTGAAGAACGCTGGTTCGAGAGGAACACATTTGGAAACTACGTTGGCATTTCTGCAAATCAGAGTTAGGTTAGGTCTTAGTTTGTTTTCTTCTTCTTCCCTTATATAAGGAACAAAGAGCAACCCCTTTCATAGCTTCAATCTTCACTTTCTTTTATATCCTTTCTATGATTGTCTGTTCTCTAGTGTAAACCTGTCTTAAGTGTCTTGTGTTTGTGCATATGTGTTTTACTTTACAGAAATTGTTAATCTTGTTTCAATTAATTTTTTCTATTGCTATGTTCTTTGCTTTCAATCTTCGCTATGAATTTAAAATGAAGTCTGTTGGATTGTTTGGAGGATTGAATGCTGCACTTTTGTCTCTTCATTTGAAGAACTCCAAAGTGGGTCTTGTTTTCCAAGAAGTCTTATTGAGCAAGGTCTTAACTCAATTAATCAAATAGTTCAAGAGTCTAATTTTTGGTTTTGCGCGCTTTGTCTGTTTCTTGCAATTTCTTTCTGTTAACTGATTTTAAGTTGAGTATATCTCTTTAATTGCGATTGTTAGATTCTTTGCAATTGGTTCTCACTTGATAAGTTCTTCATCTGCATTATATTCATGATTTTGACTTCCCTTCATTGCATAGCATCTTGAATTCCCATTTTAGTTTCATGCATAATTTTTCTTAGGATCTGTGTTCTATGTTTTCATGCATATCTGTGATTAATTCATGATGTTATCACACGTATTTCTCCACCCATTTATTACCTCCAATTGCATACTGCATTCAATCAAGCAGAATGAGTAGGCCCTGCATTCATTTTTTCTTTTCTGCACTGCATATGAACTTAAATTTCTAATTTTCTGCATAATAGTTGATACCCAAATTGCCATTTTAGGTTTTACATATATTCATTTGTTCTCTTTGCATTGGCCATCCATCAACATCAATTCAAACCTGTTTCCACCTTTGCATATGCAATATAACTATAGGTACCCGGAATCTGATTTCAAACCTGAAAATGTGTATAAAAACTACTGTCATTTTATGCTTGCTGTCATTTAGTTTCTGTTAGGCAATTTTCAATTTTTGCATTTATTCACTTGTTCATCTAGCCTCATCCATTTATACATAGCCCTTTTCACTTGTTTAGAGCATCACATTTTCATTTTAGCATCTTTGGAATCCCATATTTGTCATTAAACCAGAAACAGGTGCAATAGAAGTTTCCTAATTTTAGGTTTTAAACCTAAATTTCAGTTATGTAATTGGTAAAACAAGGTTAACTTCACACTTACCTGGTTTGCACTTTTTTTCTCTCTCCTCTACTCTTCTTGTCACCTCTTTTTCTCTCTCTTTTCTATTTTTCTCACCATTAACTACCTGTCACCTTTTTCTTTCTCTTTCACCGTTAACTTCTGCTCCTGCCACCATTAAGTACCATAAATTGCACTTTCTCTTCTCAGTTTAAAGTACCATACTTCCATTTCCCTCTCCTTTTTCATTTAATTTCTTTTTCCATGAAAGTTCAGTAAGAAACCTCTTCTCCTGATATCTTCTTTTTAAAATCAGTCAACACAGAATAAAGAACACCGATAGCAACACCTATTTGACCAGAGACCTTCACACTTTCTGCAAGATGTTGCTGACCTTTCAACTCATGTAAGCATTTGCAAAAACACATAAATTCTTGTATACATAGAGAGTTTCTCAATACCATAACGGAAGATCAAAATGTAAAAACAAACAAAATGATTAATTAAAATAAGAAAAACAGCCACCTTAATATGAAATTGTTCATCAACAAAAATATTTGGATACAGTATCTGAGATAGGTTATGCTTGACAAGTAACATTACTATTTCACTCCTACATATTCAATCTTCTTCTTTGTCACCATTACAAGAATATCAAGGTTCACTAGTTACATTCCCCTTTTATTTTTTCTGACCTGAGTAAGGATAAGGGGAAAAAAGAGTTTAAAATGAATTCAAGATAAAGGGAAAACAGACAACATGTAAGCAATTACACATACTGCATCCTGTTATTTTGACATAGTTAAAGATACTAGGTCTGTTTGGATACAAGTGAGAACCTCTCAAAAGATCTTTTAGATTGCTCTCAAACATACTCTAGGTCAGAATTTGCATCAACTGATGAGATAAAAAGGAACGCAATAAGCTTAGGGTAGCTTTGCATACCAGTAAGTGCAGTGAAATGTCTTTGTATTGTGTGACAACGGTGTGAAAAATGCCAATAGCTTCTTCAAGAAAAAGTGTGACACCATGATGCAACTTTGCCAAGAGACTTGACGAAGTACCTTTCTCTTCAGCCTTCCTTGTAGTTACTGCCTATACAGTTGGTACACATTAGTTATTTAAAACCAAAGAACTTAATGAACTTCAAGCTAAGAAACTGGGATATGCAATATGATTTGTTAGAAATAATGCAGCTAAGTTTTATGATATGACAGTATGCAACTTGAGACAAAAATGAAACGACACAGAAAACTACATAACACCAACTTGGGCCTCAACTAAGCAAAGGAGACTCATAATGGTGGATACTTCAGCAAGAGCTTCCGGGGGCTTTTGCGGTGGCAATTCAGGCTGTAAGGAGGGGAGAACTTCTTGCGCTAGATGATGATAAATGCCAGCAGCTTCTCTGAAAATGGTGATGGATCGAACCAAATTTGCAGAACAAAAATGATGGCATACCAGTTGATAGAACTTCTAAGGCCCTTTCGCGCAGGATACCACCACAAAGAAAAAGGGTCATACCAAGCTCAAATTGCAGATTATCAATTGAAGAAAGAAGATGTGCTGAGGGAACTACTCCAGCGTATCTTAAGAGCCATTGAGCCATTTGGATTCCACCATAGGTGCTTATTACACCAGCACAGGAAATCAAATTTTCCAGTAATGGAAGATACTGCTCTATTTTTTGAATATCCTGATGCAGACAAAAAAAAAGATAAAATTAAATATTGACAGAAAAAGAGAACAATTTGTCAATATTAATTGAAATTTGATGATTTAGGAAATACTAAGTATAATCCTTAATTACTCACAAACAAAAATAACACTTCACAATTAATTTCACAGTGGGCCCATTTCTGAATTTAAGGTTGAAAAAGTGGGTGAAGGCATTGATTAATATAGAAAGATAAAAAATATGAAAGTTGCAGAAAAAAAAGTGAGAAAGAAGAAAAAAAATCAGATTTCATATCAGGATACGGAAGTTTAAGCCAATTTAACGAAGGAGGTTTCATTTATACAATTATTATAATTTTGAGATTCATTTTTAAAACCAGATAGTAAAGAGTTCTACTCATGAAAACCTTTCACGAATCTGAAAAGATGAACATCCAACCTCTCAAAATTAAACTCTTGTACCTACGCTACGACAATCACATAGTCTGCGATTTACAGCACCAGTAACAAACTAACGTTATCGTGAGCACTAAATGAAAATAATTGATAATAAATAATTAAAACACGTATCAGCATCCAAATGCTCATAGAGAATAGCCATGCGACGTCCAGAACAAAATCCAGTACTATACCGAAACTAATACACATATTTATGAATTTTAACTGTAGGTCAAGATTGTGGTTTGGTTGGGTCTATCAGCAAAATATCTAAAACAAATACGGTTGATTTTACTAGAATTACAGTCTTGAAATCCCAAATTCTTGTCCATTTACTTTTTGTGTACATAAAAAAAATAAGACACAAAATTATAAGATAAGGTTGATTTAGTCCCCATGAGGATTCTCAATTGCGGTTTATATATACATCGAGATCTCAAAATAAGCAACATTGTCTTGGATCAAAACATGTATAGTAAGATATTTAGGAGCTTCATCTCTTCACAATTCATATTCGAAGTCTGAGAGCCTAATTTTGAATTTGGACAGGTAATTCTTTATTCTTTTATATATTTTGTTTATTGTTTGGCTTAGATTTTTTTTATGCTTTTATAATTTTCCATTGATTTTCAAGCTAAAGAAAGAAGCAGACATTTTTAAAATTTTTAAAAAAGGTGACTTCAAAACATGCTTATCAATTTTTTCTATAACATGAAACATAAAAAATGCAAGTTTAAGAATCTGTGCAATAAATACAATAGTATATTGTGCAAGAAATGCTAGGCTTAAACTGCATTTAAGCTTGAATGCACACGTATATTCAGGAAGAGAGTGGGTCTTTGTATATATTAATTAATGTGTTAAATATTTTCTTTGTAATTGTATTATTAATGTGCTATGTGAGAATAATTATAAATTTTTTTAAAACTTTTAAAGATGTAAAATTAATTAATTAACAATTTCAATTTCAATTTCTTTTTTCTAAAATTAGCATTAATATTGTCAACTTTTTGAAATTCTAAACACACGGTAACAAAGTTTTAAATTTGAAATTTAGAAATAAAATATAAAAATATAATATACAAAATTTGAATTTAAAATTCAAAATTCAAAAAAACTGTACAAAATATAGTTTTTTAATGGACAATTTTAATGTCTCTGAATAACTTTCTTATATTTATAAGAGTTCGTATATTTAAGATGGGAACAAAGTCTAGAATACGGAAAACTCCAAAAATTTATTAAAATGTGTAAGTAATGACAAATAATAATAATAATAATTAAAATGATATAAAATAATAAATAAATAATTAATAATAACATTATTAATAAACTAAATAATAAAATATTTAAGATAATAATTCATTAAAAATTGCAAAAGACTTATGTTATGTAAGACTAAAAAATAAGGTATTAAAGTTGATATGTTTTAAAATAATGAGACCAAGTTTTTTAAAGTTAAAATCATTCATAAAATAAATAAAATTTTTTAAACCCATCTCATTACTTAAAATACAAGTCATTTCTCTACAACTCTTTCTCTTACCTTTCTTTCACTTCTTTTTAAAATTTTTAACTCCTCGATGTTTGACGATCAGAAAGTTCCTAGAAGATCACTCGAAGCAATCTTCACTTCTATACGTTTTGACTCCTTTTTCCTTTCGTTTTTAATTTGAGATCACATTAAATGATTCTTTGTCACATGTGTTTTGTGACTTCTTCTCATAGTTCTTTGGTAATCTGAGGTTCTAAGGATTCAATCTGTTTCCAATTCTGTGTTTTGTAGGTCTTGTTAAAGTTCTTTGTGTTTCAAGCAATCTTTTAGGTGTTTTTAGAGTTGTGGTAGCTTTCTCTTAAGGTAAGGGAAGCTAGTCTTTTCTTTATATTATGTTTGTTGTGTATGTTTAATATTTTCATGAGTGATAAGATTATTTAAATGTAATTGTGATATTTGCTCTAATGTTCATTGTGTTTAGATGAAGATTATTGATAATATGATGCTTGAATGTTTGGTAAAGTGTGATTTTGATATTATTGTTGTCAAGATGGTATGTAATTAAGTTGTAAGTCCAAATTCGAGGTTTGAGTTATGAAATTTTGAAGTAAGGGGTTGGGACTGATTTAGGGAGTTTGGAAAAGGAAAAATTATAGCTTTGAGATTGTATATGTAGATAACATGATTGTTACAAGAAATGACTAAGATGAGATTTCTAATTACAACAATACCTTGCATAAAACATTAGGCTTAGTGTTTGGGCTTACTTGTTGGGCTTGTTTCAGAAATAGGAGTGTATATTTGTAAAAACAGGGATGCATTCAACCCTTTTTCTTGAATAAACTAATTCCCTTTTGAGAATTATGATTTTGGGCCTTGATTTGCAATTTGGGCCACTTATTTCCATGCTTAAACTCTAATTTCAGCTGCATCAAAAAACATTATGACATCCAAGAATAATTTATGCGCTAAAAATAACTTTTTAGGTCTTTTTAATTCCCAAACCCAATAATTCCAATTGTCAAAAATTCACTTTAAATCAATCACTTAAGCACATGAATGTCATTAAAATTTTGAAATTTAAAGCATAAATGTGGGCATAAATATGCACTCATCACCCTTACTTTGGCTGTCTATGAAGTATAAAAATTATTTGCAAAGTGAATTGCGATAGATCTTTAAACGACAATAACTTTTGCTCTGATTTTCCGATTTGCTATCTTTATATATGGATTTGGGGTAGAAAAAAATTTTTGATACTGTGGTAGCTCACTTAGCTAGCTAGTCCTTCTAGATTTTCCAGAAAATGTTGTTTTCTATTTTTTTGGATTTTTTTTTCAAACTTTGCAAAAATATTTAAAATAGTTAGGCTTTGAATTTTGATCTAAAAGTTTTTGTGAGGTCTTCTCATGTTGTTTTGGTGCTTTGAAGAAATTTTCAAGTGATTTGGAGTTATTTTGAATATACTCTTAGTTTTACCCTAAAGCTTGGATGTATAACGTGTAGTGTCATATAAACAACAAACAAGGAGTATGAACAAGAAACAAGGGGTATGAACAAAAAGTTTAACAATATAACAAACAAGTTCTTAAAAGGAAAATGAAAACGAAAACTAACCTTCTTGAAGGCGAGTTCATGGGAATAAAGTTTTCCTACCAGCAAAAGGGAAAACAGAATGCACATATGAAGAAGAACACCAAAGAAATCGATCAAAACAAATAAAAATGATACCTAAAGAAGTTAACCAACATGCATTTGTATAAAATGAAAGAAAGATTACAAGTTTTAGTCGCCAAGCTTCGCTCGAGAAAAGTTTAAGCAGAGAAGAGGGTATCACACTAAGATAATGTGAATTAATTTTCAACCTGCCGCCCAAATTTTTATTGAATTTACTAACATATAATGTCTGACTCTAGGGCCTTCGATGTCTTATAACCTTTTGACATCTAACTCTAGTGCATTCGACGTCATACGTAAGTACATTTTCACCTTCTCATTAATGATTTTCACGAAATTTACCCAATATGACGTCAGACTTCTCAATATCCGATGTCTTATAACCAATTAACTCGGAAAAGTTTATATCGACGTCTAAATTGAAATTTTATTTACAAAAAGGCCACCGGTCATTTTTAACGTTGGCTATTTAGTGGTTGGACATTCAATGTGTGACATTATATGCTGTTTTTGTACTAGTGGGTGGACTTCATAAGGGAAGCTCTTTAGAAAGGGGGGAGGGAGCTCTTGAGAAATGGGTGGGAAGTGGCTTTTGTTTACTTCACCCGTAAGGCTTTAAGAGAGTAGGGGAAGTGGACCCTATCCATAAGGCTTATGAGAAGCAAGAAGGGTGATTTCTCTAGTGATGAACATTTGTCGGTAACTATTTTTGAGAGTTATAGTGGAAACCTGGTTCCTGACGCTGAGTTCACTAATTACTATTTGCATTGTTGATGATGTTATGAATTATTGGGTGGGACAACCGGTATGTTGAGTTGTGTTCTGAAACATTGTGATTATGTATCGTTTGGGGTGAGTAGTTGTGTTTTATTGTTAAGGTATACTTATGGTTATTATGTTTGTTATCTTATTCGCTCACCTTACATTATTGTGTGTGATTGCGATGATTGTATTTTTATACAAGAGTAGATGTTAATACTGTCAGAGCGACTGCAGTAGAATGATTAACGTGGAACAATAAACCAAGAGGGGGACTGAATTGGTTCCTAATTAAAATGTGTGCCTTTTTAAAGTTTCCTCTCAATTTTACTTACTTAGAAAATAATAAATATAAATAACAGAGTAAGGTAGAGAGAAATTTACATAGATGAATTTTATACTGGTAAGGATCTTACCAATCCTACATCCAGTTGCTAATCTAAAACCAGATTAACTTTCCATTACCACAAAAACAATTACAAATAATAATCACAAAGAAAAACAATTTGTAAGAGTTTCGAAACCACCTCTCTTGAAACCACAAGAGATGAACCTGTACCTCCTTTGAATATTCACAAAGGGTGAATCACCTCCTCCGAATACTTCACAAGGATGAACCTCTTCCAGACACTTCCTTAGAAACACAAAGGATGAACCAGTTATTTCTCTGTCACCGCAACCCAGACAAGAGTTTCTTTAGTTGAGTAAGAGTACACAATTCTCAATGATTTCAGATATCTAGATCACACGGGAATAGTTGTTGTTGATGGATAAAGAGAGCCTATTTATAGACTCAAGCAAATACTTTTCCATTCTTTGTAACTGGCCATTTAACGCTTTTAATCGATTAATACAAGTGTTAATCGATTAAAATGAGTAAAAAAACTAGAAAACTCCAACGGCTAGCTTTAATCAATTATTCTTAGGATTAATCAATTAACTAATCGATTAAAATAGGTATTAATTGATTATTTCAGGGTCAGTTTGGGTTTTCAGCACCTTCAACATTTTAATCGATTAAAATCATGCGTTTTTTATTCTGAACAGCAAATATACACTATGGAAGTACATTAATCAAAACCTAATAAAAACCTAAGTTCTAAACATCAAACTACAATTATTACAAAAGCTTTTAATCACAAAACAAGTCTTCAAAGGATCTTCTTGAATCTTGATATATCTTGACTTGAATTGGGCATCATCAAAACTTCATCTTCATCATTTTGCTAACATTCTCCCCCTTTTTCATGATGATCAAAACTCCTTAAAATTAAAGCTTTTAGTAATAATATGAGAAATACAACTCATGAAAGAAGAGAACATTAGTGAGTAATAGTAAGCTTTAAAATACTTTCTCCCCCTTTTTTATCAGAGTTAAAAAGTTTTGTTAACATAAACTCCCCTTTAAAAAATAACATGTATGCATAGGATAAAACCTACATAAGTCATTTTATTTCTGTTGAGATTGTTGATAGGGGAGCATTGGTTTAGCTGAACCTACAATCTCATAGCTTCTGGTTTTTTATGATGACAACACATAATTAAACATGTGTATATGTGTTACATGTTATTGCTTTCATGATTATGATTATATGAGAACATGTTTATGTTGTTTTTCTGATTGATCATTGCAATTCACTATGTTATACATGAGATTTTATCTGTGAATGCATGACAAATGTTTTTGAAAAGAAAAACCACATGCACTTTTGTTGAACTTTAATTGTGTGGCAAAACAAATGCTTTAAGTCGACTTCATTATTGAGTAAGTCGATTAAAATTTGTGTCTTTGCACAAACTTTATCAAAATGTGTTGTGAGAATTTTTGAAGAGAAAGTTTTTCAAGATTGCATTGTACTGTTACAAAGTCGACTATGTGCGTAAGTCATTTAACTAAGTTTGTTATGTTTTGAAATTCTGTTAATGTTTGACATGTCTAACAGTCATATTTTTAATTGTCTTGACCAAGAATTTAATGAGAATCAACTGCATTAATTGTGTAATCAAAGAAGTTGCTTTGACTGCTACTATCTGTTATAACTGTCATAGTACATTCGACTGCATTAGTAGCTAAGTCGACTTGAGAGTGTCAAAATTGTGAAAATTTATAAATAGACGTGAATTTGAATTCTGTAAGAAGGTTTAGTGATTCTAACGATTTTTGTGATTTCTTTCAGATTATTGATCTCTTATAGAATGCTGAAAAGCTCCAAGAATAAAAAAGAAGACCGTGATGTTTATCTTTGGTGATTACTTGAAGAGCAAGAATTGTGTGCTTTGATAGTCTTATCAACCTGCACTTTGAGGTGTTACCTTTGTGATTATGATCTCAATCTTTTGAAGACTGGTGTGTTGCCCTGTTGTGATTACAGGAAGAGGACGTGCTGCATTCTGGATTTTAAGAGGTTGCTCAAAGGGTTGAAGACAACAGGAGAGGGGATTCTTGTTGCTGGTCTTTGTTGTTATATGCCTATATTTTGATTAAAGGGTTAGAGAAGTGTTTTATATTTTTGACGTGTTGTCGCTATAAAAACCTTGCTGTAAAAACCTTGATCATTATAGTGCATTTGGTTCTTGGGATTGGAAGGACACTGGATGTAGTCTGGTTGTCCGAACCAGTATAAAAATCAGCGTTTGATTTCTCTTATCCCTACACTTTTACATTCAAAGTCGACTTTATTTTGTGCTTAGTCAAATTTATTCCGCTGCACTTAAAAATCTTTTTCCTTGCATTTCAAGAAAGTTTTCAAAGGCATCAACTTTGCGAAAAAGATTAAAAAAAGACTCTGATTTTGTGTTTCACCAATTCACCCCCCTCTTGGTGTGAGAAACTAAGCCATACTATTTTTAACAATTTCAATTTCAATAATCAAATGTATACAAAAATAAAAAATTTAATAAGCAAAAACATACAATAGATAAGGCATACAAGAATTTAAAATTCATCACTATCATTAAAATGCCTCTCTAAACCAAAAATTCTCTCGTAAAGGTTCTTGAGATGAGTGTAAATCTCCTTATGGCAAGTGTTCTGAATAGACATCATCTCATGTTGTAACCTTGCCATCTTAGTCATTTGTTAGACAGACTTTCTAGACTAAACTCTTCCTGCACATGAGATGGTCACGCAACTTGAGTTGAGTCAGGCATGTGAAAATCTTCATCGTCTTCATTAGCTTGAACACCAACATCGTCAGAGTGAATATAGGAATTCCCTTGCTTAATAAAGCCCATTTGCCTGAGGGAATTATCTCCAATCTTGTGACTAGGAAGAACATTCTCAACATGTTCATTGGAGACGTTTACAACTTTATACTCATAAATATGGGAAACCAAGAGCGGATAAGGGAGCAGAGCAACATCCAATCTTTTAGCTTTATACATGATTCTCTGAAGAAGGTGAGGCCAATTAAGAGGAATACTCTACAGTATCCCATACATGATCATAAGATCAGTTTCAGATAACTGTGCATGATTGGACCCGCTGGGACATAAGAGCCACACAAGAAGATAATGTAGAAGTCGTTCTTCCATCTTCAAGCTACCAACAAGGAAAAGAAGAGTGTTCTGGTGTTGACGAGGATTCCTTAAAAATGACTGATACACCATAATTTTGTTGAATTGGACAAAGTCGCTAGGAACTATCTGATAATTTTCCAAGATAGGAACTTTAGCCACATTTGTCCAAATATCATTCACAAGGACAATATCCACTCCATTGACCCTTGTGTGGAATACTCCATCATGAACTTTTAGGTTGTAATAAAACACCCAAACAAGACCTGGATAATAACGTCTACGGAGCTCCATCAAGTTTTGAACATCTTGTTCAATAATGAGTTGAGGAAAGTTGAAGCCATATGAAGTGTACCATTGAAGATCAATAAACTTTTGCTTGAGCACTTTCCTCTCCTTCCAAAATTACAAGAACTCATGTTGTTCTTGCTCATAAGAAACCATCCTTCAAGATTTATGTCACGTTGTGGAGTGCGGCTTTCAGATGCCATGTTTCTTCTTCTCCTCCTTCTTGAAGGTTCAACCATATGGAAAAGAAAAAAAAGGATATGCAACAGATTTTGGATGAAGAAAATAGAAGAAAGCAAGTGTATATAAGTATGGAAGGTTCAAGTATGGGAATCCAGCATCATTTGGGGTATATATAAGGCAACATTAGCTTCCAAACGGTCGAAAAATGGATAAACTAGCCGTTTATAGTTGTTAAGAGACGTTGCCAATGACTAGTTCATTAAGGACAACACTGAAAATTAAAAAAAAAAGAGTTAAAATGGCGTAATCGATTAACAATCAATTAAAACTTGGATTAATCGATTAGTCTAGTCGCAAAAACATAACACAAAAGGGGTTACGTTTTTAATGATTTACAAGTCGATTAAACACGCTGAAAAACGAAAAAACGCGAAATTAAGCGTGAAAAGACATATTAAGAGATTTATAATATACCCAAGTCCCTTCTAAGCTAAAAAAAAATCTATCCCTAGGCAATGCTTTGGTAAAAATATCAATTAATTGGTGTTTTAAGTCCATGCATTCTATCTCACAAACTCCTTTCTGCACATAATCTCTAAGGAAATGGTGCCTAATCTCTATATGCTTGGTTCTAAAATGCATTATGGGATTCCTTGTAAGATTTATTGGACTTGTATTCTCGCACTTAAGTGGTATATGATATAAGTGAATATCATAATCTTCTAATTGTTGTTTCATCCATGAGATTTGTGCACAATAATTTCCAGCAACAATATGCTCGGCCTTGATAAGGCTATACAGGATTGTTTCTTAGAATGCCAGGAAACTAAGGAACTACCTAGAAGATGACAAGTTCCATTAGTCCTTTTTCTATCTATCTTACAACCTCCATAATCTGCATATGAAAAACGTACAAGACTAGGTTCAGCTCCTGAAGGATACCATAAACCAAAGGATGTTCTTCCCTTAAGATATTTCAATATGCACTTAACTGTAGTAAGTTGAGACTCTCTAGGACTAGACTGATAGCTAGCACACACATAGACACTTTGCATAATATCTGGTCTACTAGCGGTTAAGTATAGCAAAGATCCTATCATGCCTCTAAACATGGTTTCATTCACTCCTTTTCCAGTTTCATCTTTATCTAAATAACATGAGGTTCCCATGGGAGTAGATGCTTCTTTAGTGTTGTCCATTTCAAACTTTTTAAGAATTTCCCTGTAATATTTAGTTTGAGAAATGAACGTACCTTCCTCCATTTGCTTAATTTGAAGACAGAGGAAGAATGTAAGTTCTCCCATCATTGACATCTCAAATTCACCCTGCATAATCTTAGCAAAATTCTCGCAAAGAGATTTATTAGATGAAGCAAATATAATATCATCAACGTATACTTGAATAATCAGAAAATGTTTTCCAACTCTTTTAATAAATAAAGTTGAATCAACTTTTTGCTCTATTAAAATCATTTTCTAAAAGAAAATTGTTAAGCCTTTCATAACAAGATCTAGGTGCTTGTTTTAAACCATACAGTGCTTTCTTCAATTTATAGATGTGATTAAGATATTTAAAATCTTCAAAAGTGGTGGTTGTTCAACATACACATCTTCTTTGATAAAACCATTTAGAAAATCACTTTTAAGATCCATCTGAAATAATTTAAATTTCATTATAGATGCGTAAGCAAGAAGTAGGCGTATTGCCTTTAACCTGGCAAATGGAGCATATGTCTCATCATAATCTATACCTTCTTCTTGACTGTATCCTTGTGCTACAAGCCTAGCTTTATTCTTGGTGATATTTCCATCTTCATCTAGTTTGTTTCTGAACACCCATTTTGTTCTAATTACTTGATGAGTGTCTTTCCTAGGAATCAATTCCTAAACTTGATTTCTTTCAAACTGGTTGAGTTCTTCTTGCATTGTTATACACCACTTTTCATCTTGAAGAGTTTCTTTAATATTTTTCGGTTCTATCTGTGAAACAAAAGCAACATTCATTCAATAATTAACTATATTTCTTCTAGTGTTTACCCCTTTATATATATCGCCAATAATGTTGTCCAATGATAATCCTCTAGGTTGTTGCCATATCTTGTTTAGGTCTTCACCTTGAGGATTGTCATCATTCTTTGCTTCATTTGTTGTCTTCGATAAGTCTTCAACATTACCTGCATCAGATTCATCTAACTCAAGAGGTTTTGCGTCAAGGTCCACAATATCATCAAAAACAACATGCACAAATTCTTCTATTGTAAAAGTCTGTCGATTAAATACTCTATAAGCTTTGCTCATTAGAGAATAACCAAGAAAAATACCTTCATCAGCTTTGGAATCAAATTTTCCTAAACTTTGTTTTCAATTATTTAAGACAAAACATTTGCATCCAAAAATTCTCAAATGTGGAACATTTGGTTTTCTACTCTCAAAAAGTTCATAAGGAGTATTTTTCAAAAGAGTCCTGATAAGCATTCTATTCAAACCATAACATGCAGTACTCACAGTATCAACCCAAAATTGTTTAGGAACATTATATTCATTTAACATAGTCCGTGAAAGTTCCTTTAAGGATCTATGCTTTATGTCTACTACTCTGTTTTGTTGAGGAGTTCTAGGTGCAGAAAAATTATGTGAAATGCCATGTTCTTCACAAGCATTTTCAAACAGTTCATTTTGAAATTCACCTTCATGGTCACTTCTAATAGCTTTTATTTTCAAATCCTTTTTATTTTGAACTAAATTCATAAACTTTTTAAATTCTTTGAAAGCTTCATTTTTAAGAGTAAGAAAGAAAGTCCAAGTATATTTTGAATAATCATCCACAATAACTAAAGCATAATAATTACCACCAAAAATTTTCATCATGGAAGGACCAAATAAATCCATGTGCAACAATTTTTAAGGTTTTAAACTATAAACAACATTTTTAGAATGAAAAAATCATTTCACTTGTTTACCCTTTTAACATGCATCACACAACTTGTCTTTCACAAATTTTAGTTTTGGTAGACCAATTACTAATGTTGGAAAACAAGTAGGCTTCTTTATACACCAAGAGAGAGGGTGAATTGGTGATTTTTCAAAAATATGTTCTTTTCGCAATCTTGAAAACAAAGTATAAAGCTTTTTAAACTTTATTGAAATGCAAGCAATCAAAAAATGTATGCAGCGGAAAAAACGTAGTAGATTGCATTAGAAATAGAGGCGACTGGAATGTAAAAGATAAGGGATAGAGAAAATCAAACACAGGTTTTTATACTGGTTCAGCCAACAACGCCTACATCCAGTTTCCTTCCACTCAGAAGCAAATGCACTATAATGGTTGCACTTTTTACAACAAGGAATTTATAGAAGACCTCCACGTCAAAAATATAAATCTCCTCTCTAACCCAAAACCAAAATATAGCTACACAACAAAACTAGAGTTGCAGCAAGAATCCCCTTTTCTGCAATCTGCAACACCACTTTGAACAATCCTCAAAGTGCACTATCCCCCTGTATCACAACAGGTACAATTCCAACAGTCTTCACAGGATGCCAAGCCTTGATCATAATTCAGCAGTCTTTACAGGATGCCAAGCCTTCAACACGATTAAACAGAAGCACCTTTCTTGTGCAGGTAATGATCAACAAGTATAAGCGCACAATGTCTCCTCAATGAATCTCGTTCAAGAAAGATCACAACCGTCTTCTTGGAGAATTTTTGGAGCTAAGAGAAATCTGAAACAAAAATGAAATTTGTCAGTTCACCAAAAGTCTCTGAACAAACCTGCGTTTAGTCTATTTATAGATTTCTGTTATATAGTCAGATTCTCAGTTGAATGTGCTACTAGTTCAGTCGACTGTATTATAACAATTATAACAGTTCAGTCAACATAGTAGCTCACGGTCAACAAATAATACAACACATTCAATACAGTTGACCAATTCATCAATGCTCAACTAACTTTTAAAAATATAGCCGTTAGAGTACAAGAGCATAACAGAATTCCAAATCAGACAACAGATATAGTCGAGTACGTAAACCACATAGTCGACATCAACCATGTAAAACATTTTGAAATTCTTTTCTTCTAAAAAATACACATAGCACTGATCCTCAAAATCTGCACAAAGACTTTAGCATAGTCGAATCCATTTACAATGTAATCGACTGTACTAGAACTTTGTCACACAGTTAAAAGTTCATAAAAGTGCTTGTGTTTTTTAGCTTTAAAACATGTGCAATAAAACATATAAAATGATGCAAAACACATAGCACATAAAACACGTAAACACGTTCCAGATATATATCAACCAATCAGCATAGGAACATGTAACACATTACACAAACATGTAATAACAGCAAACAACATATGCATGTTATTAAGCAATGTGTTGTCATCATAAAAAACTAGATTGATATAGAAATTGTGTTGTCAATAATCTCAACAACTAAATCTCTAGAAATGAATTTATTCAATTGTTGCATATGAATATGAGTTGCACGCTTATGCCACAACCATGGATTTTCTTCTTTTACATCAAAACATGCAATATTTCTATTTGATACATTTTCTAAATCATTTTTATAAATAGTGCAAGAATTTTGTTCAAAGGTTACCTTGAGTCCTTTATTGCACAGTTGACTAATGCTAATTAGTTTTTGCCTTAATCCTTCCACATAAAGCACATCTTTGATCATCAAGGTATCTTTGCTTCTGATATCTCCTTTTCCAAGAATTCTTCCTTTGTTGTTGTCACCATAGGTGACAAAGCCTTGTTCCTTTTTCCGAAAGTCTGTAAATTTTATCTTGTCTCCGGTCATGTGTTTTGAACATCCACTATCAAGACACTACATGAACTTCCTCGATTTTGATAATTCCTGCAAAATAAAAAGAACAAGCTACTTAGGTACCCAACTATTCTATATGGGTCCTTTGGGTTAGATTTAAAACTATTTTACCACTAGAAACACCATAATGTTTAATTTTACATTTGTTTGAAGTATGACCCTTTTTCATACAATAAAAACATGATACAATATTTGTGTTTCTATAAGTTGTTCCCTTTTCTACCCAAGTTCTACGGGTCTATAATTAAGTTTTTAACAACCTTATTTTTATTATTTTTGCTACATTCTCCTAAGGTTGTGTTGTCTAGTAATTTCTTATGATTCGTACAAGATGCATATTCATTACTACTAACATATTTACCTTTTTCATAAAATAAAATTTTGTTTTTCAAATTTTTATTCTCTTCAAAAGTATTTTCAAAATCTGTTTATTAATTTTTATTTTCTTTAGAAAGATTTTCAACATCTAATTGTAAATTTTTATTTTCTTCAAGAATGTTTTCAAATTTAAATTTTGATTCTTTAATGTCCTTTTTCAATTTCTTATGAGCTTTATCTAATTTTTCAAATTCTATTAGTAAAGCAGCATATGTTTCATGCAATTCATCTTCACCATATGGACTATAATTATCTGAATAGCTATAATTACTTACTTGGCTAGTAGTGTCATCGTCTGCCATTAAACAAATGTTAGCTTCTTCACTAAACTCGCTAAAATCAGAAATTGTCTCATTGTCATCCTCTAATGCAATGTAGGTCTTCTTTTTCTTGAAGTTTTTATTTTCTTTCTTTTCTTCCCCCTTCTTTTGATTTGGGCAGTCAACTTTTAGATGCCCCTTCTCTCCACAACCGTAGCATCGGTAATTTGAGGAAGATCCTTGATTTTCTCTCTTTTCATATCTAAATCTTCCTTTACCTTTTGATTTCATGAACCTATTAAACCTTTTGATCACAAGACTCAAATTTTCTTCATCCTTCGAGTCTTCATCTTCTATCTTGTTTTTACTCCTATCGACCTTGGATTTGAAAGCTAGTGTCTTTTTCTTAGTTTTGGCTTCTTCTTCTTCATCAAGTCTTCCAAGATCAAGCTCATGCTCCCTCAACTTTCCGAATAGTGTTGCCATAGTCATTGTGTTGAGGTTTTGTGACTCAGAGATTGCAATCACTTTTGGTTGCCATAACCTGTCTAAAGATTTCAAGATTTTTATATTAAGTTCGTCATTTTCAAAAGACTTACCTAGTCCAATGAGATGATTAACAATGTTGGTGAAGCATTTTTGAACGTTTGATATTGTTACTCCTTGCTTCATCCTAAACATTTCATATTCCTGGATTAAGGTATTCTTTCTTGCTCTCTTCATGTCATCTGTACCTTCGTGGGTTACTCTCAACACTTCCCACATCTCTTGAGCAGTTTTACAAACGGAGATCCTTTGAAACTCGTCAACGGTTAAAGCAGATGAAATGATGTTTTGAGCTTTCACATAATTTTGAAAAATTTTCTTCTCTTCAGTAGTCCGCTAAATACAGAGCTTTGATTCCTGCATATTGTCAGTAGGAATAGATGGACCAAATGCAATAACTTTCCAAATATCACAATCAATAGACTCAATAAATATTTGCATTCTAACCTTTCAGAATGCATAATTTTCACCTGTGAATAGGGGTAGTCTATTGATAGAAGCACCCTCTGCAAAGGTTTGATATGATCCTGCAATTTGAATAACTATCAAATCAAGCTCTAATACCAATTATCAAAGCGGCTGTAGCGGAATTATTAGCGTGAAATAATAAACCAAGAGGGGGGGGGGGATGAATTGATTCTTAATTAAAATGTGTGCCTTTTTAAAATTTCTTCTCAATTTTACTTAGCAAATAATAAATATAAATAAAAGAGTAAGGTAGAGAGAAATTTGCACAGATGAATTTTATACTGGTTCAGATCTTACCAATCCTATGTCCAGTTGCTCATCTAAAACCATATTAACTTTCTACTATCACAAAAAAATTACAAATGATAATCACAAAAAAAAACAATTTGAAAGAGTTTCGAAACTACCTCTCTTGAAACCACAAGAGATGAACCTGCACCTCCTTTGAATATTCACAAAGGATGAATCACCTCCTCCGAATACTTCACGAAGGATGAACCTATTCCAGACACTTCCTTAGAAACACCAAGGATGAACCAACTATTTCTCTGTCACCGTAGTAGCACTTTAACAACTCCACAGACAATAGTTTCTTTAGCTAAGCAAGAGTACACAATTCTCAATGATTTTAGATATCTAGAGCATAAGGGAAGAGTTATTGTTGATGGATAAAGATAGCCTATTTATAGACTCAAGTAAATACTCTTCCATTCTTCGTTTCTGGCCATTTAACGTTTTTAATCGATTAATACAAGTGTTAATCGATTAAAATGAGTACAATAGCTAGTTTTAACAGCTAGAAAACTCCAACGACTAGCTTTAGTCGATTATTCTTAGGATTAATTGATTAACTAATCGATTAAAATAGTTCTTAATCGATTCTTCTAAAGCCAGTTTGGGTTTTCAGCACCTACAACGTTTTAATCGATTAATACTTAGTTTAGTCGATTAAAACTGTGCGTTTTTTTATTATGAACAGGAAATATACACTATGGAAGTACATGAATCAAAACCTAATAAAAATCTAAGTTCTAAACATCAAACTACAATTATTACAAAAGCTTTTAATCACAAAACAAGTCTTCAATTGATCTTATTGAATCTTGATATATCTTGACTTGAATTGGGCATAATCAAAACTTCATCTTCATCATTTTGCTAACAAATACATATGTTGATGAAGATGTACAACGACGAGTAGATGTTAAGAATAGATTTGATATATAGTGTTTCAATACTTCTTCTTTTTCTCTCTTGTCTCATATATATTTTTCATCTAGGTGTTGATATATATAGTTTCAATTGTATCACTTGACCATTCATGTAAAATATCTTCATATCTTTAGATATATTCAAATATTCTTTGTTATTCTTCACTTTGGAAGTTCTCGATAATAAATTAAAGTGTATTGCTTCTTGTAAATTATCGGTTCTTTCCTTTTTAGTATTTAACAATTTGGATATCAAACATTGCAATGTTGAGGCTTTAATCATCTAAAGGTTCTCTTATAGTCTTCAATCCGTAGAGTCCTTAGCCTATCTCGTGATTAATTAATATTCATATGGCAATATTTAGAATAATCAAGTGGAGAGGAATTCAAAACACTTCTTTATTTGGATAATTTGATATATGTTCAGTGTTTTGGATATTCTTCAAATGTATCTTTAGTAATATCTTCAACTATCCTTTGTTTCCATATTCATTTCTTCAATCAGAATATCTTCAAAATATGTTGAAGATCCCTATGTAATCTTGCTCTTGTGATATTTTCCTTGTTGACTTGATCATCTTGCCCATCAATTTCAACATTAAGATTTTTTGATCAATTTGCAATTGATCTTGATCCCTTTATGATTGAATGTATTTCTTTTGCAACTTTCTGAACATCTTTTTCTTGATCAATTTGATACTTGTTAAGTGTCTTAACTTTTTACTCGTCTAGCCATCCTTCCAATCAAGTCATCTAATAAAAGTACTCGTCTAATAGGTGTTTAAATGTTATGCTTCAAGAGTTGACTTTGACTCATCTAATAAATACTCACATGGTATCTTTTATGTGCCTTTTGGATTGACTTGTATAATATATCATATTGACTTCTTTGAATGCCTTTGACTCGTCTAATTGCTCTTTTCTTTCCTTTTTTACTTGCATGATTTGACTTGTTTGACATAGGTACTTTGTCTAATGCCTTCGTGTGTTTACGTTGACTCATCTAACATTTGCATGAGTCTAATGCCTTATTGCATCATATTTACTTCTTCTGATCAATAGTTGAGTTTGATGTTCTTATTGGACTTGTCTAATGCATTATCTCTTTGCTTGTCTAATGCTTACTTTAACTGATCTACTCCTCTGTAGAAATCTAGTGCTTTACCACTTTAGGTTGATTTGTCTGATCCTATTATTTTGACCTGTTGTCTTAAGTCGTCTAACGTGTTCAAATTACCTATAGTTGTCTGACATTTGTGTAAAACCTAAGTAGTTTGACACTCTTGTAGAACCTAAGAAAAGGAAAGTTAAAAACAAAGCTAAAAAAAGTGAAACTTCCAAAATAGTGAATTTGTATTATGACAGTAGAAAAGAAAGGGAAAGAAGAAAGAAAACATTCTTAAGAAGGAAACCTTTTGCTAAAACAATAAGAGAGAAGATAAATTTGAAGTCTTAGAACAATAACAACATATACCTTATGAGAGAGAAAAACCCTATTTTCTAGATGCATGAAATTTGAAGTTTAAATTTGAACTTTGAATTGTGTTCAGAAACAACAAAGCCTCGTTGAGGGATAACAAAGCAAGCTAGATGTGCGAACATGGTAAACCATGTTTTGGTCATGCAGACCACGTATTACAATGTTGAGAAGCCATATATTTTCCAAAATTTACCCAATTTTTGTTATCCTATATTGTTTTTGTTTTTTGATTTTTGATTTTTTTTCTCATTTGTGTATATTTGATTGATTCCATTTATTTTAATTTTCTAATAAAATGGCAAGCAAAGTATGGAGGAAATCGTCATACAATCTGGCTGGTAAATTCTTGACTATGTTAGATGCCAAACTGAGACAAAGGAAAAAGTTAAGCACACCTATTGTGTTTGGGCATTACACTTTTCCGTATTTCTTTGAACGTCACTTTTCTACCCAGGGAAAAAAGTAGGATAGGAAATGGAAAGATATTTCTTTTTTGTTTTTTATGTTAATCCGCCGAGTGCGGGAAAATAGTGGGCCATTGCTACCAGCACCGGATATTTTCTTATTGCACTTTATAAGCATGACGAAATGACAATTTTATTTTCTTCTTTTTCTTCTTCACCTCCATTATTACCTAAGAGCCATTGTCGCAGGCACCACCCTATGTCTTACCCTCCGTTCTCATTCTTCCCTCATACCCAACCCTTGTAGCAATGCGCTCTTACAACAAATTTGTGATGAATTGATAGAGCACCAGGAGCTGGAGAAAGAGCAATGGTGGATAAAAATATAGATTTATGAAAAGGGATGTAATGTAAAATTTGTTCCTTATGATACATTTCCTCTTATCTAAATTTTATAATAATTCAGAATTTAAAGTTTTACATTTTGTATTATATAATTAAAAATACTAATTTTACATCTAAAATATTAAAGTATAGTATTTTTTAATCTGAAAGATCTACAGATTGTAAAATATGAAATTTATTTAAGTTAGAAATCGAAAAACATTATTTTTATTCATTGCATTCGGTGTATAACTACATTTCAAAAGTTATGGGATGAAAAAATATATGGAGGTGCAGGAAGCAATGGCCGAAATAGTATGCCGAAGAAGCCCAATATAGTAATCGTATTCAGGATTAAGGTTTTTGCTTTTTCAAAGGTTTGATGTTATCATTTAGGAAATGCTCTCCTTTAGATTTTAGGTAAAAGGGGAATTTGGGCTAGAAAGAAATAGAGGTAGGAGAGAGAAATAGATGTTATTTTTTCGTGAGATGCTTCGTGTTTCGAATGAAAACAGGGTTTGATTTCATTTAGAAAAAAAAAGAAGGAGAAATCATGGAAAAGTTATAAAAGGCTTATTATGGATAGGCTTATCCATGTTTACAAACACAAAACTTCTAATTAAACAAAATATCACAAAAATTTAAAATAATAATAATAATTTAAATACATATTAATATCTATATCTATTTTATCTTATATAAATAAATATTTTTCCTAGATACTAGATTATGTATTATTAAAAATAATTACATAAATTGTATTAAATTAAGTTTTCTAGAGCTTAATTCTATATGGATATTTAGAATTGAGGTAATACTATACTATAAGAAGAAACATTTAAAAAAAATTGCAACATGTTGACAAAAGAAGATGTTGGATATTCTTCTTCCTAAAGTTCATTTTGATGATGATTCTAAGCCCAAAGATGGAATAAAAGTCAAGGAATAGTCCAAAGACTTGTATTTTGTTTGTTGTAATGTTTTGTCTTTGTAATGTCTTTATAATACTCTTGTAATAGTTGTTACTATTTTAGGCTATGTCTAAAGAGTCACAAAGTAGTAACATTCAAACACTTGAAGGACAAAACATTTTTTTTTTAAATATACATGGTGATAATCGATTATTAAATTATTTTTGAAAAACAGAGATGTTGTTATAAATGGTTTTCTTATTCTTGTTGTTATAGTTAATAATGTGCCAGAAGTTAAGTTCTTTTCACAATGGATTGCGAATGAAAATAGAAGAGCTCAATGTGATGCTAAAGTTATAAATATTATTTCATATGCTTTAACCTTTTGATGAGTTTTACATGATCTCTATATTCAAGAGTGCTTAGGAGTTGTCGGAAACTTTAAGAATAACTCATAAAGGAAGAAATGATGTTAAACACTTAAGAAATAGCTCAATGATTCAAGAATACAAGATGTTACGGATGCAACAAGGGGAAAACTGTTAAGACAAGATCACTTATAAGACTGAACTATGTAAATGTCCTCATATGTTTAGAAGTTTAACAAACAATAATAAACGAAATGAGCATATGATAATGTTATCATTAGCAAATCAATAAAATTCAAATATAAATGGTTTGTGAAATTGATTTATACCTTAAGAAAAGCCTTAGTAAAAACACCAATGTTTGAATAGGCGCACCATTATATTGTTTCCCTATTTAATGTGTTAATGAGAGTCTTGTAGAATGGATTAGTGCTATACATTGCTAGGTGATGATCAAACAAGCTCTCAATATATCTTGTTAGATGAAAGTGTTAAAAGATGTTTTTGGAAAGAAAGCCAAAAGTCCTAAACGATGATCCAAAAACTTCTATTGAAATACACCTTGCTAAACGTGTTGTTGAACAAAACAAAAACAACTCAAAGAAGCGTTTACATAGGCTATACGATACCATATGCCAAAAGATCTACTTCATGCAACGATAAAGCCTTCATCAACTACTTGGTATCTTAGTGAAAAGCTTAAACGATCAAATCCTACCTAAATAGTAGAAAACGTAAAAAGAACTATGTTGTTATGAACAAGCATTAAATGTCATTAAATGTTGAACGTTTAAAAACAACAAAAGTAATAAGAGAAAGGACATATCTACTCTACTCTGTGTAGATTGTCTATTACATGAATCCACATGCTTCATCCTATACAAATAAAAAGTGGATGTTAGAAACAAAGAAGACATTCACGAAATGTTTTCCTCATCAAAAGTTGTACCAGAAAAATCATGCTACTGACTTTTGTCAAAGTACTAAAAAAGTAAGTTTTCTTTGACATGTTGACTTTAACCAACGACTGCTACATACGACAAGACTGAGACACTAGTGCAAAAACAACGTATAACGTCATGCGTTCAACGTCGAACCACTAAATAGCCCACGTTTAAAATGACCGGTGACATTTTTGTAAATAAATGCAATTATTAAACACCGTTTATAATTGTAATTCGACGTAAAATGATATAAAACGTTGAATGCCCCAACATTAGACGCTAAAAGGTTAATGAATTCAATAAAAACTTGAGCGGGAGATTGAAAATTCATTCACTTTATCTTAGCGTGCAAGACCATTTTCTCTTCTCAAATAAAAACTTAATCTTTCTTTCATTTGATACAAATGCATGTTAATTAACTACTTTATGTATGATTTTAGTTTTTCTTGACCGATTATTTTCGTGTTCTTGTCCTTCATAGACGCATTCTGCTTTCTCTCTCATGGGTGACGATACTTTATTCCAATGAACCCACCTTTTGAAGGTTAGTTTTCGTTTTGAAAAACTTATTTGTTGAACTTGTTTGTTGTTTTTTTTTAACTTTTTTATAGTTGTTGTTTGATTGAACTTGTTTGTCGTTGTTGTTTGGTTGAACTTGTTTGTTGTTGTTTGATTGAACTTGTTTGTTGTTGGTTATTGTTGTTTGTTGTTGATCAAAGTTCACGCTTTATAAAATACCAAAAACTGAAATTTGTTATTTTTCTGCTTTTCAGATCTTGTAGAGTTGTTAAAAAGGATCACAATTAATTTTAAAAAAGAAATTATTAACGTCGAATATTGACAAAATTCGACGTTAAGTTAACGTCATATATTGATAAAATTCGACATTAATTTAACGTCGAATTTTTTAAAATTTGACGTCAATTTGACATCTCCTGATATGACATCGTTCGCGAATTCGTTGTTATAAGCCCAAAATATTCGATGTTGTATGTGATTTTTGTACTAGTGAGATTACTCGAAGATCAAAGCAAAGCTCTATCTAATAGATATATTTTTGAGAAATCTTTAAATAGAAGATCATTCAAAAAGAGATTCAAGATAATAGAATATAGAGAAAAGGCTCAAGAGAACAACATCAAGAAAAAGCTTAAAGTACATAAACTCAAAAGAGAATATCTTAGAAAGAAAAGAAAATATCAAGCAAGAAAACTCTTTCAAGCTTCATTCACATATAAGCTTATTGTTGGAAAAAGAGAGAAGAGAGAAAAATTCTTTGAGTCTATTAGATTGAATTGTGTTGCACACATATCCTCTTTACAAGAGTTATCGTCTAGAGACATGTAATCAATCTTTTGATTGTAAATTCTAAAGAGAATTCAAAAACTTTACACTTAACTCAGTGGAGTTAAATGGTAGCTAGATAGGTTTGTCAAGTGGAAACCAAGAGTGGGTTAAACTCAACTAGACAACATATTTGGATTGTCTAGGGATACCAGGTGTGGTGAAGAATATTGAGGAACTAGGAGTCGGTGATACTCAGTTCTAGTCAGAATAACGAGGGTTACTTGGCGTGACTAGGTGATATTAAGAGTGGTGAGAATACTCAGTAAAATATTGTTGATGATTATAATGAAATCCTCTAAGGTCTTAAAGAAGATTGGACGTAGCTCGGCGGAACGAACCAATATAAAAATAATTGTGCATTTATTGCTCTATTTTTTACTAAACGCTTTTCTTATATATCCTATAGTTACGTATTACATTAACAACTACAAAAACTATTGTTACCAAACACCTTTTTTTTTTTATTAAGAGATAGTTTTATCAAAACACTACAATAAACTCATTTAAAGGATTGAAAAATATTTGTTTAAAGAACTTGTAGTTTGAATTGAATTTTCAAGTCGAGAATTTAACAACTTACATAAAACTTTTTAATGCTCGACATAGTTGTTAAACTATATCCTTTGCAAAAGTTTTCTTATAACACTACTCAACCTCCCTTCTAGAGTTTATCCAACTATTTCAGTTGGTGTCAGAGCTAACCTCACGAGGTTAGTTCTTGACAAGACTCGATGAAATGATCCTGAGACATGGAATACGAAGGCTACACCGTCAAACGCCCTCCTTTATTCAAAGGAGAGAAGTGTGATTACTAGAAACAAAGAATGATTGCATTCTTTGAATTATGCCAGATTGATATGTGAGACGTTGTTGACCTAATTTTCTAATTATTTAAATGGGATTTACTAACTTATGTAACTTTTAAAGTGTATCAAGTTTTAGTTGATAAAAAATTTCAATTTGTAAAAAAATGACATACTTTAAACACAAATATTTTAATAATTTTTATTTTTAATTTAAAATAAAAAATAACAAAAAATCATAAATTATTCAAATACTCTTAACTTTACAACTTACAATTCATGTAAGAGTGTTTTTGTAAACTAAAATTTAATACACTTACATAAGTTAACAAATCCTTGTTTAAATATATATAATTATTAAAAAGAAACAATCGAAATTTTCTTTCGTGTAATAGAAAAATGTATATCTTATATAGTTTAAATTATTTTAAATTTTTTCTAATTTTCGCCTTTGTTCCATTTTAAAAACTGTATTTATCGTCTCATTTGAATTATTATTTTTTATGTGTTTTTCTTTTACTATTTATTTCTTGGATAATCTATTTCTTACCTCGAACACTTTACGGCTTTTTCTGTTTTCTAAGTAAAGTTTCAGGACTAAACTAAAGATGCTCTGCTCTTAGTACAATAAATTTAAGATTAGAAGTTGACAATTGAAAAGGGATTTTGAGGTCGACAATTGAGACAGAGAAGCATTATAATTCATATCAATTTTCGAAATGATAAAAAAGAATAGACGTTGACATAGCATAGCATGTTCTCTCAAATGTACTTTTTATTATTTGAGTGAAATTAATGGATTTTATTGAATTGATAGTGAAGCTTATTAAATGGAAAATGAAACACATACTATCATTCACTATGTACATCTATTAACTCAAATCATAAATAATGCGTAGAAATATGTATCAAATGTGTTCTTATTATTGAAGGGTCAAATAAATAAATTTTCCATAACAAACTAAAAAGTAATAAATATTTCATCACAAAAGTCCATATTTAAAAGTGACTTTTAGGGCAAAAATCAGTATATCAATTAAAAGGATCAGAATTACTTTTTTTTTTCCTAACAAAAGTGATTAATTATGAGAAAACCTAGCTATCAGTTTACAACTTGGAGGAATCTGCCTATATTTTTTTATTGAACTTCTGTGTCATACGCGGTTTTAATTTTTCCCTGTTTCTTTTGTTCCATGATATATTCATTTTCTTATCATAGTTCACTCATGTATATAGTACCCTGACCCACCAAAAAGAATAGAACAATCACAGAAATATATATATATATATATATATATATATATATATATATATATATATATATATATATATATATATATATTGTCTAAGAAAAAGTTACATACGAAACAAGCTTGTAAAGAAACATCTCAGTTGTAAAAAGTAGAGGTAAACATACTAAGATAAAAATTAAAATGCAGAGTACCATATGCACTTGCGTAACCACCATAGATTTGTTGTCTTGAGAGACACGAGCAGTTATTACAATTAACATATAAATATACGTTCATGTTAACCAGATTATAAACTGGAGATATGATCATCCTGATACATCTAAATTACAGTGATAATTATTGCATCATATTAATATACACATACACGTATATATAATATATATATATATATATATATATATATATATATATATATATATATATATATATATATATATATATATATATATATATATATATATATTATATATACGTGTATGTGTATATTAATATGATGCAATAATTATCACTGTAATTTAGATGTATCAGGATGATCATATCTCCAGTTTATAATCTGGTTAACATGAACGTATATTTATATGTTAATTGTAATAACTGCTCGTGTCTCTCAAGACAACAAATCTATGGTGGTTACGCAAGTGCATATGGTACTCTGCATTTTAATTTTTATCTTAGTATGTTTACCTCTACTTTTTACAACTGAGATGTTTCTTTACAAGCTTGTTTCGTATGTAACTTTTTCTTAGACAATATATATATATATATATATATATATATATATATATATATATATATATATATATATATATATATATATTTCTGTGATTGTTCTATTCTTTTTGGTNATATATATATATATATATATATATATATATATATATATATATATATATATATATATATATATATATATATTATAAAATTGTTGTTACTTGTGTATGATGAGGTAGCAATCTAGGAATTGGCAGAGGCACCTCCCTTGATTGAAAGAGGAGAACCACAGAGAGAGGTATTCTCACTTCTGGAGTTAAGAAATACCACAATAACTGTAATGTCATCATGGATGTGCCTCCTCATCCCTTGCTCAATCTTTTGGAGGTCAGAAAGCCTCATTTCACACTTCTTAGCAGCTTCTCTAAGTGCAGCTTTCACAAGTCTTCTGGCAATTCCCTGTTACATGAAACAAGTGCATTGAAATCACCATAGTTAGAAACAGAAAGGAAAGAGAACAATGTAATCTTGTTTGGATATGAAGAACTAATGGAAGCTTACGTTTGGTGGGTTGTTGTTGACTATGTTAACAGCCTCTTGGTTTGTAATATGCTCCCATAAACCATCAGAAGCAAATATGAGAAATTGATCATCTGGATGGAGTGTGTGGGATGATGTTGATGGCTCACAACTAAGAATTGGCCTGAAGAATGTTTCTGCGAGCCTATATTTTGCTGGTAGAGGATCCCTGTTGAATTCTGCTTTCTTCAGATATGCGTCCCCGATGGATCGTGAAACCTGCCATAACCAGTTATTTTAACATCATATTCTATGTGTAAATTAAATGGTTCTGAGTAATTAGCAGTCATATCTTGTGTAGTGGAAGCAATAACTCCTAAGAAATCATGTATAGTTGTCTTTGTTTTCTTTGCTGAAAAACATTTGAGCATGGAACTTAAAATCTTCCAGTGACATAAAGAAATATACTAGATCTACCAAATGTATACCTGTATGAGGCCTTTCACACGCCAAACGTTTTGTCTCAATACCACGATTTGTGAATCAAAAGGGTGCTTTGAGCGAAGTTCATCTCTCACTGTTTCTTGGTTAACATTGTGTTCTGTAGATAATTGAATAGCTTCTGTTTCCCTTGTTGCTCTTTCTACTCTTCCTAACACCACCCGGGAGTCTCCAGAATTTGCAATATATATCATTCCATTGCAAATTACCCCCACCAAGCAACAAGTTCCCGTAGATGCAATCTGAGGCTTACTCAGCCACTGTTTCTTCACAAGAGACAGAAAACTCTCCTCTGTTGCTGAATATGCCCTTTTGATAACATGTTCTGACACACCTTGATGTTCAGCTGCAAGCCCTGGATCACACATAAAATGGATTCAGTGAAGTGACAAACTGAAATACATGATAAAATGATGGTAACAGACAAAGTGGCTTGGCTTCCTTATTTTTGAATCTGCATAAAACAAGATCTAGAGAAACAATATTATGAATGAATTTGAATCCATATGTTAAGAATAAAGAATTGAAGCATACTTTTGAGATTGCAGAAGAGATTGTCACTGACAAACTGTGAGGCCTCGTTTCCACCATGGCCATCGTAGACACCTATAAACGTCCCTTGAGGGCCCGAGGGGTTGGAACTCAAAGGTCCAGATTCAAGTTCACTTCGATCCTCTAATGAACTATTTGCCTGAACTACAGCCATTGAGAATTCCCCATAAAGATGGCTTCCCAAATCCTTGTACCATAGAAGTCCATCAACTCTCCCACTCCCATCTCCTTCATCACCATCAGCAATTGGTTTCCAACAGGATCTAACCATCATTTGGCTACCCCTTTGTTTTACAAAACCTTATGTTTCACATACACACCCAAGTGATCCAGAAATTGAACAAACACCAAGTTCTTCTTGATTTTGCTTGTAGCACACGACCTCAGTTTTATATATACGCGTCTGCAGAAGCGGATAAAATTGGATAAGAACAAAATTGAGATAAAGGCAAAAAAGGTATGGGAAGAACTTGCTGAGAAATGTACCTTGGAAAGTGAAAACAAATAGTTTCTCATGCAAGAAGAAAAATACGGAGGCGTATAGGTACTTTGTACCTTGAATCCTAGTTGAATGCGTTTGGAGTTCAAAAGTGTGGCATGATTCAGAAACAAATTTAGCTGTAAAAGCACATAAAGATTTAATGACAGAGTTGGTTTGTGATCTCAGTGGGCAAAGAGAGGAATAGATATGAGAAGGATTTGGAGGTTTATGGCAGAAGATCGTAAGAGAAGTAGGTGTCAGACGAGATCTAAGATCAGGAGGGGAAGAGAGATTTAATAAACAGCATAGTCTGACATTGCTGTTCTTGTCCTTTTATTTGTCCCTTGTAATTAATGTTTATGTGGCCTAGTGGGTTTCTAAACTTCTTTATTTCATGGCTGAGATTTTGAGTTCCATCATCTTTTTCAGCAATAATCCTAAGTTTATAGACAACTATGTTCGTATAACACTTCCACTTTCCAATCTTTTGGGTTAACGTTAACGTCATCCTTTTCCCCTGGTTTAATTTTCGTGATAATCAAACACTTTATTACATTTTCAGTTTATGACCGACAAGGTTCTGTGATCCTCTTGCATTCTTGTAATTTCCTTTTAATCAATATTTTTTGGACATTAAGTTTTTTAAAAAATTAAGCAATTGTTTTATAATGTTCGAATTTGGAGGAAAACTTAAAACCGATTCGTGTAAATAAGTGTTTTAAAATGAAGAAAGTGAAAACTAATTAGTCTCTAACACTGTTCTTTGATTTAAATTTTAGGCTCAAATGTCTACTGTGTTATGGTCAAACGCATTTTTAAGTTCTTAAAACATTATTCACGATTGTTTTTTACATGACAAATTTAAATAGAAATGGAAAACAAAGTAATTACCACTTATCCTATGAATTTCTTTCACAACAAAAAGTGAAATGTCATCCTTATTCTAGTTGTGTAAGGATAAATAAAACTACTACATACAATTTGTGTCATTAATCACCAGACCTTGTAGATATTTCATTACTGAAACGTCAAAACAAACTAACATATTTATTACGGGTTAAATGTCTGTTTAAAATAATATCTTTGTTATTTACTTTTTAATTATCCTCTATTTGTTCGAATAATTTGTTCTTTAATTCATTGTGTATTTGTTAAATATATTTCGATGTTTAAATCAGCTTATATTTGATTGTTTAAGTAGTTAAAGTTATAATAAATACATAGTAAAAGTTTTTACAACTATACTTTTTACCTGTATTTATAGTTTTTTCATAAGCTTTTGATTAGGGTCCACCTAATCACAATCCAATTCTGTTTAAACTTGATTATTGACCTGTTTAGATTAACTAGATAATTAGTAAATTTTAATCACAATCGATCAGTCTCTTCCAAGCTTGGACAATCGATCATGTTATTTTGATCAATATGCACTAATGTTACATATATCACATAGACTCCCGAAGCCTTAAGTTTGAGTCAAGACCATAAGCAAAAAGAGTTTACTACTGCTCAATTTAACCTTGAGAATATGACCGTTGGTGACAAATGGTTATGTCACCCCATGAATTGTGCCTATGCTTCGCAAACTACGACATCCATTCGACTCGTCCTTGAATATATGATCGTTGGCAACGAATGGGTATGTTCCCTTGTGAACTATGTTGTTAAATCTAACAATGGATGTGAAACGTCACATGCCCCTTTTCATTGGATGGTGCAAGATTTTACAGTTGTGACAACGCCAGGTGTTCCCAAAGTTTCCTATAAATAGGGACCAGGTGGCCTTGTGATTTTCATTACTTTTGCTCATGAACTTATCTTTGTGCTACTTAGTTTTCATATTATTTTCATTCTTAAGGTAATAATGCCTGCCATTGAGACCTATTTGGAAGGATCCTATGGTCTAGAGGGTCATGACGCCTTTGCATCATTGTTATAGCTCGGGTCATCATCCAGGAATTGGGGACCAAGGTCAAGCTACTAATAAAGGTTCGATTGGGGACCAAGGTCAGGACGAGGTCTGTAGGGAAAAACAGCGGCCATACAATTAGGGAATTTGTGTCAACAACACTATTAAAGGGGATGAGCAAAACCTTTTGAACGTCCTTGGGTATGATTGGGTCGTACACAAGGTTTGTGAATACATTACTCACTTCACGTGGTGAAATGATTTAGTGGACCTCGTTGGTCGGACCTTTACTCTAAGGGACGATGTTGAGGATGATTTCGTACATCTTTGCAAGGCTTTAGGTCTCACTCCTACCCTAACCTTATTTCTTCATCATTATCGTACCTATTTGATCATTTGCAAAGGATGGGTGTCTTTAATAAACGAAACTGAACAAAATATCTTCTAGCTCTTCGATACTTCCTACAAGGATTGCAAGGAAGGGTTCTTCAAGATCGTCATTCCCTTCAAGGGCTACAAGCTGTTTTCCGATGGGAACGGTCAACCTAAGTTCCCTTTGATTGGACCTGGAACCCCTATAGAGTGCTTTGCTTTCAAATTTGGAGTAATTGTCTACCAAGCTCCTGACTAGAGAGCTTTTAAAATGTTTCCGCTCCTTGTAACCTCAATTGGGATGTTTATGATAAATTGTCTTTCCTTGTTTGGTTTATTTTCGATCGATTTTTAACTTAGTAAATTTTGTTTTGTGTTACATCTATAATGGCCCGCACCAAACCACACAACATCAATTTCTATAAAAAATTGTTTGATAAACATCACATCAACATAAGAAGTTCTGAGGCCGTATAGGGTGAAGGGCCTTCGAATAAGGATATATATATATATATATATATATATATATATATATATATATATATATATATATATATATAACTTTGGTTTTGTTTAACTAGTTACTTTGTTTTGCTCCTATAAAGAATTAAAAGATCTAATATTTTGTAGGTTTTAATTTTCAAAATAATTGTGGTTGTGTATTTTAATTGTAACATGATTCATTTTATTATTTTGTTTTGTGTAGAAAACATATAGCTTGCAATTAAGATTTGATGATGGTAATACTTTGCAGGTTTTGATTACTAAACTTTGTTCCGTAATTACGTAATTAAATTTTTGAGTGATACTCATAGTGAATTAGTTTTTATTTGGTTTAGTAATTTTAATATAATTAGTTTCGAAATATTAAGGAATATTTTAGAAAGAAAATGGATTAAAAAAAAGGTGGTTTGAGGATATGCGTACATTAGACATATGTTATACTAATGATTTTCGGTTGATTTAAGTGAACCTTTGGAAATTTGAATGGTGACATAAGTGATGAATTTGGTGATTAATTGTTGTGTGAGAATAAATGGTTTATGATAAATAAAGTTTTGAAGGACACATAATATTTGTATGCCTATGTTAAATATATATGTTATACATGATTATTCAAATTATATTTGCATAATAATGTTGTTAATACAGTTGTATGCTAAGTAAGAAGTGTTGGACATCGTATTAATTATATATTGCATGTAGTAGTAATATGAGTTTAAGTTATGTGGTTGTTTGATAATATGAAATAGAATAGGTGTTATTGTAAAGTGATGCCAACATATGTGATGTGATGGTGTAGATGAGAAGCGTATGCATTAATAATAGGCGAGGGGGCTCTAAGACCTAACCTTAGGAGGCTCTAGGAGTTGACCCTGAGGATCGCAATTGGTCTCTAGGAGAGAAACAAGAAGTAATGAACTCAATGTAGTTGTATTAGAGGTGAACTTCGTCGCAAAAGTTCTCTAAGAGAGTGGTGGGAAGTGAAACCTATGTACTTTGCCCATGAAGGCTCAAGGAGGAGCATGGGAAGTAGGCTCTGTCCAGAGACTCGTGATGAATAGGAAGGAAAAGTGGTTTTAGCTAAAAAGGGAACTGGTTTTGGATGGTAAGCTACGTGTGAGGGTTATGTTGATGATTGAACCTCTTGGGTTGAGTCTATACATGGATTCATTGTAGTTGGATTATACAATAGTAATTTATATTTGATTATTTGTTAATGTGTGAAATATAAAAATATTAAATGAGGGCTTTTATGACATGTTATTATTATATATTTGTAAGTTTAATTAATATGTTTTCTTTTAAGTTAACTCACTCTTACATATTCATGGTTATGGTTTCCACCTGTGATGATCGTATGACTTGTGTTATACATGAACAAATAATGTTGTAGATGGTGGTTTGGATGCACAACAATGAGGGGCTTAGAGATTGCTTTTGGAATGCATTTTCTTTTATTTTGGATGTATTTTGGATATATTTTAATTATTGAAGTTTTTTAAATGTTTTCTTATTACTTGAAATAAATGTTATTTCCTAGAAGATTATTTGATGAAATAAATAAATGTTTTAATTTTATTTTATGATGAAAAAGAAATACGTTTATAATATGCGTAAAAATTTTCTAAGTTCTTAGTAGCATTCTAAAGGGGTGTCATAATGGCTCCATCCTGTTAATGACGTTTGTTGTGGGATATAGGTTTGACATTGCCACTTCTTATCGACAGACCTTTCGAGGGGGTTGGTAAGGTGTCACCTATAATCTAGTGGCAAGACACTTCTGGACTATCTTTTGATTTGCATGCACCATACAGATTCAACCCAACTCGGATTGAAAATTCACGCCCAAGTGCAACATGGACATTATGGCTCTAAAAAAGTTCAAACACAGTCGACCTAACAACACATTATAGGAAGTATTTGTTAGCAAAAAATTAAAGACAGAGTTTTGATGATGTACATAATTGCACAACACATGATCCAAGAAGACAAATTGAAGATCTCTTATTATTGAAAGCTTTTGTAATAATCATAGTTGATGTATTAGTGCTCAAATATGTAATAGGGTTTGATTCTTGTACTCTCTATATGATAAATTGCTGTTTAGAATCAAACACAAGCGGTTTTAATCGATTAAACCTAGTTTTAATCGATTAAAACGAGGCTAGCACTGAAAACCCAAATGGCTCTGGAATAATCAATTAACACTAGCTTTAATCGATTAATTAATCGATTAAAATCTGGATTAATCGATTAACACTAGCCGTTGGAGGTTTCAGGTTTGAAAAACTAGCTGTTGTACTCATTTTAATCGATTAATACTAATATTAATCGATTAAATGCGTTAAATGGCCAGTTTTCGTAAAATGGAAGAGTATTGGTCTGAGTCTATAAATTGGCTCACTGTTTCTTTCGAAAACAACTCTTCCCTTGTGCTTGAAACATCTGATATCATTGAGAACATAGTGTTTGTACTGAAGCTAAAGAAACTCTTGTCTGCAAAGCTGAGAAGTGCTACTACGGTGACAGAGGAATAGCTTGCTCATCCTTGGTGCGTCTGAGGAAGTGCTTGGAAGAGAATCATCCTTCGTGAAGTATTCGAAGGAGGTGGTCATCCTTTGTGAAGACTCAAAGGAGGTGTAAGTTCATCTCTTGTGGTTTCAAGAGAGGTGGTATTCTAAACTTTTACAAGTTAATTTTCTGCGTGATTATTAATTGTAATTGTTTTGTGTTTAGTGGAAAAAGGTTTATCTTGGTTTTGAGATAAGCGACTGGACGTAGGATCTTTGTGACCTGAACCAGGATAAAATCACTTGTGCAATTTTTCTCTTCCTTACTCTATTTAATTCAGTTTAATTATCTGCTTTGTAAGTGAATTTGAGAAAAATATTAAAAGGCACGAAAAAGGCATATAACCAATTCACCCCCCCTCTTGGTTTGTTATCCCACGCTAATAATTTCGTTGCAGCAATTCTAACAGTATTAGCTTCCACCAACAGATACCACAATCATACCTCTCACATATCACTTCCTAAGTCAATTCTTGTTCTCAAATCCAAGAAGCCTTGTCGGGTCTTGACTCATTCTTTGACAAATCCAAAAATATGCTCGTTATAAGGAATGATCAAATCTTCAGATATGTCTATTTTTTGAAAGGCCTTGCTGATATGGAACAACATGCCCAGATAGAAATAACCAAAGAACTAAACTAAAAACAATTAAGAAATGGAATTAAAAAGACTAAAAATGTAAGATAGAAATTAGAGAAAACTTATGAATTAGTAGACATGCCACTTGAAAGGACCCAAGATAAATGTCAAGAAGGATCGTCACCTGTTCTTCGCAAGAGAAGATCCAAATTTAGACCAAGAGACAAAATTTTATCTCAAAGAAGTAATGCAATTGAATGCAAAACAGTCTTTATATTCAAATTTGAAGGTGTTCAAGGTGTTGTTAAAGACAAAATTGTCTATGCGCCCAAAAGCTCTCATGTTTTGAAGCTTAATCATATAAAATTGAAATAGGATAACAATCAGAAAATAACTTGGGGTGAAAACACAAGACTTAGAGCCTGAACCCCAAACATACACAACCTAGAACCAGAATCCCGACACATAGAAAAAATTAGGTAAACACTTAGGTCTTAAGAAATAGAAAAACATCTAGGTTAAAACATCCAGACACATTGCTAAATGCTATGGTGCCTAAAGCGTCTAAGAGAAATTGAGTTAAACACTTAGTACTTATAATACTTGGAATAGGTATTCAGCTTCTCTTGAAAACAAAAAAGGTTGAGACAATGTCTTTGACAAAACATATTAAAAGACATAATTATTAAAATATGAAAGAAAGCTTAAGCAAGCTAAACGCTATCTATCTAAAAAGAGACAAAAGCTACAAAAGCGCTTACTTGACTAAACGATGCCATGAGCTTAACAAGTACCTCATCTTATGATGAAGTGTATATATACACTTGATATCCTTAGAGAAAAGAACTTAATTGTAAAATACTACCTAACGGTAGAAAATCAAAAAGCACTTTGTTGTTCTGAGCAAACATTAAATGACATTAAATGCTCAATATTCAAGAACAACAAAAGTGATAAGAAAAGACATATATGTTGCATGTCCAATTTACTCTAATCTTGCATATAATCTATTCTACACGCATCTACAGTGTTATGCATCAAATATCAAAAAATGGATGTTAGATATAAAGGAGATATTCACAGAATGTTCCTTACTTGAAGCAAAGTTTAAAAAGATCGTACAACCTACTTCAAACAAAGGACTGAAAAAGTATGTCTGCTCTAACAAGTTGACTTATCCAACAACTATTGTGCAAAGAAGAAGGAGAAAGCACGAGTATCAAGGCTACAAGCTCAGTCTAACATACAAATATCCATGAAGCCTATAAATAGAAGATCTCTCAAGAAGAAAATCAAGAAGATAGCTTAAGAAAAGCAAAGCTTACAACGATATATTCATCCTGAAAAGAAGAAGAGAAAGAACTCAAGAAAAAGAATACATCTGAGCTGAAGAAAAAAGAAGATAAGAGAAAAAGAGAAAGAGATACTCTTAAGCAAAATTGTCATATTGCTTACTATTGTAAGAAGGAAGAGAGAAATACCTACGAGTGTTTAGATTGCTTTGTATTGTTGTTAAGATGTCGGTAAGTGTACCAAATCATATCAAGTAATAATATTGGTAAGGTCAAGTATCGTTTCCCAAGAGACTCATGGCCTAACCAATCATGTGATTACTTAACTAATTAAGACTTTGATTAACAATTTTTGGGTTTTTAATGCGATTACAAAAAAAGTAAATATGAATGCAATTTGATCAATTGAGGCTAAACACTAGAATGAATGGATGAAATTGATAATATGAGATGAGTATGTTGTTGGGTTTTAGATTTCACCTAATCACTCTGATGCATATAAGAATTCATCTTCTTCATTAAATTGTAAATGTCACTCTCTAAATTACTTAAAACCCAATGCCTCGGCGAAGAAAGCCTACCCTTAATTACTAGACCACAATCCCTTACATCCCTAACAATTAATTCTGCATTACGAATACAAGCTTAAGACAACTAAAACTCATATCCCCATCCCCGAGCAATACTACTTTTTGGAGAAATTCTCCACATCCTGGTTTCTAGGTATTTCCCAATAACAAAGAAGACCATAAAATATAAAAATTTAGCAAAGGAGAAAATCCCTAACAATTAATGTAAGAAGCATATAATAATTCAAAAGAAATTCAAATACATGAGAGTTTAGAGGTTACATCTTCCCCAACAACAAATAAGATTAGTTCTACATCATCATGAAGAAACTAGGTGTACAATAGAAGAATGAAGATAAAAACCCTAGAAAGAGAAGAGAAGATCTCTCACATCCCCAAATTTGCCTCCAAAGGGGCAAAACGTGTGTTTCTGTGCTTATGTCATCAAGAGATACCAACCCTAGGGCGAGCAAGTCCTTAAATAGAGCAAAAATAAAGTCCAAGCCCAATACTGTTGGTGTTCAGCCCCCCAACTTAGGGTAGCCGGGCGGTGGTGCGAGAAGATGGTGCTGAGGGCCCCAAAAAAGGCAAGCACACGCTTTGCGGCACAGGAGACTGGCGCTCAGCATCCGAGGAAGAGGGCCCACGCGTGATGCGGTGCAACTTTTGGCGCTCAGGACCCCTAAAGGGGCGCTCAACATTGATTGGCTGGCGCTCAAGGCCCCTAAAAGGGGCACTCAGCTTGGGCGGATTTTTCTGCACTGCGTTTTTTTTTTCTCTTTTTCTACAATTGTGCTCGCTCCTTATGGTTGGTTAAGCTCTAGCCATTGTTGGAGATTCTTCCAAACACATTATTAGCTACAAAATAAAGGGAATTTAGAGATAAAATCATTAAGCATAACCTCAATTATCTTATTCAAAAAACTAAAGAAAAAACATGAGTTAAAGAAAATTTCTAAGTAAAAAAGGGTGCATTTAGTATCAAAATTGAATCACAGATACCAGTAATTTCAATCGTTATCAATTGTAACCAAATCCTCTCTACGAGATATATAGTCTAAACTACTTGTAAGCAATCATTGATTGCAGTTCTAAAGAGAATCAAAAACACTTACAACTAAACTTTGTTGAGTTGAGGAATCTTGACAAGGTCGCTAAGTACCAAGAGTGGTTCAAATACTCAAAGGTAATCTCGGCGAGGTAGCTGAGTATTAGAAGTGATGTGAATACTCAAAGGAAATCTCGGTGGGGTTACTGAGTACCAAGAGTGGTGCTAATACTCATTTGTAATCGTGTTAAGATTATAGTGGAACCCTCTGCGGAGGAGCCTTGTATTCTTACCACACTCAATAGTCTCACATAGTTTAAGAGTCGAGGTTTAAGACAATTTAAATACTTCTTCCACCTTTTAAGGTAATATTTAAGAACAAAACTGTGACAGGCTAAAAAGCAAACAATACCTTGGATGAAGGGTAATTAAATCTAATGGGTATACCCATACACAATGAAAATGATGATTATTAACATGTCTTTAGAAAACATTTTGGGATGCTAAAATGAATGTACAAAATTTTTAAAAGTGTAAATGTATAGTAACATTAGAAAATAATTTACATTTATATTTAAATGTTGAAAGTTTTTTGTATAGAACTAATTTTTGATATTTTTTCTTGAAGAATTTTTGCTCAGGTAAAAACAGAACAACAATCCAAGCCTACTCTTTACCTTATTTGTGCTCAAGCAATAATAATATTACCATAAAACTCTTGTTTTGTCCCTAATTTTGTTCAAGCAAATGATTTTTCACTCAATAAAAACTAGTACTACAACTCAATTTTCTCTCTACTAGATTTTCACTCAAGCCATGAATTTTGCGTTCAGTTGAGAAAATTTTCCCTCAAGTGAATATTTTTCTCCAGCTAAAAAACAATAAACTTTTTCTTTATTTCTTTTTTTTTTGTTTATTTCTTGATTTTTATTTTATTTGTTTGTTGCTTTATTTAATTTAAATATGAATGTTAGTTATTCATGTAATGAAATATTGGTTTTATTTATTTATGTGATAAGTTTCCTTTGATGAATTCTAAATATAATTATTTTCAAGGAGAGAGAATACTATGACGAGATATTTAGATTATGTATCGAATTAGGGATTCATGAGATATCCTAAAAATAATGATATTGGAATTACACTAAACAAAAAATTAGATAGTGAGAAACCAAGGAGATTTTTATAACTTAACTTTTTGTGTGAAAGTATGTATTTAATAGATTCTAAGAATTTACACTGTCACTAGTGAAAATATACTCCTAATACATAGTTTTATTATAGTGATAATTTAGTAAAAATAATACAATAAATGCAAATCTTTGATTTCAATTCAACTCATACGTCTTTTCAAATTATAATTAAGTGTTCTTATTTTGGTGATGTAATATTTTGACATAAAATATAATGAGATGTATTGAATAAGCTAATAGCTACACTTAATTATGATATTTATTAAATGAATGAATTAAAAAATCTTGATTAAGATAAAATGAGAAGATAAAAATTATTATAAATGTTTACTTATTGTTTACATTCTTTTCTTTTTTGAAAGTTTTATATAAAGAGAGAAAATATTCAAAATAATTTAAAGGAAATATTATGTAATACTGGTTTAACTTATCTTTAAATGTATTACTACATTTATTTTTGTTTAGTCTTAAGAATAAGATACAAAGAGCCACATTCTTTTAATAAAGTAGTAGAAGTTTGGTGATTGATGATTTGTTCACTATTTTTAAAGGTCTAAGAAATCATATATTGAATACTAAAAAATTAAAATTAATTACTTTAACTAAAAAACAATCATACTTAAATTAAAATACTAGAAAAATAAAAATAGAATATTTTTTTTTAAAATGTAGTTTTACAATTTTTCTGAAAGTTATTTTTTATTTTAAAACTTCAATTTAATACTTAAACATTTTTCTTTTTATTTTTAATCGTCTGTATTTTTGTTAAAATATTATTCTAAATAGACTTATATTAGAAATAATTATTATTATATAAAAATTTTATTAAAAAAATAAAAGAAAACCACACTAAATCTATAATAAACTTGCATTACAAACATTTCAAAAAAATATTTATTAAAAAAAATTGAATAATTAAAACATTGATAAAAAAAACACAACTCAATAATCAAATTCAAATATATGTAAGTATATATTAACGGCTTTCATTTGTTATATGTATAATAAGGTGAATAAATTAATTATCAACTTAAGTTAGTTTGATTAACCTATAGTGTTTACGTTATATTATGAATTTATATATTTTATGACTTATTTTAGTTTGTAATTTTTAGCTCATAATGTATCTCATTTTATTACATTATTATTTATTATTTTTTCAACACATTTTCTTAATAATATTAGTTTCGTTTTATTAATTATTATAAATTTTAATTTTAAGAAATAATTAATTATTACACTACTTTTAGTATTTATTAAAATAACTTTTAGTTTTTTATGAATTTTAAACTAAAAGAATCATCATTATAATTTGAACTAACAAATATATGTCACATTTTATGTGAAAATAAAAAGCAATAAAATTATTAAAAAATTAAATATAAAAATAATTTAATTTAAAATATAAATTATAAATTTATGAAAAATAAATAAAAACCGTATGTAATAAAACTTACTTATTAAAGTATATAACGACATAAAATCTAAAATTTAAGTTGAAAAAGAAAACTTTAAAACTATATTATATGATGATGTATTTTTATTTAAAAACATATATTTGATAATTATACTTATATATGTAATTTTATGTTTAGCAACTAGAAAACATTGATTTAATACAGACACAGTAAAGAATAAAGTCTGAAAAGTGACAGGAAAATATCACGAGGTGCCTTCCATCCTTTCAGTCTTTTCACACAAAAATATATGCTACACGCACGCCTAACAATGCATGCATTCTTTATTATTTTATTCACGGTTTGTATCATTGTATGCATGTGTGGTTTAAATATGTCAAAAATGTTCATATCTGAATTGTTCCTTTTTCAAATTGTGCTATTGCGTTTCGAAAATAATACTACATTGTTACTTTTATGAAATACATGCATTTTATTATAAAGTAAAATTTTCGTGATTTAATACATTAATGACGTGCTTTCTTATTTATTCAATTAGATTCATATAAATTCAAATATGATGAATAATGCATTCTAAAAGTGAATTATCAACGAAGCCTTAAAAAAATAATTCAGGCATTGAAATGATTGATTGTGACCGAATGGCTACTGATTGTGTTGAATTATTTATGTTATGAGCATTTTTAAATTTCTTTTAATTTATAAAATATTAAAAATCATCAAGTTATGTGGTATGATTTTCAATGATTTTATATAAACAATAAATTTAACCTATCCAATTGTTGAAATATAATTTTATATCATTATTATTATTTATATCAAAGTTTCATTATAACTAAATAATCATAACCAAAAATATTATATGATTAAGATTTTAGCATAAAAATATATATTATATGGATATTTATAAAGAGAAATGAATCACTAAAATAATATATATATATATATATATATATATATATATATATATATAATCTCAGGATTTTACTTAAAAGGAAAATTTAAATATAATTTTTTAAACTTTTCGAGACACTTAAGAGAGTTTTAGACTCCAAAGCAAACAACATATTATATGCACTGATTGATTCTAGTGATGTTATCTCATCAAACATGAAATTGAAAAATTGACATTGTATGTGGAGATGAAAACCTTGATAGCCCTCGACTAAGGAACTTGTTTCAATACATTTCAATATTCCTACATTGTTTAGAGTTGAGACCAAGAACAATTTTAATACTCCTTCTTTCAACTCTTTGTGACGTTTTTTAAGGACAAAATCGTGATGGGGGTTTCAATTCTAAATCATACAATACCTTAAATGTGATGATTGACCTTAACGATGACACTTGAAAGACTTGGGATTAGAATATTGACTTTGTCTATGGGTAACGAAAACAATCCCTTAGCCCTCGCCCTAGACATCGACTAGGAGGTTTATGTTCCATTACACCTAATAATCCCACATCACTTAAGAGTCAAGGCCAAAGGGAAGATTAAATACCTTGTTAGTATTATGGAGCTTAATTTAGTTTCATATTGCTTAATATTGTGAGATGTTGTTCTCTATTTAGCTATATAAGCAATCCTCTATAAAACTTGAAAGATAGAACAATCATCAATTAATGTACTTCCTAGTGTATTCCTAGACGTAGGCATTTGTACGTTGGACCATGTTAAACTCTTTTATTATTTATTTCTCTCTTTCCTCTTTTATTGTTTTGTTCCTAACAACTAGTATCAAAAGTCAATTTCTTAGTATGCTCTGTGGTTGCAACTTTGTCAGATCTTCCACATCAGAAAGGGTTTGTTTTTTTCATTTTTCTTGGGAATATCGGTTTAGAGAAGTTTTAAGAGCTTTCTTTAAAAGTAGTGGAGCAATGGAAATGGAAGAAAGGAAGGTGAAGATTGAGAAATTCGATGACAGTGACTTCGGGTTCTGGAAGATGCATATAGACGACTACTTGCATCAAAAGCATTTTTATCTATCCTTAAGAAGGAAGAAGCCAAATAAATGGAGCAGTCAGATTGGGAGTTTTTAGATCGACAAACACTTGGTGGGATTCGGTTGACATTAGCGGAGAATGTTGCGTTCAACATCATGAACGAGAAAACAACCGTAGATTTGATGCAAGCGTTGTCAAATATGTATGAGAAGCCATTCGTAACCAACAAAGTGTATTTGATTTGCAGGCTAGTCAACCTCAAAATGGCTGAAGGTAACTCGGTTACTCATCATATTAGCGAATTTAATACAATTATTGTATAGTTAACACTAGTAAAAATAACTTTTGATGATGAGGTGAAAGCATTAATCTTATTATCGTCTCTTCCAGAAAGTTGGGATGCAACTGTTAGTGTAGTTAGTAATTCTTCAAGCAACAACAAGTTGGAGTTTGATAACATCTGTGGCTTGATCTTAAGTGAAGATGTTCGTCGGAGAAGTTTAGTTGAATCTTTCAGTTCTAACTCTAGTTCAGCTTTGAGTGGTAAAAATAAAGGAAGAAATAGCCAAAAAGGACGTAATCAAGGCCAAGGAAGATCAAAGTTTAGAGGGAGACCACAAACAGAAGTACAAAATGATATCACTTGTTGGCATTGTTAGAAAATAAGGACACTTTATAAATCAATGTTGAGCTTAAAGGAAGAACATCAACAAAAGGAAGCAAGATGATGATCAATCAACAAATGCAACAACAGATGAAATTGCAGATGCCTTATTATGTAGTTTAGATAGTTCCATTGAATCATGGATTATGGACTCAGGTGCATCATTTCATACTACACCTTCCTTAGAATTATTATCTAACTATGTTTCTGGAAAGTTTGTGAAGGCTTACCTTACAGATGGAAAATATCTTGATATTGTGGAAATAGGTGATATTAACATTAGAACCTCTAATGGAAGTATGTGAACTATGAATAATGTCACACATATTCCTACCTTAAAGAGAAACTTAATATCTATAAGGCAATTGGATGATGAGGGACATTACACAACTTTTGGAGATGAACATTGGAAGGTAATGAAAGACAATCTTGTTGTGCTCGTTGGAAGAAGAAATGATCTTTTTACATGATTGCAGATAAGGATATGATATTAGGTGCAAAAGTTGGCAACAATTTCTCTTTGTGGCATCAAAGGCTTGGGCATAAGAGTGAGAAAGGAATGAAACTCATGATCTCAAAAGGTAAAATACCTAACTTGAGGCATGTTGATTTTGGGCCTTGTAAAGATTATATCTTTGGATAGCAAAAAAAAGTTAGCTTCTCCAAAACAGGTAAGACGTCTAAAGTTCAAAGACTAGAATTAGTGAATACAGATGTTTGGGGGCCAACTCTACTGAAATCCCTTGGTGGTTCCCAATATTATGTAACCTTCATTGATGATTCTATAAGAAATAGGTCTACTTTCTTAAGAATAAATTTGATGTCTTTTTTGTGTTTAAAAGATGGGAAAAGGAGTTTAAGACTTAAACATGTTTAAAGGTTAATTGTTTGTAGTTTGATAATTGTGGAGAATATGACAATAGTGAATTCAAGAATTTTTGTTAAGATAACGGGATTAAAATGATAAAGACATTTCTAGGAACACTAGAACAAAATGGTGTGGTAGAAAGAATGAACTGAACCTTGAATGAGGGAGAAAGATGTATCAGAATCCAATCAAGACTACCCAAGGTGTTTTGGGCAAATGCTATAAACACATCAACATATCTTATAAATAGAGGACCATGCGTTCCTTTAGCTTATAAGTTACCTGAAAAGGTATGGTCAGAAAATAAGGTAAGTCTTTCACACTTGAAAGTATTTGGTTGTGCATATATTCTATTGGACTCTAATAGCAAGGATAAATTGGACCTTAAGGAAAAATGGTGTTATTTCATTGGCTATGGACCTAACATGTATGGCTACAAGTTTTGGGATGACCAAAACAAGAAAACTATCAAAATTATAAATGTTAATTTTAATGAAAACACATTCAATAAAGAGAGGACATTGGTAAATACACAACCAGAGCACATTTCATTAGAAGAAATTTCAGAGGGTGATGTAATGAACAGAAGGTAGAATATAGAGGTAGAGCCTGAGTCATAACCAAAACATATAATAGAATCATAAACTCCTAAAGTCATGATTAGAAGATCTAGCAGAACAATTGTAGCACCACAAAGGTATCCTCTTTCATTACACTACTTGTTGTTGACTGATGGCGGTGAGCCAAAGCATTTTGCTGAGGCTATGGAGGGAAATGAATATGTTAAGTGGGAGCTAGCAATGAAAGGTGAGATAAAGTCTCTTCAGAAGAATAAAAAATGGTATTTAACCAATCTACCAGAAGGAAAAAAGGTTTTGCAAAACAGGTGAGTCTATAGGTTAAAACAAGAACCAAATGGTTATAGAAGATATAAGGCTAGACTTGTAGTGAAAGGGCTCCAATAGAAACATGGTATTTACTTCATAGAAATTTTCTCTTCGGTTGTCAAGATGACTAGCATCATAGTTACCTTAAGTATAGTAGCTACAAAAGATCTTCATAAAGAGCAATTAGATGCCAAAATTGCATTCCTACAAGGGGATCTCGATGAGGAAATCTTTATGGCACAATCAGAAGGTTTTTAAGTAGAAGGCAAAAAGAATCTTGTATGCAAGCTTCATAAAAGCTAGTATGGATTGAAACAAGCACTGAGACAACGATAAAAGAAGTTTAATGAGTTTATGAGAAACTCGAGTTTTCACAGATGTGAAGAAGATCATTGTTGTTATGTGCAAAAAATATGTTAATAGTTATATCATCCTTGCTTTATATGTTGATGAGATGTTGATTGCATGAGCTAATATGACAGAAATTAACAAGTTGAAGAAACAATTGTAAAAAATTTTGAAATGAAGGATCTTGGCCCAACCAAATAAGTTATTGGTATGAGAATCTCCAAGGATAGATGTGAAGGTATTTTGAACTTATCTCAGGATAAATATATACAAAAACTGCTTAATAAATTCAATGTTGGAAATGCTAAAACCAGGAATACACATTTAGAACTCACTTAAAGTTTTCAAAAGGGAAATCTTCTCAGACAGATGAAGAATAACCTTACATGTCTAAAGTGTCGAATGCATCTGCAGTAGGGAGCCTGATGTATGTTGTGGTTTGCACCAGACCTGACATAACACATGTAGTGGGAGTTGCGAGTAGGTTTCTATCAAATCCCAGAAAAGGAGCATTGGGAAGGTGTGAAGTGGATATTGAGATATTTAAGGGGCACTTCAAAGATGCATTTGTCTTTTAGAAGAAGCAATCTCACTTTACAAGGGTTCTTTGATGCAGACTTGGGAGGAGATCTGGATGGTAGAAAGAGCACAACAGGTTATGATTTTACATTGGGTGGTAGAACTATTAATTGGAAGTCTAAACTTCAAGAAAGAGTCTTCCTCTCAACCATTGAAGCTGAGTATGTAGTTATCTAAGAAGTAGCGAAGGAGATGATATGGTTGAAGAACCTTCTAAAGGAATTAGGAAAAGAGCAAGATGGCCCTCCATTATTCAATGATAGTCAAAATGTTGTATATCTTGCTAAAACTCTAGTTCTTTATTCTAGATGTAAGCACATTGAATTGAAGTATTTTATCAAAAACATGATAAATGATGAAGACTTCTTTTGTCGAAGATTCTAGGTGCATAGAATCCAACTGATATGTTGACCAAGATTTTCACAACAAATAAGTTGAGGCTTTGTATTGCCTCAACTAGCCTTCAAGAGTAATTGATGATGAAGGCAACTACACTAGGTGATAAAGTAAATCAAGCTCCAAGTGAGAGAATTGTTAGTATAATGGCGCTTAATTTATTCCCACATTGCTTAATACTATAAGATGTTCTCTATTTAGCTATATAAGCAACCCTCTGTAAAGCTTGAAAGATATACCAAACATAAATATACTTCCTAGTGTAGTTGTGGACATGGGCATTTGTACACTAAATCACGTTAAATTCTTGTGTGTTTATTTCTCTCTTTCCTTTTTTATTGTCTTGTTCCTAACATACCCCTTCCTCTTTCAACCTTTCGAAGCTCCTTTTAAGGACAGAACAATGATAGAGTTCCAAGTTTCAAAACGAACAATACCTCGATTGCGTTGATTGACCATAGTGATGCTATGTCATCGGACTTGGGATCTGAACAACCACTTACAAGCCTAAGACAACACCTGCGTCAATAAGTTGAAGCCTCATAGTTAAAGACATATGAAAACCTATAATTGCAACTACTTAATCCACCTACTAGCATAAAGCTGATTTCAACTTGACCAAATGGTTAATTATAATTGCAACGGGTACGTTCCACTGCCAATTATATATACCTGGCTTAACAAATATATATACTAATGAACATGGTCCAACAAGTATACTATTGTTATTTTATCACATATATGGAAAGATTTTATTATCTGTTAATACTCTCTAATATTCTCGATTTTATAACAAATTTTATGGGCTTAGAAACCCTATAAATACATGTGGTATCCTTAAAGAATACAATCTAATTCATACTCACTATTATAGTCTGATAGTGCAAGGAGGTTCAACAGACACATAGGTCTCCATAATAGTAGTATATTGTCTGCTTTGGGCCAAGCGCTCATGGATTTGTTTTTGGTATCATTCCAAAAGGCCTCTTACCAATGGAGGTATCTTATGTGTATATAAACTTACGTCCATCTCTTGTTTTATCTGATGTGGGATTTTGTTTGTATCCTAACATTGGTCGCCTCCCATGATTCATCTGGTTGTCTACCATTGGTCGCCTGCTAGAGCTTCACCTTATCATGGAGGGACGTATTATTCTTAGCCTAGTCACTAGACCTGCACCACCGACTCTGATACCAATTATAAGGAGGTTCAATACACACACATGTCTCCACAATGGTAAGATATTGTATGCTTTGGAGAAAGCCATCATGGATTTGCCTTTGGTACCACAAAAGGCCTATTACCAATGAAGGTATCTTATCTGTATATAAACATGTCCATCACTTGTTTTATCTGATGCGAGACTTTGTTTGTATCCTAACATGATAGATCATAAAACTCTCTTACTAACTTGTGCGTCAAAGAGTGTAACACCTAGGAAAAATAGGGGTTTTACGAATGAAGTTTTGTTGAGACTTGAGTATGTTTTTTTTAAGAGCTGATATGTCTAATAAGGTGTTGTGTGTTTACATCTTTGTTAAAACATAGTTATGTTATTTCCTTGGTGTTATTTAATAAAATGTAAAACATATTTTGGTATGTTTGTTGGATTGTGATATATGTGTGTTATTACTAATATGATGTGTTTCTTTTGTTGTAGAGATGGGTGTCTAAGATTGAATGGATATGGGTTCAATTCATAGGGGAAGAGTTTAAGAGAAACTTAGAATTTAATTGTATTTTTGGCCTAGGGACAAAATGGTCCTTTTACCTTTATTAAGTGGTGCATAAATTATTTTAAGAGGGTGTAGAAAGTAAAAGTATGCAAATAAAAGAAAATATGAACATGTAAATAGAAGATTATGTGAAACTTTGGAAGATTTGGTAGTTGTTGATATTTTAAAAAGTAGTTGAGATAAAATAGGAGAGGAAATCTTGGTGGGCTTTTAGAGATTAAGTGAGAGATTTTATTAAAACTAAAAAGATAGAGATTGAGTGAAAAGAGATAAAAAGGAGAAGAGGAAAAAAGGGGTTGCACATTGTTACCCTAAATCTGAAAACGAAAGAAAGAGAGAGATAGGGAGAGAGAGACGTTTTTGGGAGAGAAGAGGAAGAGTTGCAGAAAACCTTAGTGCAAGAGAAGATTGGTGGTGTTTTTGGAGTTGTAGATAAAGCCTTAAGTTTGATCAAGGTATTGGGAAACTTACCTTTGTTTTTTTTTTCTTGTATATTTGTATGGTGAATAGAGTTTGCTTTTGATTATCTTGAAAGGTAATGTTGTTTTTGTAACGCCCCGGCAACTTACAGGGACTATTGACTGCCCCCACACATCAACACGAGGCTTTGTCCTTACTCACACCCATAATTACTCTAGGCTAAGCACGCTTAACCATGGAGTTCTTCTGAGTTAGGCTACCGAAAAGCAAATGCATTTGTTGATATAAGTAGTCAAATCAATTCCTTTAAGTTATCCTTCAACTGTATAGTCCCATACCTATACAATCTCCAGATCCCTCTCATTCCGGTGTATGTTCGATTCGTCCATGTGCCCCTTCCACTCGAAGCCTGCCAGGAGCCGCTCCTTGTCCGTGCCCCCTGCACCATGCTTCTTGCACCGACGATCACTCCCCGCCCTCGTCAGTGCCCGGGTGTCACATGTCCACCAGCTTCCGTCTGGTTCGTCCTCGAACCACACCGTACTGGGAGAGGCTAGGCTCTGATACCATTTGTAACGCCCCGACAACTTACAGGGACTATTGACTGCCCCCACACATCAACACGAGGCTTTCCAGTGTGCTTTGTCCTCACTAACACACTTTCCGAGAAAACTTCCCGGAAGGTCACCCATCCCATAATTACTCTAGGCTAAGCACGTTTAACATGGAGTTCTTATGAGTTAGGCTACCGAAAAGCAAATGCATTTGTTGATATGAGTAGTCAAATCAATTCCTTTAAGTTATCCTTCAACTGTATAGTCCCATACCTATACAATCTCTAGATCCCTCTCATTCCGGTGTATGCTCGATTCGTCCATGTGCCCCTTCCACTCGAAGCCTGCCAGGAACTGCTCCTTGTTCGTATGTATGAGAATATGTTCTGCATGGTGACAGGGTTATATCATATTTGTGTTGGGTTTTCCCTGTGAAAGTATGTATGATTTTGTTAGGTTAACCCATGATAATGTATATTGATGCTAAGGGAGGACAAAGGTATGTTGTTGGGCGATTTTACTATACAAATATATGTTACAAAGAGTGATATGATGATCATATGCAGTATGTTGGTTTGGAATGTAATATGCATAATGATGGGTTTTGGATGATTCAAGTGATGCAATGTATGTATTAGGGTCTGTTCATAAGTGTATGTGAGGCTTGAATGCATGCATGATATTTTGGGTATGTTCCCTCATGATCTTGGGTTGATGTATGTGTGTTTTGAACACTTGAATTCTGTCTAAGATGTGTTTTGATTCAGCAATAATCGATTATCACTAGTTATAATCGATTATTTGCACATTGGTTGAGTTTTGTCTTGGTAATAATTTATTATTACTAGTTATAATTGATTATTTGTGCATTGGTTGAGTTCTCTACCGGGAATAATCGATTATCTGGGATGATAATCAATTATCCTTTCATATTTGATGATATTTGAAATTTGTTGTGTTATAATTTGTTTTCATATTATATTTGTGTGCATGAAATGAAAATAAATGTGATATGTTTCATTGTTTTTTAGGTGATATTGTCACAAACTAATTCAGAAGAGATGAATAATGATCACTTCGACATTCTAGGTCAAGCTTTATGTCTCCCAGAGTATACAGGCCATGTTAGGCGAATGAGATATGGAGTCGGTCTCAAAGATTATTTCTCGTCCGAAAAGCACCATACATACCATGAGCATGATAAATTGACTCCTTAAATGAAAGGCATGATGGAAAGAATGACACAGATAGAATATAAGATTATTTCAGTTCAAAAAATTGGCACACCAAATACTATTGAAGAAGCTAATATTGGTGTCAATAATCAAGGGAGTTGCACATTGTCATCAAATAGTTTTCCTGAGGTAACTAAGTTATCTACGTTATTTTCATTATTACTTTAATTTGCTTAGTTTAAACTTTCATTGATCTTTATATTTAGTCACATTGGATATTGTCTTATAATTTTATTTTCTATATTAGAAGTAATGTTAGTGTAATTTGTTTATTTTAAAAGCTCTCTACATTGGTCACTTTAAATAATTTTTCTTATAATTATATTTTATAATGTAGGGGGTCTCACATTATAAATTTTTTGTATCATCACCATCACTTTGCTTGGATATGGTACGCCTATACCTAAGGGACATGTAAAAGTTAGTATAGATATTGCTTTGTAGCCAAATGTTAGACCCGAGGAAAATGTAGTAATCAGGGAACAAAGTGGTTATGAGACTTGAGTATTATTGTTTGGTAATTGATGTTTAATGTTTAGGTGCGTCTTTTATCATTATAATTGTCATGTTAATTATTTAATGTTATTGTTGATTAAATAGAACATGTTGGTACCAGATACAGATAAAATCATTATCGTGGATAAAGAGTAAGGCAGCGGAATAAAATTTATAAAGCGGAAAGCGTGTTCGGTCACAAGTTATAAAATGGTCATTTTTAAAAATAAATTTTCTAAGAAAAAATTTATATATCAAACAGATGATGTGCATAAAACAGTAAAGAGTGTAAGGAGTAGAAAAATCACACAGATAATTTTTATAATGGTTCGATTCAAAAGAGTCTACATTCAGTCGTTAATCACTATAAAAAGAGATTAACAGTCTCACTAAAAATCAGTTTCACAGATTTACAATAAGTGAATGAAAATAAGAGATAAAAGAACCTTCCTTCGACAAACGAACCGAAAGAGAACTACCTTGTCAACTCGAAGAGAACCGCTCCGACTTTCGACAAATGAAACGCGAGCTTCTCCTATTCACGAGACCTGACAAAGTACACTTTGCCAACTCGAAGAGAACCGCTCCGACTTTCGACAAATGAAACTCGAGTTTCTCCTATTCACGAGACCAAGCAAGGGACTTCAACTAGCTTTAGAGAGCTTCCTCAGACTATTCTGCTAAAAATCTAAGTTCAAAAGTTATTTTTTGAAGTTCTCAAAAGACCTATTTATAGGTAGCTAGTCTGAATATGAAAGGTTAGGTCACAATTGCCAGTAATAATCGATTATTGTAAGTGATAATCGATTATTCAAGTCCGTTATAGGTTTTTCAAAATAACTTGGGCAATTTTCAAAACAGACCTGTGATAATCGATTATTTGAGGTGATAATCAATTATTCCAAAGCAACAAGGTTTTTCAGAAAGGCTCAGGATAATCGATTATTGCTCCTCATAATCGATTATATACGTAACAATACCAAAAATACGAGATTTACATATTAAAGACTTTCCTAATACATTTATATTCTACAAAGTGGTTTTTAAAGATAAGTTATGACATCTTCTTCAAGTTTATCTTCTTGGAGCATCATCAAAACCATTATCTTCAAGTTTTAATGTTCCTCATTGGTAACAGAACACATGATATTGGAATCTTTGAAAGATTTAGTGGTTATTGATATTTTAAAAAGTAGTTGAGATAAAGTAGTTGAGATAAAATATAAGCGAAAATATTGACGTGTTTTATAGATTAAGTGAGAGAGTTTTATTTTAATAAAAAAGATAGAGATAAAATAGAAAATATAAAAAAAGAGAAGAGTAAAAGGGGTCTGCATATTATTACCCTAATACTAAAAATGAAATTGAGAGAGATATAGGAGAGAAGAGACATTTTGGGAGAGAAGAGAAAGACAATATGTACATTTGTGACATGGCCAATTAATCTCATACATGTTGTTGATAAGGTATGTTTATACAACTATATTCATTCATATTTATGAACATATTTTATCTATTACCTAACTTGTTTAATTAATGATGTTTTAGGATTCCACTCAATCTAAAAAGAAAAAAAAATGAATAATACAAATGAATGTGTCGCACCTAAAAAGAAATGTCAAGGGAAAAAGACCATTCAACATACTCCTCGAAAACTGTTTCATCCCAGTCTTCCTGAATGATGCAACTACCTCTCTTCATACCTAAAACTAAAACCATTAAAGTCACTTCTTCCAATACAAATGGGCAAAAACATATTTGGACTAAAGAATCATAAAGAAATCTTTAAGAAGTTATTAACTATGCATGGCTAGGTGCAACTACAATTTCTATATTTACGACTTTTTATCATTAACTTCATTTTTAGATTGTCACCTTATCATATTACTAATACATTCTTATATATTTCTTTTATATGGTACCTATATCAAAATTTTGTTAAGCCAAATGATAAGTTATTCTTTTTTACATCACCCTAAATCACAACACATAAGTTATCAATGAAAGATAGAATGCGAAAAATAGTTACTTTTTTTCTTGATAATAGGGTGATTGATAAGTTTATTCTTGCACCTATTAATACTAGGTAATACCTTACTTTACAACTTTATCAACAATGTATTATTTTTAAATTTAGATGCACGAATTCTAATTTTGTCGATTAATTGTAGCCAACATTGGGTCTTGCTCGGAATCAATCTTAAACTAAAGATAATTCATTATCTTGATCCAGTGGCGGTAAACATTAGTATGAGACAAGATTTGAAGAAATTATTTGACTTGTAAGAATATACGTATTGTATAATTTTAGTTCACATATATGTATATTTTTTGTTGTATTGTTTTTACTTATACATGCTTTAATTTTATTTCTTCATTAGGGTTATAAAACCTATCGAGTTCAAACAGGATACATGGTTTCAAAGTCTAAATCAAACAATATCAAGTGGACACCAATTAAGGTACATTACTCTAGTATGTTTTTTGTAGTATATTTTTTACTATGATAATTAGATTGTTGAATGACCTTATGTGACCTTTAGTTCATGTTGTAGCTACCTGCATTGTACTGGTTAGATCAATAACTTGTATTCTTGAATGGTTGAAAACTTATTTCCTTTTTGCATTGTACTAGTTAGGTGAATAACTTTTACTATTGTGAAACTGGTTAGAGGAGCATATGGTTGTAATGAAAGCATGACTTACTATTAAGAGTTTAAACTTGTATATGGTATATAGTTGTTTGTTACCATGCATTGAATCCGTTTGAGGTTTACTAGAGTTTTGGTTTTCTACTGTCCAAAACAACCCAATGGCAATGATTGTGGGTATTACGTGTGTCGATATTTGAAGGAAATTATTAAATACTATGAAAGAGGGACAATTCCAACTCATGTAAGTTATCTTCATTGTCATAATTAATTTGTAGTAAAAAATTAATTAACTAATTTTATATTATTTTTCTTTCTTGCAATATTTTCCTAGTTGCAAATGTTAACAATATCGTGACAATTACATCATTGAAGTTAGGGAAGATTGGTTTTTACATGTAATTAGTACATGCTTATAGATATTGATAGGATATATATGTTATGGTTATATATATTATCTAATGCAATGTCATGTCATGACACGTATTGGATGACTTAACGATTATATTTTGAAATATTATTGTACTAATAGTTTTTATTCTTATTAATGAACATTCTTTTTGAGACATTTGTCTTTCATATTTTTCTTAACACTTTACTATTTTTTGTATATAATAGAACCAACAGATAGCACAGGTTTGTACATAATAAAACCAATATTTTATATTTTCTTTTGAAAAATATTTTATATTAAAAAATAATAGACCAATAGATAAGCACTACTTATTAATAGATAATGCTTTTTTAAATAAGCATTATCTATTGTTAGACACCAATAGAGTACGCTCTTTTTAGAAGCGATATCTATTAATAGATAACGCTTACATAGATAACACTTATATAGATAGCGCTTATTTATATAGCGCTTATTTATATAGATAGTGCTATCTACGATAAAAAAAAATGTTATTTATGCACTTTTTTCTATCTATGATACACGACATAAAACTCCATTGTCATCATCCTCAAGTGAAAGAATCTTTATATCATTTATTCACTAGAGTTTATCAATGCCCCTATCCTTCTAGATGCACCTCCGATACACTCGTGAATAACTACCTTAATGGTCTTCATATTGAAAAAGATAATTGAAATGACACTTCTCCATGAAAAAAGATATATTATTCAAATGATCAACTTATATGAAGCTAAACAACATGATCAACTTTGACATGCAACCTGTCTTATGCATAATATGCTTTTTTATGTTTATTATCCTATGAATACCATACCTTTCCTGTCATATGATGCTTTTTTTTTACTTCAGTCTTTTTTCGATGTCAACAAAAAGGGGGAGAAGAAAAGAAAGGGAGAGAAGCAGAGAATAAGAAACATTAATTTTGAACTTTTAGTCTTTTAGTCTTTTGGTTTTTGGATAATTTTAAAGTCTTGAAAAAATTTGGATTTTTGTTTCATTCTAGCTTTGGTCTATTTCGTTACATTTCAAATTTTATTTAAATAATGATTTGATTGCTTTTTTTATTTTGTTGTGTGATCTTGTAACTATTTACTTTAATACCATAATCTTGCATATTCTAATTATGATTACCAATAATAAATTGTTATATTGGTAATTTGACATATTTTGATTTGATTTATTTTGGGTCTGTAAAACCCAAGTATACCAACAAGTATACTGAGTAGTTAGTAGTATAATAAGTGTCATCTACAAGGATTTGGTAGAAAATACTATGATTTAACTAGTTTAATTGTTTAATGTAAAGTAACAATGATTTTTGTGTGTAGAAAACATATTTGACTCTTGAAATAATATTGAAATGTGTTGGAAATAGTTTGGATGCTAAGTGAGTGACTTCAAATGATAAAATTATGTTGGAGGACAACTTCACCACTTTTTCCCTCTCCTGTAGTGGATCTATTAGTACATATGGTGTTGCCAATGATCAAATCTTGGGAGTACACATAAATATATCTTTCACTTCATTTTGAACCAACACTATAATCATTGCAGGGTAGTGTCAATGAATGTAAATCATGTCAAAGAAACATTTATTTAGAACAAGTAGTTAAGATAAACATACAACCATAGTTAACTTCGCTTACCTCTCGACATAGATCCTCACAACCTCATAACACAAATGCAAACTCGACGTAACCTCCTCTCTCACAAGACCTCATTGCATGTTTTGATTCTAGCGAACACAACGAGTACCAATGAATGAAGAGACTTAGAGAGAAAATAGAGAACTCGAGAAGAATGAAAGAAGAAAATGTAGGAGCAATAGGGCTCGTCTCTAGGCTTCCGTTAGCCTGGAATTTCCTTTTTAGGGGGACAACATAATACCCTTTGGGCGTGCTTTGAATATGTTCCTTAACAGAATGCAAAATACTATTAATTTACTACCTCAATCATCTTTTATCATCAGAAAGGACAACAACATATCAAAAGTCAGGCCATATTTCCCCCTCCATATCTTTTCTCTATCTGCCATAAGTCTTTTGTTGTCTCTAGTATTAGTTTTCTTATTTCTATTGTTTGATCTTTTCAAATACATTTTTGGCAAAACTTGCTTCAACTCATGAACTCACGTTAGAATACAAGTATGTCAATAAAACACCTTATTTCACATAACATGTAATCATCTAATATGCTTTCGTTATTTTATATTTTTTTTCATTAAAACCTAATCAAGGATACCACTTAAAGGGTCTGTATCAGTTCTAATAATATCCCTCGTTTTTATAATAACAAAAACTATAAGTATGAAACATACACATTTTATTATTTATATCTTTCATGATAAGTTTTAAGTAAAATTCTCATTTATATTAATTTTATCAAAGTATTCAAAATGACAACAAATTTAAAACACATGTAATTTGTTCAATTCTTGTCTTTCTCGTTTTATCCTACCATTTTGGTTCTCATACATTTTGTCTCCCTTTTTCTTGTTAATAAGCAAAGAGAAACAGATAATGAATCATGAGCAAACAATTACTTAGAGTAATGTATTTAATCACATAAATACGAGATAAAAATCAAGTAATGACAAATATTATTTAGTAAATATAAGACAATTGATAAATTAAGATGATGTCATAATTTATGTGATATCAAATCATAAGAAGTTACACATTGATGGCCTTCCTTTAAGCATGCTTGAATCCTACGAGTAGAATGGATGAAACATGGTGTGAAAGCTATGAAATATGGGAGGTTTAATGGTGTTTTGGTTCAACTGTGGAGAGTTTCCTAGGCAGAGGTGAGGTTACTCCTAAGGAAGGAAGTTAGAGAGGTCTAGAAGAGAGAACTACTCTAGAGAGAACCTCAAGACAAGTAGAATGGAACAAACTTGGCAGCATTTCTTTATTAATCTTAAAGTTAATAATATAAGAGCTGAAGGTTTTTATTTATAGGCCAACAAATCCAGGCATTGTCTACAAAAACAAGAGGGGAAATTCAAATCCAAACTTTCAAATTTGAGGGCCAAAAGAGTCATGGTTCTAGTGTGACTTTCATGTTGGAAAACAGGTAGGCTTCTTTAAACACCAAGAGGGGGGTGAATTGGTGATGTTTCAAAAATATGTTCTTTTCGCAATCTTGCAAACAAAGTATAAAGCTTTTTAAAGTTTCTTGAAATGCAAGCAATCAGAAAATGTATGTAGTGGAAAAAAACGTAGTAGAGTGCGTTAGAAATAGAGTCGACTAGAATGTAAAAGATAAGGGATAGAGAAAATCAAACATAGGTTTTTATACTAGTTCGGCCAACAATGCCTACATTCAGTGTCCTTCCACACGGAAGAAAATGCACTAAAATGGTTGCGGTTTTTACAACAAGGAATTTATAGAAGACCTTCACGTCAAAAATATAAATCTCCTATCTAACCCAAAACCAAAATATAGCTGCACAACAAAACCAGAATTGCAGCAAGAATCCCCTCTTCTGCAATCTACAACACCACTTTGAACAATCCTCAAAGTGCACTATCCCCCTGTATCACAACAGGTACAATTCCAGCAGTCTTCATAGGATGCCAAGCCTTCAACACGATCAAACAGAAGCACCTTTCTTGTGCAGGTAATGATCAACAAGTGTAAGTGCACAATGTATCCTTAATGAATCTCGTTCAAGAAATATCATCATGGTCTTCTTGGAGAATTCTTAGAGCTAAGAGAAATCTGAAACAGAAATGAAATTATCAGTTTATCAAAAGTCTTAGAACAAACTTGTGTTCAGTCTATTTATAGATTTCTGTTAATCAGTCAGATTCTTAGTCGAATGTGCTACTAATTCAGTCGACTGTATTATACAGTTATAACAGTTTAGTCAACTTAGAGGCCTATGGTCAACAAATAACAGAAAACATTCAATACAGTTGACCAAGTAATCAATGCTTAACTAACTTTTCAAAATATAGTCGTTAGAGTGCAAGAGCATAACAGAATTCCAAATCAAACAACAGATACAGTCGAATTTGTAAATTACATAGTCGACATCAACCATGTAAAACCTTTTGAAATTTTTTTCTTCTCAAAAATACACATAGCACTGATCCTCAAAATCTACATAAAGATTTTAGCATAGTCGAATCCATTTACTATGTAATCGACTCTACTAGAACTTTGTCACATAGTTAAAAGTTCATAAAAGTGCTTGTGTTTTTCAGCTTTAAAACATGTGCAGTAAAACATTTTAAATGATGCAAAGCACATAGCACATAAAGCATATAAACACATTCCAGATATATGTCAAACAATTAGCATAGGAACATGTAACACATTTCAAACATGTTCAACGGATATGACAGTTCAAATGCATACGAACATGTAATCACAACAAACAACATATGCATGTTATTAAGCAATGTGTTGTCATCATCAAAAACTAGATTGATATAGAAATTTTCTTGTCAACAATCTCAACATTTCAGTGTGGCAAGGACATGTTTCTCATGCTTAGGTACGCTAAACACACCTTATAGAGAGAAGGGTCATGTAGATTAAGGTTACTTAATGCTCAAGCTAGCCCAAGTAACCTTAATTTATGTTTGACACACAAAACCCAACCCTTTAGGCTTAAAGCCAAAAATTAAGCCAAAATTAAAGTTGAAAAATTCTATACTACTTCACCCAAAATACAAAGACAAAAGGAAACCTATTCTAGTTATTAACAATCAACATTCGCCCAAGAAAATTGTGGAGATTGTTGATGAGGGAAACACTGGTTTAGCTAAACCTTAATCTCACAGTATTTCTGGTTTTTTATGATGACAACACATTATTAATATCACATGTATTGATAAGTGTTACATGTTCAAAACTTTCTTGTGTATGAATTCTTGGAGAGCATGTTTGTGTTGATTTTGTATATGTGTGCATATTCACTGTTTTTTATACATGAGATATCATTTGTGATTTCAGAACACATGTTTCAGAAAAGAAAACCATATGCACTTGGTTGAACTTATATTGTGTGGCAAAACAACAAGTTTTAAGTCGACTTCATTATGAAGTAAGTCGATTAAAACTCGTGACTTTGCACAGATTTTCAAAAACAGTGTTGTGAGTAATTTTGCAAAGAAAGATTTGCACACATAGACTTTTTTTAATTCTAACATTTTCATTATATTGCTTCAGATCTTGATCTCTGTTAGATTGTGTGAAGCTCCAAGAACTCCTCAAGAAGACCGTGGAGATCTCTCTTGGATAGTTGTTTGACGAGCAAGGTTGTGCTGAAAGAAAAGCTTGATCATATTGCATATTGAGGTGTACTGGAAACGTGATCAACTACTTCTCTCAATCTTTTGAAGATTGTGGCTGCCCTCTTGTGATTAAAGGAAGAGGACGTGCTACGTTCTGGGAACTCTAAGGATTATTCAAAGTTGACAAAAACTGCAAGAGAGGGGGATATCTTGCTGTTGTTCTTTGGGTGCTGTATGCCTATATTTTGGTTAGAGGGTTAGAGAGGTGTTTTATCTTTTGACGTGGAGGTCTTAATAGAAACCTTGTTGTAAAAACCTTGACCATTATAGTGCATTTGCTTCTGGGTACAGGAAGGACACTGGATGTAGGCAGTTTGGCCGAACCAATATAAAAGTTGTGTTTGAATCTTCTATCCTTGAACTCTTTATTTTCAAGTCGACTTTACTTTCTTCATAGTCAACTACTTTCCACTGCACTTGATTTATCTTTTTCATTCAGATTCAAGAAACTTTTGAAAGGTTTACACTTTGCAAAAAAGATTTTGAAAAGACTCTAATTTTTTATTTTCACCAATTCAACCCTCCCCCCTATTGGTGTTGAAACTAAGTCATTCTTTTTCCAACAAAAATAAGAGTGTGGGCCTAGTTAGTTCAGATAAAGCTCACTCTTCTTGTATGCGCCTGGTCATTGTTCTTATGGATAAGCCATTGGTTAGAGGTTTGCGTTTATTGAATATTTGAATTACTATTTTTATATTATTAGTTGGAATCAAAATTATTGAAAGAAGTCACAACTTTAAAATTATTGAATTAAAGGATTTCATGAAAGAAATTATATTTTAAAATTGAAATAATTGTCAAACGATCATGGAAATATTTTATAAATGATAAAAATTATTTTGATTATATGATTCATATATTTGATCATTGGTTACTTCTAATTATATTTTATTTGATGCTAATGAGATGTTGCATAATTTATTTTCTAAAGTTTTCTTTAGTAGAGAATCTTTGAACATTGGAGAAAAGATGATACCAATACTGGAGATGATAAAGAAGAACAATACTTGAGAAATGTACTAAAACATTGTAATATTAAAAGGATTTAAAGAAAAGTGAGAATATCATGAGCATATATATTGTCTATCTATCTTATAGAGAGTGATATTGGGGTTGATAGTAATCATTGTAGATGTTTCACTATGTGAAGTGAACCTTATGACCTTTAGTGTAACTCTGTAGCGATAAAGATTATTTTGATTGTAATTGTGAGTTCTTATCTTAAGGGAATGTTGAGACTTGATACTTGGAGATGCTGCTACTGGTTGTAACCTAGAGAGGTTTATAATCGTGATACCTAGAGGGGTTAAAATTGTACCTTGAAAGGTTAAACTCGTTGTAACTTGGAGAGGTTGATGCTTAGTCAAGGTTGGTGATTAGTGAACATTTTAAGCATATTGCTTAAGAGACTAGACGTAACCTTAGGAAGAGGTGAACCAGTATAAATTCTTGTGTGTAATCTTCTTTGTTTTACTCTTTAGTTTAATTTGATTATATTTTGCTTGCAAAAAAAAATATGAAAATGTGTATGAACTCTATTCATCTTCTCTTCTATAGCCACTTTGCAAAACCAAGTAGTATCAAAACCAACATTTAAGAGAATTATTAAGATAGGAAGAGGAAAGATCCTTGTAAACGATATGGAGAACAAATGTCCACTTGTTTTCAAAGGAGAGAAGTATGACACGTGGAAAATTAAGATGATATTATATTTTGACTTTATCAATCGACATGTACTACAAATTTTTGAGAATGACATTCCAACAAGTATCACGATACATTGACAACGCGATTTTAACAACGTTTTGACAATGCCACTTGCCAGTGTTGTATTGGCCCATTTTGAATTTTTGTTTTAAAAAAAAAATTGATTTGAAGAAGGGGTTAAGGGTGGACATTTTCATATTCCGAAAGCACCCTCGTCCCTTTCAGCACTCTCTCTACTTCTTCCTTAGCACGCTCTCTTCTCTCCTCTCCCCATTTTAGATTTTTCTTTTTCCTTTAAACCTCTCTCTCTCTCCATTTTTTGAAGGCGTCGAAGTGGTCATTGGGTTTCTCTCTTGAGTTCGAGATTACGCTTGTCTCGTTGGGTGTCGATTTCATCGAAGTTCTTACCTTTTTTGTGCAATGGGTTCGTCTGGTGACAATGGTTCTTTGAACAAGGTATGAACTTTTTCCTTTTTCCGTATTCGTATTTTTGGGGTTGGGTTTTTGGTTTTGCATTTGTTGGTAATTTTTGTTGCTTTTGGGTTGTGACTTGTGTTGGTTATTTGTACCAAAAAACATTTTTTTTTGCAGTTGTTCGTTCGTCATTCATTGAAAACGAAGCGTATTGCTTCTTTGAATGAAATTTTGAGTGAGGAGCACAAGTCCATTATTTCGAAGACGCGATTTGGATGGTTTTTAGAACTACATAATAACCTTAAGATTGGTAGGAATATTTTGAGCTATTTATTGATTAGATGGGTTGATGAGAGAGGTGGTTTTTTATTTCAAGAAAAATTTGTGGAATCCAAGGAAGTAGATGTTACCTTAAGCTTAGGGTTGGGTTTAGTTGATGACCAGATTAAATTGAATGAAAAGAAACTTAGAAAAAGTCATTGTCGGAAGTACTTTGGTAAAGGAAAATGTGAATTGGATTTGATATACGATTTTATTTTGAAACAGCATAAAAAGTTGCCTTCAATAGATGTTTGTAGGTTGTACATTTTGGTAGGAATTACTGAGATATTTTACCTAATCGTACCAAAACAATCTTCCCAATTTTGTTTGAAATTGTTGATAGAATAAGTGATTTGGGTACTTTTTGTTAGGGTCGTATAATGTACCATTATCTACTTAGTAGTTTATGCAAAGCTTGTATAGTGTGGAATAGAGGAAAATGTGCAATCACTGTCTATTTGGATGGTTGTGTATACGTGTTGTAGGTAAAATTTTTACATAGATTGTTTGTTGGTAGTGAATTGAGATAACTAATATTGATCTGTATGATGTTTTTCAGGTTTGGTTTTGTGATTGTTTCATTCCTTCGAATGTTTTTGTACATAAATACCCACGAATTTTGCAATGGATGAATGTAAATGTAGGTGACAAGCTCATTAAATGTGCAATGGAGACGGGTGTGGTATGTACTTCATTGTTTTATTAATAAATTTGTTTGAATGAATGGTTTTATACAATGGTAATTGTGATGAATTTGCAGAAGCTTGATGATTATGGTGCATCAAGGAAAGAAATGAGTCTGGCATCTGTGAAAGCATCAGTTATTCCAACTGGAGAGGATTTGAAGAAATTAAGAAAGTCAACAAGCAATAGAAAAGAGAAAAAACATATTGATGCTACTTTAGAGGAACAAGATGTTGTAGTTGAAGAACTTAAAGAAGAGTTATCTGCATTGCAGGCTGAGCTGCTTGAAGAGAAGAATAAAGATGATGATGGTTATAGTACGCCATGTAAAGAACATGATAGTTACAATTACTTTGCATGTGAGGGAGGAATTTACAGTCATGAAATTGTTATGAAGGAAGGAGTATGTCGAAAACGTTACAAAAGCAAAGCTTATAGAACTCCCTACACTGGATATAGTCTAAAACTTGATTGATTTATGTAATTTGTGAATAGTGCAGTATTTAGTACATGTTGAAGTATGGATAGCTGTATTTGGAACAATTATTTTGATTGTTAATAAATAAAAAAAGTGGTTATTCAAATTTTGATTGTTATTTTCATTCTATTTGTTGTTTGGTAGTATTATTTAATAATTATGCTTTATGATTTTTATAACAAATGCACAAAATGAAGTCACCCCTATGTGGATGGAACACCAAGTATAGGTGTTCCTAGGTTGAGAGGGGCGGTCCTACACCATTGACACAGGTCTAATGCACATGTAATTGATTACAGGGGCCTTGTAATCGCTTGCCAGTGGAAAAATCCCCTTTTGTACCGAAAGTTGAGGAGTGCTACTCAGGCATGGCTGAAGCACTCCCCAAGGGTCTCCAAGACTGTGTTTTCAGTGTTTTGTGAATGGATCATTAATGGAATACTTCAAGTTGGAATACTTCAATATTAAACAAACGCAAAAGGAATAATGAAGGGAATTGAGTAAGGAAAAATGATAACGATAATAAAAGGCAATTACATTTATATAAAATTGTAACAACAGTTCATGAAACACCAAATTTTGAAATTAAACGGTACATAACAGTATGCAATGAAATGTAATCTAAAAGGTGGTTGTCGATCAAATTGATTGTGGAAGTTAATAAGTTCTTGCTCTACGACTCCAACACTATTTTCAATTTTGTCAAATCTATCGCCTACGAACGTCCGGAGATCTTGTGTTTGTTTGATTACTTCACTCAATGTTGCAAAAGAGGATTGTTCCGAATTTTGAGAGGGTTTTCTTCCTTCATGTTCTTCATTACCAACTTGTGGTTCTTCATTGCCTACTTCTTGTTTTGCATTTCCAACGTCATCTTTGTGAACCCATATTCCTTCAGCATTTGTTTATAACCAAATGATGTTAGAACATCAAAACCAATCCTTTGTTTAGCCTTAGGTGAAAAAATCACTTTCTTTAGGGACACCAAAGTGTTCCATGAATGTGGTAATTAGATGGGAGTATGGTAGTTGGGCGTTGTCCCTTGTAGCCCTTTTAATCCTATTTCGAATGAGATGCCCCCAACTGATCTTAACAGAATTGAACAATGCCCACAACAACATAATGTCCTCTTCTATTGCCTGTACAACATTGGTTGAACGAGGAACTAAGATACGACAAAATACATAATGAACTATCCTACTCTAAAACTTCATATTCTTGGCCAGTATTCTACTTTGTATGTTTGCACCTGGTTTACAAATCAATTGCCTAGCACTAACAGAATTGTATTCCTCCTTATCAACAAGATTTCCTTCAAAATGAACACCAACAGAAGGGATGGAAGTGCGTTCATGAAAAAGAGAAGGTTTGATTGTGATTTTCACCTTTTTCACCTCGGTTCGAATTACTCCCGAATCGGAAATATGCATATTGCTATAGAAAACTCGCACTAATTCGGGGTAGTAGTGGCGTCTATAAGCGACAAAATCATTTAGCCCAGCATTTCTCTAGATTTCTTAGAATTTGAATTTCCCTAGTTCGGAAAAATTGTCAACAAGATACTTCCCTTCGAGGATTGGACGCTCAAAGAAATGTGTAGAGAACCTTTCATATTGGTCGTCGTTGGAGAACAATTTGTTACTTCTTACTAGTGCCGAGAGTGGAGGGGATGGCGGTGGGCGACTTCGACGGCCCCCTGTCGAAGATGAAGCCCTAAGTTTCTTGTGAGCAGGATCTCCCAGTAGAGGTGATTAGGGTTTTCAAAGGGGGTTGAAGTTAAATGGGTTGGAGGTGATTGCGGTTTTGATTGGGGGAAGTAGGTTAGATGGGTATTTATTTTGAATGGGGTAGTGGGTCACAGAAGAAATGGTTTGCTGGACGTGGTCTGAATGAGGGAGGAAAGAAACATGGGTTGTTAACACTTCGGCAAGTGTACTGAATCGTATCAAGTAATAATAAACGGTAAGTCCGAGTATCGTTTCCCAAAGAACTCTTAGGCCTAAACGTTTGTATGAATTCTTGATTTCTTATGACTTGATTGAACGAAAATTAGGGTTATAAATTCAAGACAGAAAATAAACATGCATGCAAAGATTCTTATCAATTGACTAAAAGATAACGCAGGTGAATGATGTATGAATGAATTATGTTGTTGGGGTTTATGGTTTCATCCTATTCACTCTCACATAATTTGCACAGATGCTTAAGGCAATCGGTCCTCCGATCCTTATGTCTAGGTAATATTGCTATCGAGAGAATTCCCTCATGTCCAGACCTACCCACACATGTCCATATAGATAGATTCAAAGATTATGCTATTGAATAATGTCTTAAACAAAGCATGCAAATATAATGGAGGAAAAACCCTAACAATTAATGAATAAAAGCATATGAATAAAGCAACAATTCAGTATATATGAGAGTTTCAAAGGATTACATCAAGTCCCCAACAACAATGGCAGTTTAGTTCACCATAATCATGGTGAAACTAGATGAAAATAATGGAAAGAATGAAAAGATAAACCCTAGATTTGATAGATGGGAGCTCCCGCATCCAAAATCCGCCTCTAAGGGGTGAAGAGAGTGTTTCTGCACCACTTTCTATCAAAAGATCCCCCTTCTGGTTCGTCCAAGTCTATTATAACACAGAAAAACAACAGAATTTTGGCCCAGGCCCAATAGTACACTGCTCGGCAGTGGGTGCAACAATCAAAATGGCCCCCAACGATGAAAAAAAGTGAAAAACTGGTTCCGAGTCCACCGCCCAGCGGTGGTTTCACCGCCCAACGCTCCCTGCGGCACAAAACTGCACTCTGGTTGACTTTTCAAAATTATGGTTGACTGATTGACTTTTCTAGTTGACTGGTTGACTTTTCGAGTTGACTGGTTGACTTTTCTAGTTGACTAGTTGACTTTTCTCCATTCTGGTTGACTTTTCTGCACTGCAACTCCTTGATACCTCAGCCCTTCTTTTAAATCATTCAATAAACCTAAAAAATCAAGGGAAAACCAAGAATAAAACCGAGAAAACCAACTTTGACTCTCTTATTCTCTAACTTAAGCAAAATGCATGATTTCAAGCTAATTCTAAGTCATAAAGGGTGTGTTTAATGTCAAATTTAAGTATGAAACTAACGGTTTTTCAACCGTTGTCATGGGTGCAGAGCAACGTTATTTGGCTAACGTCGTTCTGTAATTGATTACAATTTCACTGTAATCGATTACCCGTGCAGTGAATGTGATATCCTCTATTTTCAAAGATTGACCTGTGAACAATGTGCACATCATTCCAGAAACAGATAATGTAATGAGAAATCATCTAATAACCATATACATCAACATTGTGAATTATTAAAATTGTTATGAACAGCAGATAACAATGACATAAACCCAATTGGAGCCACTTCAGATAGTTGGGATAATTGTTGTGTTTGGGTTGAATAGTCCACCACCTCTTTGGTTTGTGTAACAGTAGATGTTGTTGTTTCCTGAGTACACAAAGGAACATATATTAGCATCATGTAACAAAAATAATCAATAATTTTTGTATAACATCATTCAAAGTACTCACATTTGATTGAACTGTTGTTGTTGAAGTATTTTTCCTTGAAGCGATTTTCCTTTTTCTAGTAATCGTTTCAATAGTTGACTTCAATCTGTTAGTTCTCGATCGGCCTTTACGCTTCACCACAACGGGACTGCGAACATGTACATCACTACTTCCACATGTGGTGTACGATGGAGTGTCGGTCATGGGATTCTCATACCGTAGTTGTCCCCCCTCACTTATTATGTTATTTTTCAATGATGAAGTCAATCCGAACTTTTTACCAAGGCAATTAAATTATTTTTCCAACTCATCAGAAGCAGATTCAAATTCACAGGCAACCTCAACTATGTCATAGAACTGCTTACACAATGATTGGTATCTTTGCATCTTGGGTTCCTGATACAAAAAACTATAAGCTGCTCTAATGAGTGTGTGCTTTCTTCGGATATTTTTTCTCCAACGGCGAAGAACATATTTAGAGGGGACATTCTGTACATCTTCCTGACCGAGAACCAATAGGCAATGCCGACAAATGATACCTCTAAACTCAAACAATAGGCAAGAGCAGTTTGTATCGTTTGTAAGAGGATCAAATTCCACATGATAATATTTGGCTGCACATTTTCCATCCCACATGAACTGTTCTTTGATCGTGTACTTGTTGGAAATACAGTCTTTCACCGTGTCTTCGATGAAACAATTCATCATTGATCGAAACTCAATTTGTACTTCATCAAATTTTGCATGTGTGTACTTAACTTGAAATTGTCTCTCAATGAGTGATTGAGACCCATATGCAATCGTGTTATTGAGGGAAGAGAAGTCAGCTTCTATTTCTTTTTTAGCCCTGAATTTAAGAGCATTATCATACTGAACCACAAATTGTTGAAGTGTGGTACTGGAATTGATAAATCCATCAAAGAAAGCATTCATTCCCTCACTTCTTTGAGTTATGGACATAACAGACTAAAAGTGATTCTTCAAGTAACAGGGGACCCATTTTTGTATCTCCTCGTACAAATTACATAGTCATTCATTATTTTCTACGCCATGTTTGCTAAGTAGGTTTTTCCAACCAATGTCAAAGTCTATTGTACTACCGCAGTCATAGACAAGCACTTTGATATCACTCTTGATACCAACATAATTTTTATACCCTTGAAATTTTCGGGTATCTTTTTCATTATGTTCCACAAGCACCACATATGCTTTGTTTTTGGGAATAATTCTTCAATTGCATTAGCCATGGCCCTACACTGGTCAGTTACAATACTGTCTGACGCTTTGTTGCCCATGCATCTTAGCCAACATTGGAATAACCATACAAATGAGGAAGTGTCCTCTGATGAGAACAATACAGAGCCAAGTAGAATAGATTGTCCATGATGGTTAACTCCTACAAATGGAGAAAATGGTATGTCGTACTTGTTTGTTAAGTACGTGGTGTCAAAAGACACGACATCACCGAATTTCTCACATATAGCTCGGCTTCTAGCGTCTACCCAAAATAACTAGTAATTCTATTTTCTTCATCCATTTTGAGGTCATAGAAGAAATCATTCCTGAGGTCTCTCATTTTTGAAAAGTGACGTAGCAGCGCTTGACCATCGCCCTCCTTACACAATGACCTTCTATGTTGACCGATGAAGTTCCTAGCATCTCGCTCCATAAATTGCATATTTTCATATTCATCACTTCACCGACTATGCTAAGGAAACTCTTATTAATATGTACACCAGAATAGTGCTTCGAAATGTAATCAAAGTCTTTGTCGATGACATATGTCATCCCACAAAGGAACTCGTCAAGGAAACATGCAAACCGGTCATTCGACCCCTTCTACTGGTAGAACCAAATGTGGCTGAAATTATGCAAAATTTTATTAATCCACATCATCAGCCATCTACACCTAAAGTACCAGACAACAACAATGAAGAAAACTCTACTGCAATGTAATAATTATGTACTCATAATATTGGATGTTTACTTTCTTATGCAGGTGATTCTGAATCATTTACAGATTATTGTACTAATTTTTACAATAAGTCAAACTTTTATTTAGGATGATTGTAATATTTATTGGGATGACTTTATCGTCGTTTATTATGACTGCTTTATTTTGTATTCATATGGTTTTATGCTATCAATGTAGACATCACGGACAGATCAATATGAAAGAAATGTTAGAGCATTGTACTAAATTTGGTATGTTTAAGTTATTACCATTTTAAAAATGCACAAAATGAAGTCCAACCCCTCGATGGGGAGCTCTTCTTCCACAGTAGGGGAGTGGAACTGAACTTTCAGTACAAATTCCCATTTTTGCACTGGTAAGCGATTACAGGCGGCTTGTAATCGATTACACACGCACATAAGTGCCTATCTGACTCTTCCTCACAACATCACTTGGATGAAATCATAAGCAACCAATTTTGTGCACACCCTAATTACTTTCAACATCTTATAAGTACAGCCACACCTCCTTGGTCATAAAAATCATCCAACCAAGTCAAGATCCTTCCATAAATTTCACCAAATTATGTCCAACCCCTCAATGGGGAGCTCTTCTTCCATAGCAGGGGAGTGACATTGAACTTTTAGTACAAATTCCTATTTTTGCACTGGTAAGCGATTATAGGCTGCCTGTAATCGATTACACACGCACATAAGTTTTTATCTGACTCTTCCTCACAGCACCACTTGGATGAAATCATAAGCAACCAATTTGGTGCGCACCCCAATTACGTTCATCATCTTATAACTACAACCACACCTTTATGGTCATACAAATCATCCAACCAAGTCAAGACGCTTCCATAAATTTCACCAAATTGTGTCTAACCCCTCAATGGGGAGCTCTTCTTCCACAGCATGGGAGTGGCACTGAAATTTCAGTACAAGATCCTGTTTTTCCACTGGTAAGCGATTATAGGATTCTTGTAATTGATTACACACACACATTACCGATAATAATTGTCTTCCTTCGAACAGAACTTCCAGGCAATCAACAACAACCCATTTAGTATACCTATTGTTTTACTTCAACTCCTCATTAGTACAGGGACACATCAATTTTCACCCAACAAGGTAATAAATTAACTCACTCAACCAAAAACACAGACAAAGAAAATGAATTTGAAGAATAATTAAGGAAGAATAGTTTAGTTGTATTCATTTGCTATAATTCTGTACAATTGTATCAATATTTTCAATTCTATAATTTTGTACAATGTTTATTCATTTCCTATAAAATAACAATCTAAACCAACAACACATTTCTAATGCAATAGCAATCCAAAATGTTGCAGCGTTCCAAATCTTCAGACGTTGTCCTCGTCTAGGATCCAGTCATATATATACTTCTTCCTAAACGCAGCCAACTCCTCTTGAAATGAACATATTGGAATCTAGAAATAATGTCAAGACAACGATAATGTAATATTTGCAAATTCATAATTTAACCTACATTTGTATAATCGGACATGTTTTTGTCATCATATTTCTCCTCTTCATCCCAAATTTCAATAGCTTTCATCATTATTACACCACAATCGTATTTGTAGCAATATAAAAAATACATACATTACTTTTCTTAATCGAAACACCAAATGGAGAATGGAAAAAATTGGTGAGAGAGTTTCGTAGTTTCGTAAGGATGAATTTCACAAAAGTGAAGGCGCAAACAGGCTTTAGCATTTTTCTTTCCAAAAACACCCTAAAAAAGAAAACTAATTTTGTTAAAAAAATAATTTAAAACAACAAATGATAGAACGACACGTGTCCTTGTCAAATTGTTGTCAAATTTGCGTTGTTGAAGAAACTTTTTCCTTCTTACAAAAGCCTAAGATGCAAAGGTCAAATGGGTGCCAAAGCAAGTTATGCTTTACTATTCACCTTATCAAAAGATGAAGTGGCTTATCAAAACATAAGTAAAAAAGGTTGGTACTATGATCACTACCAAAGACATATGGGATGGATGCATTGCACTATCTCATGAAGAATTCAAGGAAGATCATAGTCTTTCAAAATTAGAATCAGATCAAGAAGTTCATTCAGATATCATGATACACTACAAAAAATTGTGTACGTTGTAATATTTATTTTTCTATATTAGAATGTTTTCAAACACCGTTATTTACGTGCATGACTTCTTTTAAAAAACGCCATAAATTTTCCATTTTAAAGATAAATAATGACGGTTAAAAATGACAATATTTACTTAAAAAAATCCAATAATAATGACACTTAGAAACTGTTGGAATTCACGTCATATATATATTTATTAGTATCCACCTTTTTTTATATCCTCCTATTTATATAACTGTTTTCAACTACCATAATTTAATTTTTATATCATTTATACCCTGCATTATTAATTTCTTTATTCAATAAAATTAGCTTTCCACAATAATAAATAAATAAAATATTACATTTATAAAGTATACAAAATTTTAAAAATAAAAATATTGATAATTTAAGATAACAAAGTACTTAAATCATTCATTCACAAGTACAATCATATGGTGCATTTGATAATTACATCAAAATATCAAAGTTTTTGAATATGAAAGAAAAAAGAATTGAAAATTGTTAAACCATAAGACAATTTTACATTTAAAATTGTTATCCTAACCCTAATCTATTTTTCTTTCACCACTTGATCCTCTTATATCATTTGGGGATGACACACCACTGCCAACGTGTAAGTGTTTGTCTCTAATTCCCCTATACAATTCATGAGATCCCCGCTCTTAACACTGGCATAAATCATATGTTAGAACCAACAAGAAAAATTCCGATAGTTAGAACCAACAAATCCAAATTCAAACATATTTTATGTGAAAATGTGGCATAGTTAACATGAAACATGTGGCATAGAAAATAATGAAATGTGAAATAATTAAACTAACTTAGTTCCATCCAATATAAATCTTTTAACCATTTAATTTTGGCCATAGAGCCCATCTTATCACAAAGTAACAATATTACATTAAGAAAATCAATTGCCACAACAACCATACTCTCGTCATGCAAGCAATCAAATCGTCATTCAAGCAATCAAACGAAACAATAGTTTGAATACTTATATTTGTTGCGTTCCAAAGAAGTCAACAAGCACATTCTTCCAATCAGCAGAGCAACCCAACTTCTCCAGCTCACTTACCTGCCACCGACAAAGAACTGCATAAGTTAAACGAACTATCTACTACAAAAAAGGAGAACAAAAGAATACAATATTAATTGGTAGAAATATTAAATACTCATAAGACAAACTTGAATGAGAAGATGACCCTTGAGTGTAACATTATTCCGTGGATAATTGACACTGGCATCTAATTATAAGAAACAACGTTTTCTTCTCCTTGGTAGACTAACCATTGACACCAGACCAACCTACGACTCTATCAAAAGTTTGGATCAATTAGATACAAAGATATAAATTTCTCAAATAGTCTAACACACATCGATACAGGTAATTAAGAAACAAAGTTTTCATCTCCTTGTACTAGGTTTCTTTGGCTAAACAAGAAGAATAAGTACAACAAAACTTTGATTGTTTCAAAGTGCTTAGACTACAACAAATAGTACTACTGATATAGAAGATCCATGTCCTAATCTATGGCTTTAACCTGGCTCCTTGAGAAAGGATCAATTGTGTGTATAACTTGGGAACTTATTTCTATGCATATTTTAAAAAGTACAAGCTAATGACATGTCAGTAGGCTTGTTAAGAAGAACTACATGCACTACAAAAAAAAAAAAAAAAAAAAAAAAAAAAGATAGGTCCCCAACCAGCTGAAATTTGATAGATTACACACAACATTTATGAAGCAAAGTAATACTAAACTATAATCTCCTAGAAGCAACATTGAGATTACTAAACCAACAAGGTCCTACAGTCAGCACATGAGCAAAATCAAAGAAATCAGTGATCAGATGATGCAACCATGAGAATTACCAATTGTCTACCAAACCAGAAAAAACAATCAATACTAGAAATACCTGATGGTCAACAGGTTTTGTATTCTGAAGTATGCAAGAGAAAAGATCAAAGATATCTCTTCTCATCAAGCATCTACAAATTGCTTACATCTAAAGCAACTCCATGCATTTGTCGCCTCATACTAGTATTGTCCTCAGTTCTTCCACCAGGGCTTAAGTGAGCTCTGCTTCTAGCAATCTCAAAAGGATGTTCCTTTTTAACAATCTGGATCCTGGAGACCAAAAATTATATAAACAAACACAAAGTGTATCAAGTATAATGCCATCAAAATCACACCACATACTAATAAATATGTACACTTTTCACTTCAAACATATATAAAATAAAAACACACATACAAACAAACGAAGACAGATCTGCTGCTTTGTTGGACCCTTCAGGGTTGAATTCAACATCTTTAGAAGTACAAATTAAATAGTTGTCATGCACAATAATAGACAAGTAACCACAAATCATTATTCATTTATTCCAAATTCTATAAACATTTCCCAAAAGTCAGTAAACAACTCGTTAACATCAACGTTTTCTATTACAAAGTTTCTAAACAAAAACCAAATCCCTAAATCACAGATTTTTCTATTAAACTTACCTTTCCTTGAAGCAGTGAAGAACCAAACAATGCCGACCTAGATTGAAGCTAGGGCACAAAAGGGAATGAAAATGGAAGTGGAATGAAACTAAATATATTGAAGCCAAGAGATGAAAACTAACAATTGTGAATGATAGGGAATAAATGTGAATCGAAAACGAATATTTATAAAGAGAAAGGGAATAACAGTGCCTACAAAGGGAAGAACAGTGCCTACGACGATAGTAAATCTTGCCTTGAAGCAGCAAAGAACACTAGCAAAATCGATTGGGTCCAACCACTCAAATCCAACTGTGACACAGAAATCATTTGGGATTGCAAGAGTGAACGGAGAGTGAACGGAGAGTGAACAGAGAGTGAACGGAGAGTGAACGGAGAGTGAACGGAGAGTGAACGGAGAGTGAACGGAGAGTGAACGGAGAGTGAGTGTTTTTGAAATGGGAGGATTGGAGCTGGTCAGCTTGAAAAACCTTAATCAGGTATAACAGAGAAACCTAAAATAAAAAATAAGAGAGATTGGGAAATCTGAGAAGAAAATGTGAGTTTGAGAGAGAAAAATTCACAAATGAGAGGAAACTCAAAGTAAAATTTTTAGATTTATTAAAAAGTGAGAGAAAAATTGACAAGTGAAAGGAAACTCAAAGTAAAATTTTTAGATTTATTAAAATAATCTATAATAAGCCTTAAATTTTACATAGAAAATTATATTTTTGAAACATATTTTTTACACAGATTTTTTAACAACATTTTAATATAATATATGTATTATTTTATTTTCTTACTTATTTATTATTATATTGATGTATTCTAAACTTATTAAGAAAAAATGCAAACATACTATTTTAAAATGTTATAAAAAATTTGTATTAACATATCCTTAGTTATTTTACATTTTACATTATGTGACAGTCTAATAAGTGACCATTAAAAATGTTATAAAATATAACCGTTTTTCAAATGTTATATTATAATGTAAACAACTTTTTGAAGTGATAGACGCTGTTGATGACTTTTTATCGGATTAGAGAAAAGTTCTAACTTTCTAGAGTTATTAACAACCATTTAATTAGAATCAATGCATTTTTGTACATAAGGATATGCTATTGTTGGTTATTATTTAGTTTAAATATATTGTTTTATTTTGGTTGATTTTTTTAAATATTAAGAAACTTAATTTTTTCAGATTTTCAAAGTGATTTCTATTTTAGTAAATTATGTTCAATTTTGTTCATTTTAATGATCCGTTTAAATTGTTAATAATGAAAAGGAAAATGATATATGAACAACACTTTTGAACAACATTTAGACACTGGACACGTGTCTAAATGTGATTCGTCCAGCTGAAATTTGATTTTTAAATGAAACGCTGACGTGGACAGAGAGAAAGTCCCAAATTTTAAATTTGATATTCATTTCGCAAACCAAATCCCATGTTCATTTCGCAAACTGGCATCTGTTGTCCATTTCACAAACCCGCCTCTGAACATTTTGTGTCCACCGGTGACGACCGCCGCCGCACTGCCGTCGCCGGAGACCCGTCGCCCGTCCGCTGTCTTCCATCCACCAAGAATCGTGGTTCCATTTGTTTGCGACAGAACCCTAAAAGCACGTTGGAGAACCAGCCGCCACCCGCCTTGGCCAACTCGTGCCCACCGGTGACCGCCCTAGGGATGCACTGCCACCACCGGAGACCCTCCTCTCGTCCGCTGTCTTCCATCCACCGAGGATCGCGGTTCCATTTGCTCGACGGCAGAACCCTAAACCCAAAGCAAGGTGAGTTCTTTGTAGTTCTTTGATACCCAAACCCGTTAGTTCTTCACCCATTAATTGCATGCTATTGCCAAAAGAAACATAAATTCAAATGCTTTATCAATGTTAGATTGATTTATCACTTAGTAGGAAAAATATCGTGAGTTTCTGTAATTAGTTTTTTAGCATTTCTATAATTTGTGTAAGAAGCTAAGCTGTCCATTAGAACTTTATAAAAATATCAATAAGTTTTCCAAGATGGTATCCCGTTGTTAACTGATATAAAACTCTACAGAGTCTGTACAACAAATTTGTTTGATTTACCATACAGTTGTTTCTGGTGATGAGCTATTGAATCAACCTTTTTGGGTCTTGTAACATCTTCATTTCATACAGG